>NW_024423319.1:40736223-40832416 GCF_017311325.1 Ursus maritimus
ATATATATATATATATATATATATATATATATATATATAGTCTCTCTCTCTTTCTCTCTCTCTATATATCATATATATGGATATATGATATATATATCATATATATCACATATGATATATATGCTGGGATGCCAATTTACTATTTTACAATGAGAAACACAATTGTTAACAAGCCAAAATGCTTGAGTAGGCAGGTCAGTGTATTCTTTCTCTGTGTGCAAGTTGTGTGGGGAGCCAAATAAATTATCAAAAGATTGCTTGGTGAGCATAAAATCACAGTGAGGGGAGTTAGTTGATCATAAGAATCTCTCAGATTAGTCAACTTGAAACACTTTCATCAACTGTAGGGCCAGCCTTGCCAATGAACCCATAATGCTGGGTTCACTTGGCCAAGATCATTATTTTGGATGGAGCTGGCTTGTTATGGTCATTTCTTTGCTTCTAGCTGGCCAACCACTTTCTATTCACTCCAAGCAGTGTATAATACAATTAATTTGGCTTCTACTTACAAAATTACAATTGCATTCCAGTTCTGCTTCCTTAAGATTTGTCCTAGATCACCTTGAGGAGAGTTTTGAGAGTTTCCAAAACTTCCAGCTGCACATTTACAGATCATTTCCTGGTTGATTTCCAGATATCTCTAATCCTATCCCCTTGCAGTGAATTTTACTAGTTTAACTCTTAGGTGGCAACCTCTTTTATTTTTTTGTGGGAGTAAAGTGTATATAGGGAGCATCATATAGCTGCCCCCCACTCATGTTGAGATGAGAACCACTTTCAACTCAACAGATTTCTTGCTTCTTTTCCAGTTTCATCTTCCACAATCACCCTGTGTTCTAGTAATAGCCTTCAACTTGCCATCTCCAGAATAGTCAGCGCTCATTCTCTTCCCCATATTCCACACATGCTTGAATGTACTTCTTGTCCTCATTTCCCAATGAACTCATCCATTCTTCAAGATCCAGCTCATATATCACTTCCGTTAAGATTACTTTCTTGAACCACCTCCATTCCTACTCCAGCACCAAAGATATGGACTCTTTCTCCTTAGAGTTGGCACAACACCTAATTCAAACTTCTTTCATAGCATACACCCCACTGTACTACAATTATTTGTATGTCCATTTCCTGCACTAGACTATGAGATCCCTGAGGACAGAGGCTATAGTCTTACTGATTTTTATATTCCCAGAGCTTAGCATAATGTCTAACTCTCAGTAATACTTGAATAAATGAATTACCCAAAGTCCAATAGCCGAGCATCCAGTAAGTTATATTTTGAAAACTTTAGTCTTGAAAGACATATGACAGAAAATCATCATGGGTCATTTAGCAAAGTTGACCGAGAGCTATGAACTTATATCATATGCCATGTATTCATTTGTTAACAGATATTTTGTGCCCAGTACTGGGGATACAGCAATGAGCAAAACACACAAGACCTCTGTTTTGTGGAGCTTACATTCTACTGGGGGGGAGACAGATAATAAGTACATAGATAATTAAAATAATTTCCAGATTACAGCAACTATTGTGAAGAAAAGACAACAGAGTGACATGAAAGAAGGCCATCCAGAGAAAAGGTTTGTTTGTTTGCTTGTTTGTTGGACTGGGTGGTCAGGGAAAGCCTTTTTGAGTGAGCGACATTTGATCTGATAGCTGAATAATGAGAAGGAGTCAGCTATTCAAGGATCTGGCAAAGTGTATACCCAGCAGAAGAAATGGCAAGTGCAAAGTCCCTGAGGTAGAAATGGCTTGTGATTATAAGAACAGAAAGAACCTCTGTGGGGCTGAAGAATTTGTGAGTGCTATGGGCGTGGTACAAGATGAGACCAGAAAGGTGGGCGGAGCCTAGATCATGTAGAGTTTTGTAAGCCACAGAAAGATGTCCGGATTTTATTTGAAGTACAGTGGAGGGGAGCCTGGGTGGCTCAGCTGGTTAAAATGTCTGCCTTTGGCTCAGGTGATGATCCCAGGGTCCTGGGATTGAACCCCGCAGGGGAGGCTGCTGCTCCCCCTATTTGTGTGTTCTCTCTCTCTCAAATAAATAAACAAAACCTAAAAAGAATTCTTTAAAAAATACAATGGAAAGCCACTGGAAGGTTTTCAGTAGGAGAGTGGTTGATGTACATTTTTAAAAGATCACTAGCCTGCTGCAGAATAATTATACATAGAAACCGTGAATCTCATCAGCAATACAAAACTGGAAGCTATCACTGAATTCTGCCTCTTAGGCAGCACTCAGTCTAATGATACACTGATAAAGGAGGGAGTGAAAAACCAACTTTAGGCTCCAGTATATACTCCAGAAAGTGACTTGAGGGACACCAATTTTACAGATAGTTGGGCAGGTCATGGAAACATTTAAAGAGAGATCTTTAGACTAAAGAATGCAGAATCCATTCCAGCTGGATACTTAAAAGATGAAGAGGGAAGAAGAGTAGTCTGCAGAATGGCCTAGAATAGGCTGGGGAGAAGATTCTCTGGTCTACTGGCCTATTTCAACATTAAGGTATTAAGTAGCTTTTAGCTCACTTCTAGTGGTCAATAATCTGTACTGGAAAGCCTACTTAAACTCCCTAGCTAAGGGCTAGGAGCTTGGAAGAGAAAAGAGCTAAGCAAGAAGCTATCCACAAAGCATCTACTTTACCCTTCTGATAAATCACTGCGGAGAAGCCATGCAGCAGCTTGGTCTCATCCTCAGCTCTTCTCTGCCAGCCATAGGGTTTGGAGTAACATAGGTACAATTACACTTCTACTGTAACAAAACCTGTGTGCCCTGTGGGGTTCTCTATGTGGGATGTCCCTTAAAGTAATGTTAGGAGAGATATGGAAATAGAGGCCCATGGAAGTACTCTGTCAGAAGTTAGGGTTTTTCCTGAGAGTGAACCAAGAAGACTGTTTTCTGCTGAAGCTCAAGCCGGACAGGACAACATCACCAACTAGGGAAGAATTTTGAGAGGGCAGAGTCACGGAGGCCGTTTTAATCCCAACCCCTCCCCACAAAGAGGCAGGAGCATTGGATAAGAAAGGCAGGCCCAGGACTGGTATCTTAGAACGTGTACATATGGACAGTTGAACCCAGAGAGAGAGAGAGAAGGGAGATTTGGAAGACAATGAGCAGGAAGGCCAGATGGATCCTGCAAAGTCCCAGGAATCTAAGGCAATAGAAGGCCAGATGTACCAGGGATGCTGATAGACAAAGATCTTGCATGAGAAAGAAAACAAAAAGTACAAGGCTTTGTGACTGCCTAGGCAGAAGAAGGGGCTATTAATATTATTTGTTCTCGAAGGATATTTAGAATCCAGGTGTTACAGACAAGGGGATTAGAGCCCAGCAGTGAAAGTGAGGGCAGGGTTTAAAATTCTTTCCCCTAATGGGTACACAAAAATTAAGGAAGCGTCCAGGCCGTGGATACAATTGAAATGCCAGGTGGGAAAATTAATGCTGTTTCTAAAAACATCAAGGGAATTTGGCTGTGTAGATTAAACTCACAATACAAGGATCTGACCCAGTAATCTGACATCTATGTGGGGGTCCCCAAAGAAGGAAAGGGCCTGAAATTGTAAAAACCCCTCTTCCTGGGGAGAGGTTAGGCTGGTCCTATAGTGAAAAGGAGCCCCAACAAGAGGGCAGAAAGAGAATTGAATGAAGGAGCTACACGCTGTGAGTAAAATGGCCTACCCAGTGAGAAGAACCTAATGGAAGTGTGTGGGAAGGGCTGATTAATTAACTGACTTGTATGGAGGGATATAATTATAAATCCCCCACAATTCTATTACAGTGACTCCAGTAGGGGCAGCCATTTACTTCATAGCCCTTGAGCACCTGAATCAACAGTGCATGCGGGGCTCCTTCCCCCTCCATATGAGCCCATCATCCAAAATTGACTGGAGAAGATTGCAGATCGTAAATGAGTAGCGCATGGAATTGTGCTCAGCCAGGCACATGTGGGATGAGGAGTGGAGGGAGACAACAGTGACCTAGAGTTGGGGAGCCCATCTTTGAAGCTGCCGGTTGGCTACTTGGGTGCCAAGGGCCTAAAGAAATATTCATATCAATTACAACCCGCCCCTCTTCTTCAACTTATTGCAGATCTCCTTCAGGCTCGGGAAATCTGACACCTGGTAAATTGGTGGGAAGGCAGAATGGCAACTGCATGATATGCTGTCCAGAAGCTCCAGGTTAGATGCAGGACATCCGGGGAAGGAGGGAATGTCACGGCTCCTGTAAAGGGACATATCATGAAGGAGTCAATTTTCATCATATTGTTGGACCTGACGTGTTTGAAATATAGCAGACTGTCCAACTCTATGACACTTGAAAGGTTTTGGTCTGACAGTTCCTGATCCCTTCAATATGGGTGGCATTTTGTTTAGAAGAATATATGACCATTGCCAGAGGAGTTATAAAGCTGTGAGAGAGGTCCCCGCAGTAGTTAGCCAAAGCTCTCTTGGTCTTTTTCTCAACCTTGGAATGATCTGTCAAGTCTAAATTGTACTGTTTTCACAGAGCCTTTAGTTGTTCTTCCAGAGCATTCAGGGAGGCAGCGGGCTGTAGGGGTAGAACACGGAATTACTTTCAGACCATCCAAGTTCTGTTAAGTGATACTGCAAAGGATATGAGTAGCTTGACCTCTCCAAGCCTCAGTTTGCCCCTCTATAAAGAAGAGTAACACTTCATCTACCTCACAAAGTTGTTTTGAAAGTCAACGGAGAGAAAATAGATGTGCCTTGTAAACTGAAGTGCACTTTATAAATGTGAGGGATTATTGTTTATCACTGCCATAGATCAGGGTCGACCATCTTTTTTTTTTGTGTGTGTGTGAAGAGCCATATAGTAAATATTTTCAGTTTTATGGCCCACGAAAGTTTCTGTCACGTTCTTCTTTGTTATTGTTGCTTTTAAAAGACCTTTAAAATTTAAAAACCATTCTGAGATCACGGGCCTTATGAAACAGGCCACTGGCCAGCTTTGCCCTGTGTACTGTAGAAGGCCAACATCTGTTCCAGATTATCGACATACCTTGGGACTGATGATCCATCCTCTCTATATGTTGTAAGATTCTCCAGAAGGTCTACTATTTTGACTATAAGACTGTAAGGATTATCTGAATCTTCCCATTTTTTATTGAGATAAAATTCACACAACATAAAATTCTCCATTTTAGCCACATTAAAGTATACAATTCAGTGGCATTGAATATATTCACATTGACGCAGAAGCACCACAACTATCTAATTCCGGAACATTCTGATTACCCCAAAAAGAAACCCATCACATTAAGCAGTCACTTCCCTTTTCCCCCTTCCCCCAGCCCCTGGCAACCACCGATCTGCTTTCAGTCTGTATGGATTTGCCTATTCCAGGCATTTTGTATAAATGGAATCATGTAATATGTGACTTTTTATGTTTGGCCTCTTTCATTTAGCATAATGGTTTCAAGGTTCATCAATGTTGTAGCATACATACATCACTACTTCATTTCTTTTTATGGCTAAATAATATTCCATTTTCTGGACATTTTGTCTATCCATTCATCAATTCATGGATATTTGGATTGTTTGCATTTTTGGCTAATAAAATAACGTTGCTATGAACATTCATGTACAAGTTTTTGTGTCGACATATGTTTTTATTTTCCTAGCTATATACTTAACAATGGAATTGTTGGGTCATATAGTAATTCTATGTTTAAATTTTTGAGGAACTCCCAACTGTTTTCTACAGTAGCTGCACCATTTTATACTTACACTGGCAATATATGAGGGTTAGAATTTCTCCACATCTTCACCAACACTTGTTATTTTCTGTTGCTGTTTTTTAAAATTATAGCCATGCCAATGGGTGTGAAATGGCCTCTCATTATGGTTTTGATTTGCATTTCTGTGATGACTAATGATGTCATGTGTTTATTGGCCATTAATACATCTTCTTTGGAGAAATGTCTGCTCAAATCTTTTGCCCATTTTTTAATTGGGTTGTTTGTCTTTCTGGAGTTGAGTTATAAGTGTTCTTTTATATATTTGGGATACTAGACCCTTTTCAGATATATGATTTGCAAATAATTTTTGCATACTGTGGTTTGTTTTTTAACTTTCTTGATAATATTTTTTGATGCTCACAGTTTTTAATTTGATGAAGTACCATTTATCTATTTTTTCTTAGTGCTTTGCTTTTGGTGTGATATCAAATAATTCATTGCCAAATCCAAGGTCACAAAGATTTACACCTATGTTTTTTTCTAATAGTTTTGTAGTTTTTAGCTCTTACATTTAGGTCTTTGATCCATTTTGAGGTATTTTTTATGTGGTGTGATGGTTAATTTTATGTGTCAGCTTGGCTGGGTCACAGGAAGCTCAGCTATTTGGTCAAACATTGTTCTGGGTGTTTTTGTGAGGGTGTTTTTATATAAGTTTAATATTTAAATTGATAGGCTGAGTAAAGCAGATTGCCTTCCCTCATGTGGATGGACGTGAATAGAATAAAAAGGCTAACTCCTCCCCTGAGTAAGCGAGATTTCTTCCCGCCTTCAAAGTGGGCTGATATTTAGCATAATGGTTTCAAGGTTTGGTTATGGTATAATGGTTTCAAGTGATATTGGCTTTTTTCTGCTTTTGGAATCAAACTGCACGTCAGCTCTTCCTGGGTCTCAAGCTTGCTAGCCTTTGGACTGGAACTACACCATTGGTTCTCCTGGTTTTCAGGCCTTCAGATTTGGACTGGAACTACATTCTCCTGAGTCTCCAGCTTACCCCCCTCTTCACCTCTCTCTTTTGATGGATATATATAGAGAGAAAGAGATAGAGAGATCCATATCTATCTATTATCTATCTATCTATCTATCTATCTATCTATCTATCTATCTATCATCTATTCTATTCGTTCTGTTTCTCTGGAGAACCCTAATACATATGGTATGAGGTAAGGGTCCAACTTCATCGTTTTGGGTGTCGATATCCAATTGTCCCAATGCCATTTGTTGAAAAGATTCTTCTTTCCCCGTTTTATGATCTTGCTACCCTTGCAGTGTCAAAAATCAATTGACCATAGATGTATGAGTTTATTTCTGAAGTCTCAGTTAAACTCCATTAATCTATATGTCTTTCCTTATGCCAGTACTATGGTATTTTGATCACTGTAGCTTTGTATTAGGTTTTGAAATCAGGAAAAGTCTGCCAGCTTCACTCTTCTTTTTCAAGATTGTTTTGGCTATTCAGAGTCCCTTGCAATTCAACATGAATTTTAGGATCAGTGTATCCTTTCTGCAAAAAGGCAGTTGGAATTTTTACAGGGATTGCATTGAATCTGTAGATCAATTTGGGTAGTATTGCATTGTACTATTAAATCTTCCAATTCATGACCAAGAGATGTCTTTCCATTTATCTAAATCTTCAATTTTTTCAACAATATTTTGTTAGTTTTAACAGTATTACACCTCCTTGGTTAGATTTATTCCTAAATATTTTATTCTTTTTAATGCTTTTATAAATGAAATTGTTTTCTTAATTTGCTTTTCAGATTGTTTATTTCTAGTGTATAGACATACACTGATTTTGTGTATAGACATACACAAACTGATTTTGTATGCTGTTCTTGTATCCTGCAACTTTGCTGAATTAATTACCTCTACTAGTTTCTTTGTGGATTATTTAGGGCTTTCTATATATAAGATCATGTCATCTGCAAATAGAGATAGTTTTAACTATTCCTTTCTAATTTTGATGACTTATTTCTTCTTCTTCTTCTAATTGCCCTTGTTAGAACTTTCAGTATAATATTGAATAGCAGTGGTGAGAGAACACATTCTTGTGTTATTCTTGATCTTAGGGTGAAAGTTTTTAGTCTTTCACAATTAAGTATGATGTTACCTTTGGGTTTTTAATAGATGCTCTTTATCAGGTTGAGGAAGTTTCCTTCTATTTGTTGATTTTTTTTTAAATTATGAAAGGATAGTGGATTTTATCAAACACTTGTTCTGCATTAACTGAGATGATAATGTGCTATTCCACCTCATTATCTTGTTTTTCTTTTTATCTATTTTTTTAAGTAGGCTCTATGTCCAATGTGGAGCTTGAACTCATGACCCCAAGATCAAGAGTCTCATGCTGTACCGGCTGAGCCAGCCAGGCACCCATACCCCCAGTTATTTTAATATGGTATATTATATTGATTAATTTTCATATGTTGAACCACCTTTGCTTTCCTGGGATAAATCCCACTTGCTCGTGTTGTATAATCCTTTTAATATGCTTCTAGATTTGTTCTACTGGCATTTTGTTAATAATTATTGAATCTGTATTCATAAGGGATATTTGTTTTTAGTTTTCTTCTTTAAAAAAGATTTTATTTATTTATTTGGGAGAGAGACAGAGAGAGAGAGAGCGTGCGCATGAGCATGGTGAGGGGGGGAGGAGAAGAATGAAAGGGAGAAGCAGGGTCTCTGCTGAGCAGGGAGCCTGGCATGGTGCTTGATCCCTGGACTCCAGGATCATGATCTGAGCCAAAGGCAGACACTTAACTGACTGAGCCACCCAGGCGCTCCTCTAGTTTTCTTTTCTTATGATGTCTTTGCCTGGCTTCAGTATGAGTAATGCCAGCCTTAGAATAAGGGTGTTCTCCCCTCTTCTATTTTTTGGAAGAATTTGACAAGGATGTGTTTTAATTCTTCTTTAAACATTTGATTGAATTTGCCAGTGAAACCATCTGGTCCTGGGCTTTTCTATTATAATTCTTTCTATTTCTACAGGGGTTGGTAGCAATGTCCCCACTTTCTTACTTGATTTTAGTGGTGTGAGTCTACTCTATTTCTTGGTCTGCCTCGCTAAATATTTGTCAATTTTGTTGATTTTTTCAAAGAACTAACTTCTGTGTTTTTTTGTTGTTCTCAATTGTTTTTCTGTTCTCTATTTCATTTACATTTGCCCTGATCTTTTTATTTCCTTACTCCTATTTGCTTTGAGTTTAGTTTGCTCTTCTTTTTCTAATTTCTTATAGTGGAAGGTTAGGTTATTGACAAGATCTTTCTTTTTTTAATGTAGGCGTTTACAGTTTTTATAAATTTCCCTCTGAATACTGGGTTGGCTCCATCACATAAATTTCAATGTTCTGTTTTCATTTTCATTCATCTTAAAGTATTCTCTTGTTTCCCTTGTGGTTTCTTCTTTGATCCATTGGTTATTTCAGAGTGTGTTGCTTAATTTCCATATATTTGTGAATTTTCCAGATGTCTTTCTGGTATTGATTTCCAATTTCACTCTATTGTGGTATAAAAGCATACTTTGTATTATCTAAGCATTTTAAATTTCTTGAAACTTGTTTTATGGTCTGATATATATGGTCTATCTTGGAGAATGTTCCATGTACAATTGAGAAGAATGCGTATTCCCCTGTTGTAGGGTAGATAGTTCTACACGTCTTTTAGGTCTGGGTTGTTTAGAGTATTTGTTAAGTCTTCTATTTCCTTCTTTATATTTTGTCTAGTTCTATCCATTATTGAAAGTGGGATGTTGAAGGGGTGACTGGGTGGCTCAGTCAGTTAAGCGTCTAACTCTTGATTTGGGCCAAAGTCATGATCTCAGGGTTGTGGGATCGAGCCCCATGTCAGGCTCCACACTCAGCAAGGAGTCTGCTTGTTCCTCTCTTTCCCCCTGCCTGTGCATGTGAGTTCTCTCTCTCTCAAAAAAATAAAAATAAATAAATAAAATCTTTTTAAAAAGTGGGATGTTGAAGTCTCTAACCATTATTGTTGAATTGTATGTTTCTCCTTTTTATTCTGTCAGTTTTTGTATAATATGTATTGGGCTCCATTGTTAGCTGTATATGTCTGTTTTGTATCTTCTTGATGGATTGACCCTTTTATCATTATATACTGTCCTTCTTTGTGTTTTGTAACAATGTTTGTCTTAATGTCTATTTTGTCTGATGTTAGTATAACCACATCAGCTCTGCTTTGGTTACTGTTTGCATGAAATACCTTTTTCCATCCTTTTACTTTCAACTTATTTGTGTCTTTGGTTCTGAAGTGAATCTCTTGTCTCCAGTGTATAGTTGCATCACAGTTTTTATCCATGCGGTCAACCTCTGCCTTTTAATTGGAGAGTTTATTCCATTTAAACCTAATGTAATTACTGATAAGGAAAAAACTTACCTATGCCATTTTAGTATTTGTTTTTCATGTATCTTACATAATTTTGACTCATCAATTTCTATATTACTGCCTTCTCTACACTAAATATTTTTTAGCCTACTAAGTTGATTCCATTCTCATTTCTTTTGCTATATAATTTTAGTAATTTTTCTAGGGATTACAATCAATATCTTAATTTGTAACAATCTCGTTCAAATTAATACCAACTTAAGTTCAATAGTTCATGAAAACTTTTCTCCCATATAGCTCTGTCCTCCCTTTATATTGTTTTGATCACAAGCTACATCTTTATATATTTTATGCTCATTAACATAGATTTATAATTATTGCTTTATGTAGTTATCTTTTAAATTTTATGGGAATAAAAGGAGTTACTAGACAAAAATACAGTCATACTGAGTTTTATATTTATTTATTTATCTTTATCATTGCTGTTTATTTCTTTATATGAATTTGAGTTATTATTTAGTATCCTCCCATTTCAGTCTGAAAGATTCCCTTTGATATTTCTTGTAGGGCAGGTCTACTAGCAACAGACTTTCTAGGATTTTGTTTACCTGGGAATGTCTTAATTTCTCCTGCATTTTTGAAGGATAATTTTGCCAAATATGAAATTCTTGGTTGACAGTTTTCACTTTCAACACTTGGAATATGTCATCCCACTGCCTTCTGGTCTCTATGGTTTCTGGTGAGAAATCACCTGCTTATTGTATTGAGGATCCATTGTATGTGAGTTGCTTCTCTTCTGGTGCCTTCTGAATTATCTTTGTTTTTTTATGGTTTGGTTATAACATGTCCTGGTTTCAATCTCTGGATTTATCTTTCTTGGAGTTCTTGAACTTATTGGACATGCAGATTCATGTATTTTATTATATTTATTATTTATTATATTTGGGAAATTTTTGGTCATTATTCAAATATTCTTTCTGCATCCTCCCTATCTCCTTCAGTGACTACCATTATGCATATGGTGGAATAATTAAGTGTTCCACAAGTCTCTGAGGCACTATTAATTTTTCTTCATGCTCTTCACACTATTTCAGTTGTCTTATCTTCACCTATTCCTTTTCTTCTGGTTCAAGTCCACTGTTGTTGAACTCCTCTAGTGAATTTTTTATTTCCGTTATTGTAATTTTTAACCTGAGAATTTCTATTTTTTATAATTTCCATCTCTTTATTCATATTCTTTATTTTGTTACATTTTTTAAATCTCTGAGCATATTTAAATTAGTTAACTTAAAATCTTTGTCTAATAAGTCCAACGTTTGAGCTTCCACAAGGACAGTTTCTATTAATTTCTTTGTGTGTGTGTGTGTGTATGGATCCTACTGTCTTTTTTTGCATGAAATTTTTTGTCGTTAGTTAGACATTTTGAATATTATGATATGGCAACTCTGGACATCACGTTGTCTCTCCCTCTGCATAGTTTTCTATTGCTCCTTGTGTTTGCTCTTGTTTGTTTGTTTAGTGACTTTTCTTCACTAATTTTGTAAAGTGTATTTCTTGTTGTATATGGCCACTGAAGTCTCAGTTATTTCAGTGGTCAGTTAATGAGTAAAAAGTCACAAAGCTCTTCTACAAAGATTCTGCACCCCACCCCCATTTTCATGATTAAGCATTTGCCTGGTTACTATAAACCTTTCATTAGTTTCCAGAGCTCCAATAAAGTTGATTCTGATAGTTTTTCCCCATTTTTTTACTGTTTTTGTGGAGGGTTGAGTAGTTGGAGTTCCCTACTCTGACATTTTCACTGACATTACCTGAATATATAATTTTAAAAGGAAGTTATGAATCCTTAAGTGTATGCAGTCTTTTGAATTGGATAAGTCATCACATAATGATATCATATGACAAACCTGGATTCAAACCCTAACTCTATTATTTAACATGTTCATTAAATAAAAATAAACAAGTCAAATTGAAGAAGTTAAATTATTCATCTCTCTGGCCTCAGTTTCCTCATCTGATAAGTAGGAATACAACTTACCCCCCCCCCCAGGTTGTTGTGAAAATTAAACAGTGCAATCTAGCACAGGAGACTAGCAATATCTATTTTCCAAGATACTACTTGGAAAGAGTACACTAAGCCATTATAGATCATTACCACCTTAGCTGTAATTGGTTTCCAAGGAGAAGGTGTATCTTGAGAAAAATGTAACATAGGACAGGTAAATTGGAGTAAGTAGAGGAAAGCAACTTGTATGCTGCTACTCCTTATCTCTTAGGCAAATTGAACAGTGTTAGAGCACTGTCTAGGGACAGCGGTAGAATAAGAAGGCAGGAAAGACATTTTTACTTTATAATTTTGTCCTAGATCAATCACCAGTGACCACTACTTCTGATTTAGCTCCACAAAAATCCTCTCAAGTACACAAAAAACCCAAGAGGCAAAAGCAAAAGATCCTTTGTTTATTAAGACCTTATTTAATTTCCTCCCCTTTTCCCAAGACTTTCCTGAGTTGTCCAGTCCACAAAGATGTCTCCATCTTTAGCCTGGCTTTTGTTTGTGTCACTATTTTGGCATTAAATCATAATTGCTTTTGTACCATTGCAGTGTTAGCTTTTCACATATGCCAACTCAACTCATCCTCTAGTGCCCCTCCCTGATTGTACTACATTTTCCTTCAGAGTAAATTTTGACATGTATTTCTCTGTGCTTGTTATAGCACTCAACACAGTGCTCTGCACATAGTAGATACACAATACACACTTTTTGGAATATCTGTAGTGTGACAAAAATCTCTATCTTAAAAACTAGATGGAGTTCTTCCAACATCTCCACATCAAGGCAAATGATTTGAGTGATAATTAGTTTTCTGAGTTCAGCTATCAGCTTTGACGTGGTTCAGCAGAGAGCAAGGGTCCTATATAAAACTCAAAATGGAGCAAAATTCTTGACCCAAATCAAAGAAATTCTCTTTTGAAGAGAACCCTTCTGTCTCCAAGTCCTACTACTCTCTATTAATCCAGAGTTACCTCCTGCTATATCAAAAGCCCTAGAAACTCTTTTATCCCAAACAACCCTGATATCAAAGTCAAACTTCCCAGCACATTGTATTGATTCTCCCTCTCAGACCTTTTCAGAAGTAACAGAAATTTTGCACTTGTCCATTCTCCCAGCCTATCAACTCATTTGGAATGCATCAGACTGTCCTTCTAGTAACCAGGCTGTCAGAAAGTGATCATAAAAGATAGGGGCTCCTCCCCAGGCTGTTGGTTTCCTTACCCCTCTTGATTATATAGGGCAACCTGGCTCATTCTACAGAGCTTCTTCCTGCCATTATATTATTGGCCTTTAGTTATGAAAGCTTTTGCCTGGAAAGCTGTGTCAGAGGTTAATGTGACTACTTTTTTTCCTCCTCAGATTCACTTTACTGGAAACAAACTCCCCAGAATGCTGCTTAGATAGTTATTTATCTTTATAACTTGAAAAGGCCATGTTCATACTAGGGACTCTGGGTGAATCTTACCATTGTTGTTTATCCTATGTCACTTCCCACCAGTCTCATCAGGTAAAAAGATCCAAAACAGACTGTGAAAGAGAGTAGGTCAATGGGATGCAGGACTTGGTCTTCTAAAGGGCATGGATTTTTTCCCAAAATGGTTTGTCACTGGACACTGGAAGACAAGGACATGGATGGCTCTCTAGGGCTTTCCATCTTGAATTTGAATGAGCCTGGCCCAGGGTGAATCAATAATGATCTTCACTTTATGCTTTTCATCCACCCTAATATGCTTCTTAGAGCAACATCACAGTTAAAACACAGGGTGGAGGGCAATTTCTTTATATTGGAAGGACAGTCACATTTTCTTTCTAGTTCAATCTTCAACTCAGGATTTTAGCTTAGTACTTTCTCTGAGACTTGAAGTTCAGGGTGAGAGTGGGTGGACCACTTTACTATTTCAGATCTCAAGATTGTAGCTTCTCTGGAGATACCTCCTTTATCTGGAAAGACCAGAATACAAAAATCTGAGTTAGGTCCTGGACATGGGAGAGCCACAGTATTAGATAAAGAGCAAGGACTGGGCCAGCCACAAAGCCTGGTTCAAAGGTGACCTCCTCTGGGAAGATTTAATGGTTCTCTCCTTTGTATTTTCAGAGCACCCCAAAAAACCTTAAAATATTATTTCTTCATTTTTAATTACTCAATTAATATGCAAATAATTCTTATTTAAATGATTCAGATGATGCAGAAAAAGATAAAGACCCACTTACCTACCTCCTTGCCCTGCAATCCTAATCCCCTCTTTAGAGGTAACCCTTATTATTATAGTTTGATATGTCTCCTTCCAGACTTCTTCTATGCACATACAAACACATATATATAGATATACATTAAAACAGGTAGTGTTTTTAAAAATACAAATAGCATCATACTGTACATTTCATTTTGCAATTTTTTCCCTGGAGATCTTTACATGAATACACTTCATTCTTACAACTGCTGCATAGCATTCCACAATAGCACGTGGTATATACCCCTTCTATAGTGTTTATCATGTGGCATTATAGTTAACAATATTTTCTGTCATCATCGTCAATCCCACCCCCCACTGCACTATCAGTACATTGAACTCTATGAGAGAAGAGATCGTGTCTTTGGTCTTTACAGCCCCCATAGTGCCTGGCATATCATATATACCAAATAAATCAGTGAAAAAAAATGAACGACCAAATGATCTGAGGGGCTATTTACAGCTGAGTATTTATGTTTTGGTGGAGGTCCAGTAGGATTTAGGAGCACTAGACATCTTGAACTCTTTTTGGACTCTGATGAGACACTGATATATCAGTGGGAAGGGTGTGTGTGTGTGTGTGTGTGTGTGTGTGTGTGTGTGTTAGGATGAGGATAGGAAATGTATACTTGGAGAAAAAACTTGTAAGCTGATTTCTATATCTCCCCAAGCTTTTTCACCCTTTCACCCCGCCCCCTGCCACCACTTCCCACTGCCTTTTTAAAAAAGCAGTGGCTGTACAAGGGCAACAGAAATGGCCTCTGTCTGTGTTCAGATGGTAACAATTTGCTAGTTACATGTTACCAAAAGTAGAAATCACTCATCTTGCTCTTTAGTACTCTCATCTATAAGATGGAATGGCACTGGGAAAGGATACTCATTTTACACTTTGAATTCAGCACTTTTCATTTGAGAATCATAAGGCATTCTTATCACTTTGGTCCTTATCATCTCTGCCATCTCGGGCCTGATAGTTTGCTATCAGAGAAACATTTACTATATCATATGCAGATACCTGACATATCTCCAGCAGACTTGCGGTATGTTTCTCATTCACATTTCTTTACTAGGGTGTGAATTAAAACCCTCTGCTCATTGAATGATGTAAATGAAATCACTTATTTATACTATTACCTACTAGTAACATAACACTGTGCTAAAACTTAAGGGCCAAAGAAGAAGTTTAAGGTGAGGTTTCTGGTCTTGAGGAGCTTATGATAGGTGGAAAAATTAGCCATTTACACATGAAACATTCAAGTAGCAGTACATGAGGATGTATGATTTGGTGCCAATATGTATCGTATAAATCTGTGTTGTCCAATACCATAGCCACTAGTGCCATGTGGTTATTGAGCAACTGAAATGTGGGTAGTCAGAATTGAGATGTGCTACGAGTGTAAAACACACACCAGATTTCAAAGACTTAGGACAAAGAAAAGAATGGAAACTATCTCATTAAGAATTTTTATATTGATTATATGTTAAAATGATAATATGTTTGATATGGTGGGTTAAATAAAAAATATGTTATTAAATTTATTGCTCCTGCTTCTTTTCACTTTCTAAAATGTGGCTACTAGAAAAATTAAAATTATATATATGTGGCTCACATTGTCTTTCGATTGAACAGAGCTGGTATAGATTGCTAAATGTAAAAATTCATAGAATGAATAGGCTAATGAGCTGCAGCAGCACAGAGGAGATGGGACCCTTGGTTACAAATAATGAAAACCCAACTCAGCTTAATTAAACACACAAGCACTCACACACAAAAGATAGGGTTTACTTTATTGGCTCAATTAACTGGGAAATCTACAGGGTATGTTCAGACCTGGAGGAGGCCATCTCATTTACCATGTGAAAAGAACAATTGAGCCTCAGACTCCTAATGTCCTAGGTAAGCAACTCAAGCAGGAAAAGGTCTCTTTTCTTCTAGTTTCAATAGACAAGTCCTGAGGAGGACCCTACATGGCCCAGTCACACCTGTGGTGGGGGGAAGCCAGAGCTCTGTGATTATCCGCTTTGCTAGTGTCACATGGGGAGAGGGAAGAGTTCTCCAGGGGAACCGGAAGAGAAGTTAGAAAGAATCCTGGAAGACAAAAGCCGTAGTTACTGTGTCCACTACAGCTGGACTATACATATGTGCATATCATCTAGATAAGAATATAAATACACATTAGATAAGCTAGAATGCTACCCAATGCCAAAAGCAGTCTTGTATTTTCTCTTTTTAAAAAAGATCTTATTTATTTGAGCAAGAAAGAGAGCGTGAGAGAGAGTGCAGGAGCAGGGGGCAGAGGGAGAAGCAGACTCCCCACTGAGCAGGGCTCCATCCCAGGACCCTGGGATCATGACCTGAGCCCAAGGCAGATGCTTAGCCCACTGAGCCACCCAGGTGCCCCAGTCTTGTATTATCTTTTAGTTAATTTTCTTTTCTTTTAATTGAAGCCAAGGAAATCATTTTTTTTAAATTTTGCCTCACCACTTCTCTCTGACATGTAGTATCTCTTTCCCCTAGAGAGCCAATGTGGTATAGTGGAAAGACAAGTTTTGTATTGAGCTTAGACCCCAAACCAAATTAGGGCTCTGCCAGTTACCTGACATGCAACATGGATAAAATGTTTCATCTGGGATCTCAGTTTCCTCATCTACAATATGAATAGAATACTACCTACCTCAAAAAGTTATGAGAATTATATGAGCTGACAAATGTAGCAGGCACTCCATTCATATCTCATCTCCTGCCTCTTAATGGTAGAGAACATGTTTTAGAAAGAAATGTAGGGCATTGCGATAATAAATGTTCGCCAACCAATCCCCACATAAAAAGTGCTCTGATTTCTAGTGTTTGCCAATTTCTGTGATGCAAATACTCCGACCATGGCATATTTCAAGCCACCAAGTTGCAAAGCCGCCAACCAAGCTAAAGTCACTGAACTCAGAGTTGGGAATAGGTACGCAGAATCAGCTCTCTTCGTACCACCTCTACAGCTCAGTTCTCTCCTCAGACACTTAAACAAGACTACTGCCTCTGTCGAAGGGAAATACAGAACAAGATAGAGAAGTGATTATTTGCAAATATTGTACTGGAAATTCTCTCTCTCTATCCCTTCTCTGCCTGACTATTCTGATTACTGAAGATGAAGCTCCTGTAGCTCTCTCAGCTTTTCTTTGGGCCTAGGAGAAGGTAAGCAATTAGTTTGTGGTTTAGGGCAACTGGGCTCCCAGATGAGTGGAGATCTTTTATTGGAAAAGTTCAAAATGGCTTTCCAGGCAAAACTAGTCAGGATAGTTAAACTGAAACAATAAGAGAACTTATCTCAAAGGAATTTCACAAGTTTCTCCTCTCTAGTTTGCTTCTTTTAAAAATAAAAGATTGATATTTGATATTCCTCCATACCCATCAAAATGACTAACAGAAAAAACAGTGACATCACCAAATGCTGGTGAAGATGTAGAGAAACTGAATCATTCACACATTGCTGATGGGCGTGTAAAATGGTACAGCCAGTCTGGAAAACATTTTGGCAGTTTCTTAAAAAACTAAACATGCCACTAACAAACTGCCCAGCAATTGCACTTCTGGGCATGTATCCCACAGAAATGAAAATTTATATTCACACACAAACCTGTGCACAAATGTTCATAGCAGCTTTTTTCATACTAGCCAAAAATTGGAAACTCAGATGTCCTTCAACAGATGAATATAGTTAAATAAACCGTGGTACATTCATACCATGGAATACTACTTATCAATAGAAAGGAACAGGCTACTGATGCACACAGAAACTTGGATAAATCTCCAGGGAAATTATGCTGAGTAAAAAAAAGCCAATCACAAAAATTTGCATATTGTATGATTTCATTTATGTAACATTCTTGACAAATTATAGAGATAGAGAACTGGCTAATAATGGTTGCAAGGGCTCAGGGATGGAAAGCGGAAGTCAATTTGGCTGTAAACAGTTACATGAGGGATCTTTGTGGTGTTGGAACTGTTCGGTGTCTTGACTGTGGTGGTGGATACATAAACCTAGGTAATAAAATTGTGTAGAACTTCACACACACACACACACACACACACACACACAAACACAGTGAGTACAAGCAACACTGGGGAAATTTGAATAAGATTGGTGGATTATATCAATGTCAACATCCTGCTTGTGATATTATACTACAGTTTTGCAAGATGCTGCCATTTGGAGAAACTGGGCAAAGCCTACAAGGGCTCCACGGGTATTATTCCTTACAACTGCATATGAATATACAATTGTGAATAAAAATTTCAATGAAAAAGAAAGCAGAGAAGAGCTGAGAAAAGGAAAGAATAAAAGAAGATCCTGGACCCCAGAGTTCTCCAATGTGATAAAGGCCCTTAATCTATTTGCTTCCACCAGATGTCTCATCATTTTTCTCCATTCACGTCTTCGCTTAAATGCCTGTACTTTTTGACTTGCCCACAATTTGCTACTGTCTGTTGTGTGTATCACACATAGCATTCCTTGGTCATCCTCTCCTGTCTCATTTCACATGCTTCTTCTCATATACAGTGTTCTTATTGGTGAACTGTTTGTGTTTTTATAAATCTGGTGACTTAAAAACAACAGTGTGCAAGACATTGGCCCAGGACATTTGCACTGTCAATCTCTGTCTACTCTGGCAGCCTCCCTCCCTCAGCCCTCCAGGCCAGGCCTTCCTGAAGCTATGCCGCTCTCCTCCATCTTATTTGTCGGGAGGCAATCTAGAAAAGTCTTACATTTTAGTCATTTTCGAGTGTGTGGTTAAGAACAAGAGCTTTGGAGGGGCATCTGGGGGCCTCAGTCGACCGAGGGTCTGACTCTTGGTTTCAGCTCAGGTCATGATCTGAGGGTCATGAGATCAAATCCCATGTGTGTGGGGGGCTGAGTGCAGAGTCTGCCTCTCCCTTTCCCTCTGCTCCTCCCTGCCCTCAAATAAATAAATAAAATCTTAAAAAAAAAAAAGAACAAGAGCTTAGGAATTAGGTTTAGATTTGAATCAAGGAGGGCACATATTGCATGGAGCACCAGGTGTTACACGCAAATAATAAATCATGGAACACTACATCAAAAACTAAGGATGTACTATATGGTGACTAATATAACATAATAAAAATTATTAAAAAAAGATTTGAATCAAGGGCTTGCCACTTAACTAGCTGTGACCTGAGTCTACTGAGTCTGTTTCCTCACTTGTAAAATGGGGGTAATAATAATATCCATGTCATAGGCTGTTGTGAGGATGCAATGAGATAATGTATGTCAAATGCCTAGCATACAGTAAATACTTATTGGTTATTATTCCACTACTCTTGTTCTTTCTTCCCTTGGACCTGATATGATAGCAAAGCCCGCACCCACAGGCATTTTTGTGTATCCAAGGCCAGGATCCATTTTTGCAGTCTTTTGCTTCCCAGTGCCTTGCGTGCCTTTGCTACCTAGCACCTTTATAAAGCTAAAACAGATGACTGTTGAAGAATGTGGCTACTGACCAGGGATATCCGAAGGTTCAGTCCCACCCTTGTTAAACTCCTAAACCTAGACCATCCTGCAGTCTTTTCTTGCCTTCTCAGCCCTTAGCTGGGTTTAGCAGTGTCCCATCTAGGCCACCATAGCTGTGGGGTAAACATCAAGGAGCTGGTAGCTTTATCGTTTTTTTCTGGTCCCATCATATCCCTTAAGCCCCAGAGCTCAACTGATGTCTTCTGCACTATTCAGAAATATGGTTGTTTTACTCACATGATTCTAGAAAAGGCAGTGGGATAATTCTTCCCCCACAACCTAAGGGAGAATCTTTCAAAGCAATTGGGGAAAAAATGCAATGCCAACATTAACACACGCCTTTCTTTCTACATGAAAGGTAATATACAGTAGGGCAGTGGTTCTCAAAGGTGGTCTTCAGACCAGCAGCATCAGCATCACCTGGGAGTTTGTTAGAGATGTAAAGTCTTGGGCCCCATCACAGAACTTCTGAATCAGAAAATCTGGAGGGGGGACCCACTCAGCAATCCATTGTGTTAATAAGCCCTCCACATGATTCTGATAAACACTAAAGCTTGAGAGCCACTGGTGTAGTGGTTAGGAGCACAGACTCTGAAGTCAGATTGCTTGGGTTTAACTCCCTGTGGTTCCATTACTAGTTATGCAAACTTGGGCAAGCTACTTACACGCCCTTGCCTCAGTTTCCTTCTCTGTAAAATGGGAATAATAGTACTCTCTCTCTCCTTGAAACTTCCACTGTTTTTTCCTCCGGCTTCCTCAACACTACGCTTCCATGATTTATCTTATACCTGACCAGACCCTCAGCCTCTTTTGCTGGTGTCTTGTCCTCTGCTTGACCTCTAAATGTTGGAGGTTCCAGGGCTTAGTCCAGGAACCTCTTCCTCTTTTCTATTCCATTATTTCCCTAGATAATGTTATCCAATCCCAAGGCTGTGTGCTCTTAACTCCAAAATTAACTTATATCCCTGACTCTGTCAGGGCCCAGAATTCAAAACATGTATATCTCCTTGACACTTCAGTTTGGAATTTCATTAGGTATCTCAACCGTTACATGTCTAAAAGTGAACTCCTGATACTTGACCAGTCCCTTCTTGAGTCTTCCTCATTTTAGTAAATGATCCCACCATTCACCCAAATCAATAAACCTGGGAATACCCCAGAGTCTTCTCTTTCCTTTTATACCCTACATTCAGACCATCACCAAAAGCTGTTGGCCCGAACTCCAAAATACATACAAAATCGTCCTTGTCTCTGCTTCCCACCACCTTACTTCAAGCTGCCACCATCCCTCATGCTGGATGTTTGCAACAGTCTCCTACTTGGTTCCTCTGCTTCTGCTCTCACTCTGCTATGGTTTGTTCTCCCAAACTCTCAGAAATAGCTTTCAAACTGTAAATCTGATCGCCTTGCTCCTCTGCTTCAGACCTTCCCATATCTTCTCTGAACAAGTATTCAGAATAAGAATGAAATCTGGGTCCCTAACCCAGGCCCATAAGGAGGGCTTAATCTCCGCCCTGCCTGCCTCTCCAACCTCCTCTCCTATGATTTGCCCTGCTGTTCATGACACTTCTGCCACACCAGCTTCCTCTATATTTCTCTAACATATCAAACTCCTTCCTGCCTTCCAGCTCATATAGTAGCTATTTCCCCTGCCTGGAACATTTCTCCCCAGGTCTGTGAATGACTGGCTTTTTATCATTTAGATCTTGGCTCTAATGTCACCTGCTCAGAGAGCCATCCCCTTACCAACCAGTCAAAGTAGACCTTCCATCGCAATCACATCGTATAGCACTTATCAAGGCATCTGTCATTATATATTTATGTGTTTATCTGTCTCTTTGCACTAGAATGTAAGCTCTATGAGAACAGGGACCTGTAGATCTTGCTTAGTGCTGTAGCCCAGTGTCTAGCTCTGTGCTGGCACACAAAAGGCCCTCAATAAATATTTGTTGAATTAATGAATATTCTAAATAGTTGTAGTTCTTGGAAAATGGGTATTTCTTCATCTATATGCTGAAATATGCCAGACATATGTCCCTACATGCATGCCTATATTTACAACTAACCTAAGGTTCTTTTTTTCTCTAAGCAACCTACAGCTCTCCCTCTCTCTCTCTCTCTCTCTCTCTCTCTCTATATATATATATATATATATATATAATGTGTTCAATAAATGTTCATGGAATGAATAAATGAAGGAATGAACTTCTATAACCTCCTCTCTATTTTGCCTAGCACATAGATAGAAACAACAGTGATGATCCTGATACTTGCTTAGCCATTACATTGCCCTAAAAGCACTGCCCTCCAACTGAAATAAGAGGGTTACCTACATTTAATAATGGAAGAAGGTAACAGTTAAAGTGGTTAGCAAAAGCAGTGATAGAGTGAGAAAGCTGCAGGCTAAAGGTGGTCCTCAGTGGGAAGTGGAGAAGGCAGAGTGCTTTGGCCACTTCAGTGGATCTCAAACATCAGTAGTTGTAAGAAAGCAGCGCTTCTGATTCAGTAGGTCTGGGGCAGGGGGCAACCACCCATCCCAGTTTGTCTGAGACTTTCTCAGTTTTAGTACTGAAAATCCAGTGCTTGGGGAAAGCCCTCAGTCTGGGGAAAACCTAGATGATTGGTCACCCTAGTTCTGAGTAAGTTATTTTAAAACATCCCCAGGTGTAAGGAAAAATAAAATAAGATAAAAACAGAGAGAGAGAGGCAAACCATAAGAGGCTCTTAACTCTAGGGAACAAACAGGGTTGCTGGAGGGGAGGTGAGGGGGGATGGGGCAATTGGGTGAAGGGTATTAATGAAGGCATGTTAAGAAGGGCATTACCCAGTAATGAGCACTGGGTGTGATATGCAACTGATGAATCACTAAACTCTACCCTGAAACTAATAATACATTACATGTTGACTAACTTGAATTTAAATAAAAAATAAATAAATAAAAATAAAACACCCCCAGGTGTTTCTAAGACAAGTGGCCCCCAGGCCACACTTGGAGATACTACAACATAGGTAAAAGGCTTGGTGGCAGCCCAACTTGCCTTACTAACTCTGATCTCCACTCTGATACCAAATAATAGGATTGGCTCAGCCCTGCTGTTCTCTTTCCAACCTTAGCTAAAAGGAACACTTTGTGAGGCTTCAATTGATTCAAGAAGATTGAAAATGCAGGGCTAAGTGATTAAAACTCTTACAGATGGAAGAACATTTAAATGCCAAAATTGCTTGAGTACTTTAAAAATAGGGAGAAATGGCCAAATTGTATCACCCAAAAAGTTCTAAAATAATCAACTAAAAGGAACCACTCAGAATGTGAGTGGCATAGTGGCATTTCTCCCCAGTCTGCTGACCTCTTCACTTCAATGGCTATGGGCAGAGTTGTTAAGTGATCTATGAAATGTTAACCTTTCTCTCATGGCTGCAGATGCTGTCACCAGAATAAATTTGAATTCAGTCGATGAAAAGGTGTCAAAGGACACCAATCTCTCTTTCCTCAATCATCTCCAATTCTTTCAAAGATTTTCTGCTCAGTTGTCACTGTGACTTGAAATTTATTTCAGTTTCTTCACCTTAGATTTCATAGTTAAAGTGTCTACAATTAAGGATACAACCTTTGGTTTCAAAAAAGCCAGGATGAAGAGAGCCAACTACCTAAGTAAAGGCATATTTTCAATATCGATGCTATTTGTGGTTTGTGGTATGTGTTGGCAGGGATGTGGAGAAATTTGAACCCTCACATCACTGGTGAGAATGTAAAATGGTGCAGCTGTTGTAAAAAACAGTCTGGCAGCTCCTCCAACAGTTCAACATAGAATTACCATATGACCCAGCAATCCTACTCCTAGGTTTATGTCCCAAAGAATTGAAAACAGAGACTCAAATACTTGTATGCAAATGTTCCTAGCAGCATTATGCACAGAAGCAAAAAGGTGGAAACAACCCACATGTTCATCGATGGATGGATGAACAAACTGTGTGATATATATGCAATGGAATATTACTCAGGCATTAAAAGGAATGAAGTCCTTTCATTCAGAGTAGAGATCAGATGCGTGCTATAACATGGATGAACCTTGAAGACATCAAGCTGAGTCAAAGAAGCCAGACACAGAAGGACAAGTATGGTATGATTCCATTTTTATGAAATGTCTACAATAGGCAAAGTCATTGAGACAGAAAGTAGATTAGAGGTTACCAGTGGCTAGGGAGGAGGGAGAAAAGAAGAGTTATTGTTTAATGGGTACAGAGTTTCTGTTTGGGTTGATAAAAGCATTTTAAAAGTAGATTGTAGCGGTGTCTGGCTGGCTCAGTCTGTAGAGTGTGTGACTCTTGATCTTGGGGTTGTGAGTTTGAGCCCCAAATTGGGTGTAGAGATTACTTAAAATTTTTTTAAAAAGATTATACTAATTATTGTACAACAATGTGAATGTAACTTATGTCACTGGGTTGTACACTTAAAAAGATTAATATTTGAAATAATAATAATAATAATAAATAGACCTGATGGCAAGTGGGAACTAGGAAGTTGAGGATGGCAATGGGCTGCAGGAGAGAATGAGGAGCCTGGTTCCCTGAAGGTAGTTGCCTGCTAAGCCTGCAGCTTTGAATATAAGGATTACCTAGGGTCTGGAACTTTGCAACAAATATACAGAAGATGGTATATCAGATGCCCCTCAGGTGAGTCACACAGGTAGTCCTTGGAGCACACTTCCATATGCTACAGAGTACATGGATAGGTAGGTGATCAGCACAAGTCTTGTATTGTGGAAATTTGAGTGATTGAACAGGTATGTAGAAGCCCAGCACAGCACATAGTAGGTGCTCTAAAAATTGTGTTGCTATTATTGACTGATGGGAAAAGATGAAGACCTCGATAAATATTTTTGAATTAATAAATTCATATTGTGGCCTCTTTTTGAGATGACTTTTCCCCTCCATTCCTGGGGAAATCCTGCCCCCATCCCTTAAAACTTTGGATAGACACAGCCTCCTCTGTGAAGCCTTTCCAGATTTCATGTTCTTCACCCTAAATAGAAGTGGCCTCTCCTGTAGGGGAGTCATGGAGAGGCATTAGTGCTGGGGTTCAAGGGAATATTGGCGCTAGGAAGGGACAGCTAGGCTGGAAACGTCAGGAAGGATTACAGGTTTGCATTTGGAGTTTGTACACAGGACTTGGGGCTGCTACAAAGGCAGGAAACTGAGGGTCAATCAACAACAAAGTAAGTGAGGGCAAACCCCCTGACTGGCTGGAAAAATGAACACAAACAACAAATTGGAGGGAAGCCAGTAAACCAATGACCAAGTAACCCAAGCCTAGCCCCCTGATCGGTCCCAGTGACAAACCATGTAGCAACCTCCCACTTTACCTTTACATTAATGGCCTTTCCTCCTTCTGGAACATTCTTTCTTTTCCCATTTCTGCATGTGGAAATTCTGCCCTGTTCTTCAAAGCCCAGTTCAGACTAAAGCCCCTTTCATGAAGCTTTCTCTGTTTTCATGTCTCCCATCTCCAACAGTAAGATGAAATCACTCATTGCAGTGAAAGAGAGATATGGGCGCACCAGACCTGGGGTTCAGGGCATTGTTGGAGGCACTGGGATAAAACAGATGGGACAGTACTGGAAGGAAGGACTTAGGTTTTATATTAAGAATTTGCACCTGGGTTTGTTCATTTATATTGCCATTACTATAAAACACAAAGCAACCAACCCAGGCTTCTCATGGTAAGAGCTAAGTCAGAGAGACAGAAACACATGGTTGAAGGCAGGAAGCTGGTGGTGACACCTAAGAACAGAGGTAAAACTGCTAATTGGCAGAGCTGGGATTCGAACCCAGGTTCTTCTGACTTGAAAACCCATGATGCCACCCTCTATATCAGTTGTTCTTAGACTTCAGTATGCATCCACATTAACTAGAAACCTAGTTAAAATGTAGATTCCTGGGCCTAACATCTGCAATTTGATTCACTAGATGGGGCCAAGAAATTGGCATTTTAATAAAATCCCCAACTGATTCTAAACTCTGTTGTCCAAGGACCACATTCTGAGAAACTTTTTTCTATTTTTTCTATTTCTTGGGGCCAATTACCTCAATCCTTAACCCACTTTCATCATTCATGTATAGCGATGTGATAGACATCGAATTTTTTTTAATTTTTTAAAGATTTTATTTATTTATTTGACAAAGAGAGAGCACAAGCAGAGGGAGCTGCAGGCAGAGGGAGAGGAAGAAGCAGGCTCCCCGCTGAGCCGGGAGCCTGACGCAGGGCTCGATGGCAGGATCCTGGGATCATGACCTGAGCCAAACGCAGACACTTAACCAACTGAGCCCCCCAGAAACCCCAAGACATCCAATTTTAGAAAAGACAATTTCCCCTATTTATTGGTCTTGGCACTTTTGTAGATAATCAGTTGACCATGGATGTATGGGTTTATTACTGGATTGGCAATTCTATCTCAGTTTACAATGTATCTCAATTATCTATATATCTACCTTTATGCCAATACCACATAATCTTTTCATATTGAGGGAAAATTCACATCACATCATACGCCACCTAACCATTTTAAGTGTACAGTTCAATGGCTTTCCCCCTAGTTCCTGGTAACCACTAATTTTTCTGTGTCTATGGATTTGCCTATTCTGGACATTTCATATAAATGCAATCATACAGTATGTAACCCTTTGTGTTTTCAAGATTTATCCATGTTGTATCACGTTTCAATTCTTTATTTCTTTATTCCTTCTTACAAGTGAATAACATTCCATCAAATGGATATGCCCCGTTTTATTTATCCATTCATCAGTTGATGGGAAATTAGATTATTTACACTTTTTCCTTTTTGAATAATGCTGCTATGAACATTCATGTACAAATTTTTGTATGGACATATGTTTTTATTTCTCTAGGAATGGCATTGCTGGGTCACATGGTAATTCTATGACTTTTTGAGGAACTGCCAAAATGTTTTCCACTATGGCTGTTTCATTTCACATTCTCATCTGCAATGTATGAGGATTCCAGTTTCTCTATATTCTTGCTAACACCTGTTATTTTCTGTGTTTTTTTTTTTTAATTATAGCTATCCTAGTGGGAGTGAGGTTGTATTTCATTATGGTTTTGATTAGCATTTCTCTAGTGACTAATGATGTTGAGCATCTTTTCACGTGCTTGTAGGCCACTTGTATATTTTGTCTGGATAAAGATCTATTCAACTCCTTTGCCCATTTTAAAATTGAATTGTCTTTTTTGTTAAGTTGTATGGGTTCTTTATATAATATTTATACTAAAATCTTATCAGATATATAATTTGCAAATATTTTCTCTTATTCTATGGGTTACCTTTTTTATTATGTTCAATTAGCCAACACATAGTATATCATGAGTTTTTGACGTATGGGTTGTCTTTTCACTTCCTCGATAGTATCCTTTGATGACCCAAAGTTTTGATTTTGTTAAAGTTGAATTGATGTACTTTTTCCTTTGCTGTTTGTGCTTTTGTCATATCTAATAAGAATTTGTTGCCAAACTCAAAGTCATGCAGATGTTACCCCTATGTATTCTTCTAAAAGGCTAATAATTTCAGCTCTTCCATTTAGGTCCTTGATCCATTTCGAGTTAATTTTTGCACATGGTATGAGGTTAAGTGTCCACATTGTTTCTTTTGCATGCGTATATCCAGTTGTCCCGGCACCATTTGTTAAAGAGACTATTCTTTCCACATTGCATGATCTTGGCACCTCTTCGAAAATCAATGGAATTTAGAGTATATGGGTTTCTATCTAACTCTCAGTTTATTTATAGGTCTATCCTTATGCCAATACCATACTGTTTTGAGTACTATAGTTTATAATAGGTTTAGAAATTGAGAAGTGTAAGTCTTCCAACTTTGTTCTTTTTCAAAATTATTTTGCTTATTCAGGGTCTCTTGTAATTTCACATAAATTTTAAAATAATCCTTTTCATTTCTGGAAAAAAAGGCAGTTGTATTTTGATAGGGATTGCATTGTATCTGTAGATAGCTTTAGGTGGTATTGTCATCTTAACAATAGTTTGTATTCCAATCCATGAACACATGATGTTTTCCCATTTATTTAGGTCTTTTTAGTTTCTTCCAACAATGTTTTGTAGTTTTCAGCATATAAGTCTTGTACCTACTTGGCTAGATTTATTCCCAAGTGTTTTATTCTCTTTGATTCTATACAATTGTTCTCTTCAATCCCTTATCAGATAGTTCATTTCTGGTGTATAGAAATACAAATGATTTTTGTATGTTGGTCTTGTATTTTGCGACATTGCTGAATTCATTTACTAGCTCTAGAAATTTTTTTTTGTGATTTAGAATTTTCTATGTATAAGATCATGCCATCTGTGAATAGAGATAGTTTTATTTTATCCTTTTTTAATTTTGATGCCTTTTATTTATTTTTCTTTTTTTTTTTTTTTTTAAAGATTTTATTTATTTATGTGACAGAGAGACAGCCAGCGAGAGAGGGAACACAGCAGGGGGAGTGGGAGAGGAAGTAGCAGGCTCCCAGGAGGAGCCCGATGTGGGACTCGATCCCGGTACGCCGGGATCACGCCCTGAGCCAAAGGCAGACGCTTTAACGACTGCGCTACCCAGGCGCCCCTATTTATTTTTCTTAACTAATTGCTCTGGTAAGATCTTTAGCACAGTGTTCAATAGAAGTAGTGAGAGTGCACATACTTGTGTTGTTCCCGATCCCCAGGGGGAAACCTGCCGATCTTTCACCATTGAGTATAATGTAAGTTGTGAGTCTTCCATACATGATCTTTATCAGGTTGAGGGATTTCCCTTCTATTTTTAGTTGAGTGTTTAAAACAACCTTACATTCATGCAATAAATCCCATTTGGTCATAGTATATAATTCTTTTTATATGTTGATGCATTCATATTGCTAGTACTTTTCTGAGTGTTTTGTTTTTATATTTATAGGGAATATTCATCTTTAGTTTTGTTTTGTTGCTGTTTTTGTTGTTGTTATGTCTTTGGGTTTAGTATCAAGGTTATACCTCATAACATGTGTTAGGAAGTTTTCCTTCCTTTCTGTTTTGTTTTTTTTTTTTTCAGAGGAGTTTGTGAAGGATAGGTGTTCATTTTTCTTTAAACATTTGGTGGAATTCACCATTGGAGCCATCTGGTCCGGGGTTTTCCTTTGTGAGATATGTTCTATGTTCAATCTCTTGTGGGAAGTGTTCAATCTTTTTACTTGTTACAAGTCTATACAGATTTTCTATTTCTTCTTAAATCAGTTTCAGTAGCTTTTGTGTTTCTAGGAATTTGTCCATTTCACCCGGGTTGTCGAATTTGCCAGCATACAATTGTTCATAGTATTCCCTTGCAATATTTCTTATCTTTATACGGGTTGCTAGCAATGGACTTTCTTTCATTCCAATTGCAGTAATTTCAGCCTTTTCTTTTTTTTTTTAACTGGTCAGTCTAGCTAAAGGTTTGTCAACTTTGTTTATCTATTCAAAGACCAAATTTCAGTTTCATTGATTTTTCCCTACCAATTTCTATTTTCTGTGTTATTTATTTCTCTTTTAATCTTTAATATTGCCTTCCTTCTATTTGCCCTGGGTTTAGTTTGCTCTTTTGTTGTTGTTGTTTCTTAAGGTAGAAAGTAAGATTTTTTTTTTATTTGAGATCCTCTTTTTTATTGTATTTACAGCTATAAATTTCCCTCTGAGCACTGGGTTAGTTCCATCTCCTATGTTTTTGAATGTCGTGTTTTAATTTTCATTCATCTCAACAGATGTTCTTATTTGCTTTGTGATTCTATTTTGATCCAGTGGTTAAGAATATATTGTTTAATTTCCACATTTTTGTGAATTTTCCAGATTTCCTTTAGTTATTGATTGACTTCTAATTTCATTCCCTTATGATCTGAAAACATATTTTATATGATGTAAAAGCTCTTAAATTTATCAAGATTTGTTTTATGGCCTAACATATCTTCTTTCCTGAAGTATGTCTCATGTACAGCGGAGAATGTGTATTCTCCTGTTATTGGGTGGAATATTGTTTAGATATTTGTCATGTCTTTTTGGTTAATAGTGTTGTACGAGTCTATTTCCTTGCTGCTCTTTTGTATAATTGTTCTATCCCTTATCGATATGTTAAAGTATCCAACTATTACTGTTGAACTGTCTATTTTCCTCTTCAATTCTGCCTGTATTTGCTTCAAGTATTTTTTTTATTAATGATTTTTTATTATATTATGTTAGTCACCATACAGTACATCCCTGGTTTCCGATGTAAAGCTCGATGATACATTAGTTGCATATAACACCCAGTGCACCATGCAATACGTGCCCTCCTTACTACCCATCACTGGTCTATCCCATTCCCCCACCCCCCTCCCCTCTGAGGCCCTCAGTTTGTTTATCATAGTCCATAGTCTCTCATGTTTCATTCCCCTTTCTGATTACCCCCCCTTTCTTTATCCCTTTCTTCCCTTACTGATCTTCCTAGTTCTTATGTTCCATAGATGAGAGAAATCATATGATAGTTGTCTTTCTCTGCTTGACTTATTTCACTTAGCATTATCTCCTCCAGTGCCGTCCATGTTGCAGCAAATGTTGAGAATTCGTTCTTTCTGATAGCTGAGTAATATTCCATTGTATATATGGACCACAACTTCTTAATCCAGTCATCTGTTGAAGGGCATCTCGGCTCCTTCCACGATTTAGCTATTGTGGACATTGCTGCTATGAACATTGGGGTGCATATGGCCCTTCTCTTCACTACGTCTGTATCTTTGGGGTAAATACCCAGTAGTGCAATGGCTGGATCATAGGGTAGCTCAATTTTTAACTTTTTAAGGGACCTCCACACTGTTTTCCAGAGTGGCTGTACCAACTTGCATTCCCACCAACAATGTAGGAGGGATCCCCTTTCTCCACATCCTCTCCAACAATTGTTGTTTCTTGCCTTGTCTATTTTTGCCATTCTAACTGGCGTAAGGTGGTATCTCAGTGTGGTTTTGATTTGAATTTCCTTGATGGCTAATGATTTTGAACATTTTTTCATGTGTCTGTTAGCCATTTGTATGTCTTCATTGGAAAAGTGTCTGTTCATATCTTCTGCCCATTTTTTGATTTGTTTATTTGTTTCTCGTGTATTGAGTTTGAGAAGTTCTTTGTAGATCTTGGATACCAGTCCTTTATCTGTAGTGTCATTTGCAAATATATTCTCCCATTCCGTGGGCTGCCTCTTAGTGTTTCTGACTGTTTCCTTGGCTGTGCAGAAACTTTTAATTTTGATGAAGTCCCATAAATTCATTTTATCTTTTGTTTCTCTTGCCTTTGGGGATGTGTCATGAAAAAGGTTGCTTTGGCCGATGTCGTAGAGGTTGCTGCCTATGTTCTCCTCTAGAATTTTGATGGATTCCTGTCTCACATCGAGGTCTTTCATCCATTTGGAGTTTATTTTTGTGTATGGTGTGAGATAGTGGTCAAGTTTCATTCTTTTGCATGTAGCTGTCCAATTTTCCCAGCACCATTTATTGAAGAGACTGTCTTTTTCCCACCGGATGTTTTTTCCTGCTTTATCAAATATTAGTTGCCCAAAGAGCCGAGGATCCATTTCTGGGCTCTCTATTCTGTTCCATTGGTCTATGTGTCTGTTTTTGTGCCAGTACCATGCTGTCTTTGTGATCACAGCTTTGTAGTACAGCTCGAAATCCGGCATTGTGATGCCCCCAGCTTTGTTTTTCCTTTTCAACAGTTCCTTGGAGATTCGGGGCCTTTTCTGTTTCCATACAAATTTAAGGACTATTTGTTCCAGTTCTTTGAAAAATGTCCTCGGTATTTTGATCGGGATAGCATTGAAAGTGTAGATTGCTCTGGGTAGCATGGACATTTTAACTATGTTAATTCTTCCGATCCATGAGCATGGAATATCTTTCCATCTTTTTATGTCTTCCTCAATGTCTTTCAAGAGTGATTTATAGTTTCTAGAATATAGGTCCTTTACGTCTCTGGTTAAGTTAATTCCAAGGTAACGTATGGTTTTTGGTGCTATTGTAAATGGGATGGATTCCCTAATTTCTCTTTCTTCGGTCTCGTTATTCGTGTATAGAAATGCAACTGATTTCTGAGCATTGATTTTGTATCCCGCCACGTTACTGAATTGCTCTATAACTTCTAATAGTTTGGGAGTGGCTTCTTTTGGGTTTTCCATATAGAGTATCATGTCATCTGCAAAGAGAGACATTTTGACTTCTTCTTTGCCAATTTGAATACCTTTGATCCCTTTTTGTCGTCTGATTGCTGTTGCAAGGACTTCTAGTACTATGTTGAATAATAGTGGCGAGAGTGGGCATCCTTGTCGAGTTCCTGATCTTAAGGGAAAGGCTTCCAGCTTTTCCCCATTGAGAATAATATTTGCAGTAGGCTTTTCATAGATGGCTTTTATGAGATTGAGAAATGTACCTTCTATTCCTACACTCTGAAGGGTTTTAATCAGGAAAGGATGCTGTATTTTGTCAAATGCTTTTTCGGCATCGATTGAGAGGATCATATGGTTCCTGAGTCTTTTCTTGTTGATATGATGTATCACGCTGATTGATTTGCGAATATTGAACCACGCTTGCATCCCAGGTATGAATCCCACTTGATCGTGATGGATAATCCTTTTAATGTACTGTTGGATTCTATTAGCAAGTATCTTGTTGAGGATTTTGGCGTCCATATTCATTAGGGAAATCGGTCTGTAATTCTCCTTTTTGAGGGGGTCTTTGCCTGGTTTGGGGATCAAGGTAATATTGGCCTCATAGAATGAGTTTGGTAGCTTTCCTTCTGTTTCTATTTTTTGAAATAGCTTTAGGAGAATAGGTATTATTTCTTCTTTGAATGTTTGGTAGAATTCCCCAGGAAAACCGTCCGGGCCTGGAGTTTTGTTATTTGGAAGGTTGTTTATCACTGACTCAATTTCTTCATAATTAATTGGCCTGTTTAAGGAATCAATTTCTTCCGGTTTCAATCTTGGTAGTTTATAGGTTTCCAGGAAGGATTCCATCTCTTCCAGATTGCTTAGTTTATTGGCATATAGCTGTTGATAAAAATTTCTAATAATCCTTCCAATTTCAATGGTGTTCGTCGTGACCTCTCCTTTTTCATTCATAATTTTAATAATCTGGGTCCTTTCTCTTTTCTTTTGGATAAGTCTTGCCAGTGGTCTGTCAATTTTATTGATTCTCTCAAAGAACCAGCTTCTAGTCCTGTTGATCTGCTCTACTGTACTTCTGGTTTCTGCTTGATTGATTTCAGCTCTAATTTTGGTCAACTGCTTCCTCGTGCGTGGATTAGGCCTGTCCCTCTGTTGCTGTTCCAGCTTCTTGAGGTGAGAATATAAAAACTGCATTTTAGATTTTTCTATTCTTTTGAGTGAGGCTTGGATGGCTATGTATTTCCCCCTTAGGACTGCCTTTGCAGTATCCCATAGGTTTTGGACTGTTGTATTTTCATTCTCATTGGTCTCCATAAATTGTTTAATTTGATTTTTGATTTCCTGGTTTATCGAGTCATTCCTGAGCAGGATGGTTCTTAGTCTCCAAGTGTTTGAGTTTCTTCCAAATTTTTCCTTGTGGTTGAGTTCCAATTTCAGAGCGTTGTGGTCTGAGAATATGCAGGGGATAATTTCAATCTTTTGGTATCGGTTGAGACCTGTTTTGTGTCCCAGAACATGGTCTATTCTTGAGAATGTTCCATGGGCATTAGAATAGAATGAGTATTCTTTGGTTCTGGGGTGTAGTGTTCTATATATATCTATGAGGTCCAACTCGTCGAGTATGGCATTCAAAGCCTTTGATTCTTTGCTTAGTTTTTGCCAGGGTGTTCTGTCTATTTCTGAGAGTGGAGTGTTGAGGTCCCCTACTATTAATGTATTTTTATTTATATGTCTCTTTATTCTGGTTAAGAGTTGGCTTGTGTATCTTGCTGCTCCCCTGTTGGGGGCATATATATTTATAATTGTCATATCCACTTGTTGAATACTTCCCTTAAGAATAATATAGTGCCCTTCTGCATCTCTAACTATAGTCTGTAGTTTAAAATCCAATTTATCTGATATGAGAATTGCTACCCCAGCTTTCTTTTGAGGTCCATTTGCGTGAAAGATGGTACTCCATCCCCTTACTCTCAGTCTGAATGCATCTTTGGGTTCGAAATGAGTCTCTTGTAGACAGCAAATGGATGGGTCATTTCTTTTTATCCAATCTGCAACCCTGTGGCGTTTTATGGGATGGTTCAAACCATTTACATTAAGACTGATTACTGAGAGATATGATTTTAATGTTGCCATGTTGCCAGTAAAGTCTTTGTTTGTATTGGCTGTGACTTTCTGTTCTGTATCACTCTTGGGGCCTTTTTACTTTTATAGAACCCCCCGTAATATCTCCTGTAGGGCTGGTTTCGTGGTTACAAAATTGGTTAGTGACTGGCGATTCTGAAATGTCTTTATTTCTCCATCAATTCTGAATGACAGCCTTGCTGGATAAAGGATCCTTGGCTGCATGTTTTTCTCTGAAAGAGCTTTAAATATGCTCCCCCAACCCTTTCTCTCATTCCAGGTCTGTGTAGACAGGTCTGACGTAATTCTGATGCTTTTGCCTTGGTACGTGAGAAATTTCTTTGCCCTGGCCGCTTTCAATACTGTATCCTTGCATCTAATATTTGCGAATTGCACTATGACGTGACGTGGCGTAGGTTTGTCGTGGTTGAGCTTGGGAGGGGTCCTCTCTGCCTCTTGGACACGAATGTTTGTTTCCCTTGCTAGATTAGGGAAGTTTTCAGCTACAATTTGTTCAAATATCTCTTCTAGACCTCTGTTTTTCTCCACCCCCTCGGGGATGCCGATGATTCTAACATTGGATCGTTTCATTGAGTCAGTAATCTCCCGTAACCTACATTCGTGGGCGTGGATTTTTTTAAGACCATCTTCTATTTTCATTTTTTCCTCTATTAACCCATCCTCCAATTCACTAACCCGTTCCTCTGCTTCTGCGACCCTGGCCGTCAGAGCCTCTAGTTTTGCCTGCATTTGGCTCATAGAATTTTTAATTTCTGTCAGATTCGCTCTCATTTCTGTCCTTAGGGATTCTATATTCTCAGTAACCTTTTCGTTAATAGTTTTTTCAATTCTACTCATCATTTTGACCATCGTTACTCTGAATTCCATTTCTGATAATTTGGTTACATCCATATCCATTATTTCTGTGGCAGAGGCCACAGAATCACTGTCTTTTCTTTGCTGGGGGGGGCTTCTCCTTCTTGTCATTCTGATGAAGAGAGGTTGCGGGGTTTCCAGAGCCCAAATTATTGACTGGGTCCCAGGCCGTGCCCCTTGTTTTATAGGGATCTTAGGGATGTGGGCTTCTTCTTTAAAGATTTTATTTATTTATTTATGTGGCAGCCAACCAGCGAGAGAGGGAACAGAAGCAGGGGAGTGGGAGAGGAAGAAGCAGGCTCCCAGCGGAGGAGCCCGATGAGGGACTCCTTTCCGGAACGCCGGGATCACGCCCTAAGCCAAAGACAGGCGCTCAATGACTGCGCCACCCAGGCGCCCGGGTTGTGGGCTTCTTGATTTTTCAGCCTGCCTTCTGTGTTCTGGGGGAGGGGCCTGCCACGCCGATACTCAGGCAACCCTGTTTGGGTAGAGTCTCCGTGTCCCCTGCGAGGGGGGATGGGGATGGGCACTCTCTGAGCCGGTATTTCCAGGCTTTTGTTCTCTGGCGGCTTTCCCTGGCGGTTTGCTGTGCCTCTTCTGAGAGTCAGAGAAGCAGCGGCCGAATTTCAGCCTCTGTCACGGAACAGAAGGATTACGGCCCGTTCTCTACTAATGTTCTGGCCACTTTAACTCTGTTACTGTTGGTGCTGCTCAACCCTGTAGCGTCCCGGGATGTGCGCCCCACACCCGGCGTCCCAGCTCACTTCCAGGGCCGGCGCGTCCTGTCCTTTTTGTGCTTAACGCCGCCAGCCGCCAGCCGCCTGCGCGCGCTCCCGGATCTCCCGGGCTCAGTCTGGATCCAGTGAGCGCACCGGGATCCCGGTGTTCCGCGAGATGCCTGTGGCGGGCGCACCTGGCTCACGGTCTCAGTCTGCTGTTTTGTGGGTGCCGCCCGAGCCCCGCCGCCTCCCGGCAGGTGGCTGCCGTCCTCGCGCCCGAACGCGACGGCTCCCTCCCCCTTCCGTTTATCTTCCGATATCTGTGCACGGTTTCATGGCTCCCTGCTTCGTACCTCAATACTCAGCGCTGGAGATGTTCATTTGTAGAGATCCAGATGCATCTTCCTGTGTCTCAGGCTGGTTCCGTGGTTGTTTAGGCTGGTCTGGTACCTATCCAGCTTGACTCGGGGGACCGGCTGAAAAAGGTGTCTCCTACTCCTCCGCCATCTTAACTCCTTGCTTCAAGTATTTTGGATCTCTGTTGTTAGGCACATATATGTTTGTAATTGTTATATCTTCTTTCTGGATCAATCATTTAAATCTTTTTTTAACATTTTATTTTATTTTTTTATCATGATAAGTGTACTTTTTAATCCCTATTCCCCACTTCCCCCATCCCTGATGATCATTTGAGTCTTATAAAATGTTCTACTTTGTCTCTCTAAACATTTTTTTTCTTCATGTCTATTTGTATATCACTAGTCTAGACACTTTACCAATCCTTTGGTTACTGTTTGCATGATGTATCTTTTTCCATACTTTCAACAGATTTATATCTTCGCATTCTAAAATGAGTCTCTTAAAAACACCATAGAGTTGGACTTTGATTTTTATCTATTCTGTCAATCTGTACCTCTTGATTGTGAGTTTAATCCATTTACATTTTTTAAAAGATTTTATTTATTTACTTGACAGGGAGAGAGCACAAGCAGGGAGAGCTGCAGGCAGAGGGAGAGGGAGAAGCAGGCTCCCCACTGAACAGGGAGTCCAATGCAGCTCTCCATCCGAGGTCCCTGAGATCATGACCGGAGCCAAAGGCAGGTGCTTAACCAACTGAGCCACCCAGACGACCCAATCCATTTACATTTAATGTAATAACTGGTAAGATAGGATTTATACCTTCCACTTAGCTATTTTTTCCATGTGCCATATGCCTTTTTGTTTTACTAATCCTCAATTACTGCATTGTTTCATATTAAATAGATATTTTCTAGGGTACCATTTTAATTCGTTGTCTTTTGTTTTTACTATATATTTTTGAGTATTTTCTTTGTGATTGCTCTAGGAAGTATAATTAACATCTTAATTTATAACAATTTAGTTTAGATTAAAACCAATGGACTTTTAATAGTATAAAAAACATTGCTCCTATATTGCTTTTTCTACCCCTCCTTTATCCATATAATTTTCACGAATTACATCTTTCTGTATTGTATCCATCAACATAGAGTTATAATTATTGCTTTATGAAGTTTTCTTTTAAATCAGATATTAGAAAATGGTGCTACATACAAAAATACATTTGCACTATTATATCTTCCTATGTAGTTACCTTTGCTAGTGCTTTTTATTTCTTCATGTTGATTCAAGTTAACATCTTATGTCCTTTTATTTCAGCCTGAAAAACTCCCTTTAGTATTCTTGGAGAATACCTCTGCTAGAGATTAACTCCATCAGTTCTTGTTTATCTGTGAGTGTCTTAGTTTCTCCTTCATTTTGAATGCAATTTTGCCAGATAGAGAATACTGGTTGACCTTTAAAAGTTTTTTTTTTCTTTTAGCACTTTAAATATGTTGCCCCTGTGCTTCCTGGCTGCCACAGTTTCTGAGGAGAAATCAGCTGCTAATCTTACTGAGGAGGACTTCTGCATGCTTAGCCACTTCTCTCTTGCTGCCTTCAAAATTTTTGTCTTTTGACTGTTTGATTATGTGTCCCAAGGTGGATCTCTTCGTTTGTCCTCCTTTGACTTTATTGAGCCTTTTATGTGTAATGTTTTTCATCAAATTTGGGACGTTTTTCAGTCATAGTTCTTCAAATATTCTTTCTGCTTCCTTTTATTTCTCTTTTCCTTCTGGGGTTGACTGTATATATATATATTCGTATAATTCATGATATCCCACAGGTTTCTGAGGTTCTGTTCACTTTTTTGTTATTATTTTTTCTTGCTGTTTCTCAGACTTGATAATTTCAATAGATCTATCATTATGTTCATAACTCTTCTGTTCAAATATGCTGTTGAGCCCCTCTAGTGAAATTGTCATTTCATTTTTGTACTCTTCAACTCCAGTATTTCTATCTGGTTCATTTATTTTAGAGACACAGAGAGAGAGCAAGCATGAGTGGGGGGCAGGGGGGAAAGGGAGAGGGAGAGAGAGAATCTCAAGCAGACTCCCCACTGAGCATGGAGCCCAATGCAGCGTTTGATCTCACAACCTTGAGATCATGCCCTGAACTGAAATCAGGAGTCAGAGGCTTAACTGATTCAGCCACACAGGCACCCTTCCTTTAGTTTTTTAGACATAGTTTCCTTTAGGTCTTTGAGCATATTTACAATAGATGATTAAAACTATGTCTAATAATTTTGATGTCTGAGCTTCCTTATGGATGGGTTCTATTGCTTGGTGTTTTTCCTGTGTTATGGCCATAGTTTTTTTCCCCCTTTTTTTCATTTCTCATAATTTTTCATGAAATAAAGGATATTTTATTTTATTTTAAACATTTTATTTATTTATTTGACCGAGAGAGAGACAGCCAGTGAGAGAGGGAACACAAGCAGGAGGAGTGGGAGAGGAAGAAGCAGGCTCCCAGCAGAGGAGGGAGCCCAGAACTCTGGGATCATGCCCTGAGCTGAAGGCAGATGCTTAATGACTGAGCCACCCAGGTGCCCCCAAATAAAGGATATTTTAAATAATGTAATTTGACAATCCTGGAAATTATGTCATTCCTTCTCCCCAGGGTTTGTTGTTGTTGTTGCTGGTTTTTGTTGTTTGCTTGTTCTGTAAATTTTCTGAACTAATTCAGTAAATTCTGCCTTCTTTGTCATATGTAGCCAATAAAGTCTCTGCTCAGTTGAGAGGGAAGCTAATTATTAGCAATTTCTTTAAATGCCTAGAACTAATTATCTCCCAGTCTTTGCCAAGGGGCTCTGTAAGCATGTTGGGCATACCTTCAACTCCCGGACAGTTTACAACTATGCATTAACCTGCACTCCCTGCTTGCACAGAACCTCAAAGTCAGCCAGAGTTGAAAGCTTAGGTCTTTTCTGAGTGTGTGCACAGCCCTACACATGTGCCTGGTCTTGTAGATCACGAGGAATATATAGTAGCTTTTCAAAGTCTCTATGGACAACTCATTTTCAGTGTATTCCTTTTAAGCTTTTTAGGTAATCTATTGTTTACCCCAACTATTATCCATTACATCAGGCATCTGTGCCATTAAAACACAAGCTGAAGTCTTCACAAAATTAATATCTCAATACTTTGAAGCAACAAACCATTTTGTTTACATTATTTCCTATAAAATCAATGAAAGATAAATTTTAGCTCAGTTCTAGTCAAGCTATTTCAAAACAATACAATTTTCTAAGCACTTCAAATGTAACGGAGGATCAGGTTAGCAAGCCTTTCCAGAGTCTTATTGCTCAATCATTCTAGGCTTAAAAAAAGAAAGAATATTTAGAACAAGCAGTAAGTGGGAGAATGCTAGCACAGTTAATGAGAGAAAGTGACAATGATGCCTTGCCATAACAAGATTCAGAGGTAGAAGTAACTTTAAAGCTGTGGAATAGTAAAGGTACAGTGGTCATGATGGAAATAGAGTCACAATTCAGTCCTAGGTCTTCCTGACTGTAGATGCTATGCTCTTTAATTACCAGGTTATATATTGCCTTTCCTCTCTGTATCATGTCAATTATCTGATAAAAATCTGGATTTACTGGATCAAGACTAAACTCCTCTGCTGATTTTCAAGGTCCTCTCTAATTTTTACTCCACCTACCTCGCCAGATTTATTCTCTGCTAATCCCTAAAGCAATCATCCAATTTAGTCAGATTAGTTTCCATACTGAACTTCAAATTTGTCATATTCATTTCTTATTCTGGGCTTTCACTTACCTGGAGTATCCAAATCTCAACCATCCTCCAAAAGCCAGGTCAAGATCTGTCTCTTGTATGGTGCTTTCCCTGATCTCCTAGTCCTCTAAAAATCTACAGAATTTATCATCTGTAGCAAATAATTTTTTCATGATTTTTAAATTGACTTATAATTTACATACCATAAAATTCGCCCTTTTAAAGTGTACAATTCAGTGATTTTAGTGTATTCACAAAGATGTGCAGTCATATTTTGATTGCCTGCTCTACACCCCATTGGTGAGAGATGGAGTCCCACTTTAAGGTTATAGGGATGGCCAAGCACATAACACCTGACACTGAACAGATGAGATTGACAGCAGTTTGTTAATCACCTATACTCAAATCCTGGTGGTAGTACACAGCATGCCGCACAGGGTCACATAGGAATTACACTTGGGAGCAGAGTGAATAAGCAGGGGCTCTAGGAGGCAGGCTTTGTAGTGTCAGGAGGGTGGAGTAATCATTGGTTCCCACAAGAGGTTGTGATTGATTTGTTTGAATAATTGCACAAACTGGCAGGGAACTAAAATCTTTTACTTAAGGATAAGCAGGAATTTTGCCTGGTCCCCATTATAAAGAGAGTTGTTTGACTAGGGGACCTTACCCACAGGAGTAGATTTGGGAGGATGACTTACAGTGAGGCCACTAGAGCCACACCCTCCCCCTCATTTCAGATGTCAAAGCAGCACATAATATTGAACCATCATAATATTGAACCACAAACCGTCACTACTTTCTATTTCTAAAAGAGTTGTGTCACCACAAAAAGTGGGGACATGACCATTAGCCCATTCCTCCATATTTGCTTTTCCCCAGATGTAGGCTACTACAAATCTGCTTTCTATCTCTGTGTATTTGCCTATTCTAAAACATTCTTGGTTATGATACCTTTACAGTAAGTTTTAAAATTGGAAATTGTGAGTTCTCCAACTGTTCTTCAAGATTCTTTGGGCTATTCTGGGTCCCTAAATTTTAGAATCAGTTTGCCAATTTCTACAAATGAGCCACCTGGGATTTTAATAAGGCTTGCATTGAATCTAATAGATTAATTTGGGGAAATATTACCATCTTAACAATATTAAGTCTTTCAATCCACAGCCATGTGATGTCTTTCTCCCTTTTAAGGTCTTCTTTAACTCCTTTCAACAATATTTTATAGTTTTCTTTGTACAAGTCTTACAATTCTTTTTATTATTGCTCTGTATTTTATTATTTTGGATGCTAATGGAATTGTTTTCTTTAATTCATTTTCAGAAATACAACTGATTTTTTTATGTTGATTTTGTTTCCTACAGCTTTGATAAACTCAATTTTAGCTCTCAGAGGTTTCTTTAATGGCTCTTTGGGTTTTTCTATATGCAGAAATCTGTAGATTTTTTTAAATATAAAAAATCTTGTTATCTGAGAATAGAGTTAGTCTTATTTCTTTCTAATCTGGATGATTTTTATTTCTTTTTTCTTACCTAATTTACCTGGCCAGAACCTCCAGTAAAATGTTGAATAGAGGTGGTAAGAGCAGACCTCCTTGTCTTATTCCTGATCTTAGGGGGAAAGCTTTCTGCCTTTCACCATTAAGTGTGTTAGTTTTAGATTTTTCATAGATGCCTTTATTAGAGGGAAGAAATTTCCTTCTATTACTAATTTGTTAAGTACTTTTGTCATGAAGGTATTTAATTTTGTTAAATTTTTTTCTGTATCTATTGAGATGATCATGTGGTTTTTGTCTTTTATTCTATTAATATGCAGTGTTACATTTATTGCTTTTCATATGTTGAACCCACTTTCAATTCCTGGGATAAATACTACTTAATCACAGTGCATAATTTTTTCTATATTGCTGGATTTAGTTTGCTACTATTTTGTTGAGGATTTTTACATTTATATTCATAAAGAATATTGGCCTTAGTCTTGTTTTTTTGTGATGTTTTTGTCTTATTTAGGTGTTGTAATGCTGGGCATGGAAGTTTGAAAGAATTCTGTATTAGAGTTCTCTGGTGAAACAGAACCAATAGGAAATATATCTCTTTATATATAATATATATTTATATATATAATACACTATACATAATTATATATATTTAGATATATTATATATAATATATTTAGATATAAAATTACAATATACCTATTTATTTATATATACAATATATAAAATATAGATATTGTAAGGAATTGGGTCATACAATTATGGAGCTGAGAAGTCCTGTGATCTGCCATCTGTAAGCTAGAGACCAGGAAAGCCAGTGGTATAATTTAGTATGAGTCTGAATGCTTGAAAACCAAGAGAGCCAAGATGTAGCTTCCAGTCTGGGTCTGAAGGCCAGAACCAAGAGCATCAGGGGCAAGAGGAGATCAATGTTCTACCTCAAGCAATCAGGCAGGAAGGGCCAAATTCTTCCTTCATCTTCTTGTTCTATTTATGTTCTCAAGAGATTGGATGACGCCCACCCACAATGCGAAGGGCAAACTGCTTGACTGAGTTCACAGATTCAAATGGTAATTTCATCCAGAAACACTTTCACAGACACACCCAGAAATCATGTTTAACCAAATATCTGGACACTTTGTGACTGAGTCAAATTGACACATAAAATTAACATCACAAGCTCCAATCTCATTTTGCTCCCTCCAGTGGTTTCCAGGCTGCTTGATTTCATCATGATTGTGGCCCACTAGTTTTCAAAATGACTACAGAGCTGGGGAGAGGCTAGAGGTGGGAATAAGGTAAGTTAAAATGACACAAATCTTGCTCTTTTTATTCACATTCAGCCCTTATACTTGAATAAACACTCCCTGAATTCTTGCAAGCTTTTGGTTAATTTTCAGAGGTCTTAGAAAGTTAATTCTTAAGAGTTTTTGCTAGTTTTATCATTGCTTTTATGGAGAAGAGGGTTTCCGGTTGTTCTTACTCCACCATTTTTGTTAATATCCTGTGGTACACAATTTAACAATTATAAGCCATCTTATTTGTTTGCTTTTGTATTGTATGTTACTCATGTTTCCCAAACTATAGGTTTTTTTACTGTATATTTCTGTATACCACCTCCACAGTGTCTAGCAAAGAAGTTCATTAATCAACCTTATTAGAATTGAGATTAAACTCATTATTTATGTCTTTATGTTGAACAGGTTGTATTTGGGAAATAAAACCAGCTGTCATCCACAAAAAGATTCCCTGCTTAATGGAGTATATGCAGCAAAATATGAAACACACCACAAGTGAGCATGGTAAAAACTAAAGAGAGTTCCAGGCTGCAAAAAAAGAGTAGTGATGTTATGATCATAATCCTGTAGCTTTCTCCTCCAACTTTTTTTTTAGATTTATTTATTTGAGAGAGAGAGAGCATGGAGGAAGAGGGGCAGAAGGAGAAGGAGAAAGAATCTTAAGCAGACTCTGCACTGAGTGCAGAGCCTTATGTGGGGCTTGATCCTACAACCTTGAGATGATGACCTGAGCTGAAACTCAGAGTCAGATGCCTAACCAACTGCACCACCCAGGTGCCACCCAGGTGCCCCACTTCTCCAACTTTTTAAAGCAAACTTTCAATTTTAAAATAAATTTTAGACTCACCAGAAGTGACAACATTTGCGTAGCATTCTCATAGCTCACCCAGCTTCCCCTAATGTTAATATCTTGCATAACCATGTCGGTGATCAAAACTGAGAAATCTACTAACCAAACTAGAGATTTTATTTGGATTCCTCAACTAACTTTTCAAGTCTGTAGTGCATTTTTCTGTAGGAAAAAATGGAGGATACAGAGAAAGACTGCCTGAAGTTGTGTAGGGCCAAAGGTATCTGAGCAAGAGGGAGCAAGTTGAGGCTAAAATTCAGCATAGGCACTGTTTAGTGCCTCTTCCTAGTTGGCCTCTGAGGGGTGTGCCTTTTTGTGTTGGTTTCTTTGTAGAAGGTGCCTTTTGGGGACTTTTTTGTCAATGTGTGGTGGAGGAAATCTTTTTCTTACTTGCAGAAAGATTCATTGTTAACCTTGGGCTTGCCTTTCCCTGTACTCTTAGTTATCCACAAGGTAAAGTTTGGAAACAAAAAAATTACTTTTGCTCTTACAACCCATCTGTTTAATACTCCCCTCCTGAATGTGGGAATATTCAGACAGCATATTTAGATAAAAACATTGCTTAGGTTGAAAGATGATACCGTCTTTTTCTGCATGGAGTAAGAAGCAAACAAGCAAAAATAAAACAGATTGGCAGGATGAGGAAAACAGGTTGCTTTCCAGCTCATCTCTAGTTGGATGATCATAAGAGGGTTCTTAAATCTGCACTGGTATAAATTCAGTGTAAGACCTATTCATATATATATGAAACGTATTTTAAAGTCAAATAGAAACATTTACAAATTATCTTGTCAGAAGAGTTGACTAAAAGTGCATGGCACTCAAATTCTGTTACTTTATAATATATTACAAATCATCAACTGCTCTTCTAACAGTATAATTTATGGATGATTTCATGGTTAAAATTAAATGGAAGAAGTCAGAGTGTGACAGTGAATGTTTTAAATGTATTTTATAATGCTCAAGTCTAGTATTAGGAAGCTAAAAATTAATTGTTCTAAAATAAGCTCCAGATGGATACAATTAAAAGTAGAAGATGAAGCCTTAAAACTACCAAAAATAAAAATAAGTGGATAATCTGTCTACAAACATACTACATAAAAATAAAAACTTCCTCTTAAAAATACTATAAACAAAATTAAAAGGTAAAGAACATCCTGGGGAAAATATTTGTAAAATATATTACAGATAACCAAATTTGATATTCTTAATATGTAAGTAGCTTTTACAAATCAATAAGAAAAAGTTAAATATTCTAATACAAAAATGATCAAAAGAAAAAAACAGTCCTCAAAACAAGAATATAAATGACTAATTAATATATAAGAAATTGTTCAACCTCAGTAGTATGTCTGTAGTGTAAGTACTGACAATTAGCTTTTTTGGTTGTTAGTGCCTAACATTAAACTTTTGATTGCTAAGACATCCATTTCAAAGATATCATCTCAAATAAACACATTACAAGCTACACAAGTAGACAAAGAGACAGGCCACTCCCACCTACAAAGTTCCCCTTTTATTTTATTGGGTTTTTTTAGAGAGGGGGGGGAGGGGGAGAGGGAGAGAGAATCCCAAGCAGACTCCACACCCAACACAGAGCCCAACACGGGGCTCCATCTCACAACCCCGAGATCATAACCGGAGCTGAAATCAAGAGTCAGATGCTTAATTGACTGTAGCCACCCAGGTGCCCCAACGATGTTCCCCTTTCAGAAAACCCTGGGTGACCTAGGTAACTGACTGCTTTTCCCTTCCTGTGCTTTGATTCCCACTTTTATGTTGTAAATTTACCAATGAAGAGTGAACCAGGACACTCTAGGCACCTCACCCTCTACCCAATAAAAGTAGAACACAAACTTTACCTGTGACATCTCTGTGTGGCCCTGGCATGCTGTGCACCTTCCTGAATATGTAAGTAATCATCCTTGTTTTTCCAAAATTCCCCGCTGCTTGTTGTGGAGAAATGTCTTACAATCATGGTAAGAACCATGAGGGCCAGTCCAGCCACACATTGGCTCTGGTTGGGAAAATGTGTGTGTGATCCCAGGCATTCCTAGCTGTTAGTATTAGTATGGATAGGCTGAGACCAACACAAAACAAGGTCAAAGAAGGTAGTTTGTAAAAATGATATGATGCTATTTCTCTTTATGAAATTGGAAATGAAAAAGGATGATGATATTTGGGATTTCTTAGAGTGCAGAGAAATAAGTACTCACATAATTTTAGGGGAAGTATATACAAGTATAAGCTTTTTAATAGGCAAATTGGCTAAATCTATCAAAATATTTAAAAATGCATTTATCTAGCAATTTTACTTCTAGAAAGAGCACTCTCCCATACACTCTTGCCTTACTTGGAGACTGATTTCTGGGAAATTCAATCTATAATTATGTTAAAGAATATTTATTAACATGGGGAAATATTCAAAATATTTTGCTAAGTTAAGAAAGCAGACTGACCATTTCCAAAAATATGGCCAACTAAATTAACTGAAAAACCTTTTGATACAAACCTCTGTAAGTGCAAGATAAAATATACGAGCATTCATTTAATTGTACAAATGAAATAAATTGCATAACTGAGCTCACAAGAAATAAAGGAAAACCCCTGGATTCCAGAAACGAAGAGGAAACTGAAAATCAAAGTTGTAATCTTGTGAGTGGAGGTTGTGGTTGCCCTGAGAAGGAAGTTTCAACTTTTAGGGGGAGAGTAGAGGGAGATGGTGGAGTAAGAGGACCCTGGCTCACTTCACCCCATGAATACAACTAGATAACTATCAACTCAACCTAAATACCCCAGAAATCGAACTGAAGACTGGCAGAACACTCTACAACTAAAAGTAGAGGACAGGTGACATTGAAGAAAGTAGGAAGTGCAGAGACATAGTTTGGGAGAGAAGTGGATTGTGGCCACTGTGGTGGCAAGGGAGCCATGGTTGCAGAGAAGGGTGAGAAACAGACTAGCACACAGAGGAGTGCATGGGGAGAACAAATCTCCATCGCAATTGCCTTGGAAAGCAAGAGGGGCTGAATTTTGTGAGTTCTTGCAGCCAGTGGGGCTAAAAGCTGGAGCTTTAAAGATCCGAGGGCTTAGCTCAGATAGAGCCCAGAGGGCATTGGAGCTACTCTTGGAGAGAAGACGGGGCAAACAGTCTGTGGAACATACAGTGTGGAAACAGTGATCTGAAGAGCGTCTGGGGCACACAGTGGGGCGGTTAGTTGCTCCTTTCATAGTGTGTTCCAGAGTGCAGGATTCATGGAGAGACCCCTCTGGGAACAAAGGAACTGGCAGGCACCATTTCCCTCCCTTGCCCCTTAGCATAAACATAGTGCCACCTGCAGGAACCAGCCCAGTGCTGACACTTGTTACCTAAATTGCTTACAGCAAGCCCTGCCCCCCTGCACTCCAGTGGAACCACCCTTCCCAGTCATGTTTGTCTCAGTCCCAGCACAGCGGGCCCCCTCTTCCAGAAGACTGGCCTAAACCTCTGCCAATACCATGTCTCCTAACCCAGGAGTTTTGCAGGGCCTTAGTTCTGATGGAGGTGGCAATAGGTCTCATTTCACAAGCAGATCAGAGCACACCTAGTTAAAATGAGTCACATTCAGACCAGGGGCCAAACACTGCCCACAACAGGCAAAGAGAGCCTCTGCAGATGACTGGCCTGAAGAATAAAGCAGCCAGCAGAAAACAGCACAGCACATGCAGCACATGTTGGAGACACTCCCAGCAGTGCCAGGCCCTGGGGAAGAAGGAACACTGTATGGCAGGGAACTATAGGTCCTCTTCTTCATAAGGCCATTACCTTCAAGAACAGGACATGTGGGGTGCCTGGGTGGATCTGTCGGTTAAGCGTCTGACTCTTGATTTCAGCTCAGGTCATGAACTCAGAGTCGTGGGATCGAGCTCTATATTGGGCTCTGTGCTTAGTGGGGAGTCAGCTTGGGGATTCTCTCCCTCTTCCTCTCCCCCTCCCCCACTGGTGTACTTTCTTTCCCTCTCAAATAAATAAATAAATCTTTTTGGAAAATTTCTGCTAAAAAACATCCTCTGATAGTCTTATGGGGTTTCCCTTGTATCTTACTGTCTTCTTTTGTCTCACTGCTTTTACAATTTTTTCTTCATCACTATATTTTGCCAATTTAGTTACAGTATGTCTTGGTGTGGATCTGCTTTTGTTGGTTTTGTTGGGGGTTCTCTGTGCCTCCTGGATTTGGATATCTGTTTCCTTCCCCAGATTAGGGAAGTATTGAGGTATTATTTCTTCAAGTGACTTTTCTGCTCTTTTTTTCTCTCTTCTTCTAGGACTCCTATAATATGAATTTTATTATATTTTCCAAGTCTGGAGGGAGGAGCATGATATATTCAAAGTGCTGAATGGGAAAAACCTACAGCAAAGAATACTCCATCCAGCAAGGCTATCATTTGGAATAGAAGGAGAGATAAAGAGTTTCACAGACAAAATCTAAAGGAGTTCATAACCACAAAGCCAGCCCAGCAAGAAATATTAAAGGGTACACTTTGCGTGGAAAGGAAAGACCCAAAGTGACAATATGAAGGTAAGAAACACAAAAGCAGTAAAAATGAATATTTCTGTAAAAAATCAGTCAAGGAACTCACAAAATAAAAGGATGTAAAACATGACAACATATACCTAAAACACAGGAAGGAAAGGAGAAACAGTGGATTCAAACTTAAATGATCATTAACTTAATATAGACTGCTATATGCAGAAGATGTTATATACAAGCGTAATCATAACCAAAAACCAAAACCCACTAATAAATATGTAAAGAATAAAGAGAAAGAAATCCAAATATATCACTAAAGAAAAGCAGCAAACCATGAAAGAAAGACAAGAAAGGATCAGATAAAACCTTCAGAAACAACCATGAAACAAGTAATAAAATGGCAATAAATACATAGCTATCAATAATTGTTTGAATGCAAATGGACTAAATGCTCCAACAAAAAGACATAGGGTGACAGAATGGATAAAAAACAAGACCTATCTAAATGCTGCCTACAAGGGACTCATTTTTAGACCTGGAGACACCTGCAGATTGAAAGTGAGGGGATGGAGAAACATCTATCATGCAAATGGATGTCAAAAGAAAGCTGAAGTAGCAATACTTATATCGGAAAAAATCGACTCTAAAACAAAGACTGTAACAAGAGACAAAGAAGAGTACTATATCATAATAAAGGGAACAATCCAACAAGAAGATATAACAATTGTAAATATTTATGCACCCAACATTGGAGCACCCAAATACATAAAACAGTTAATAACAAACATAAAGAAACTAATTGATAATAACACAATAATAAAGGGGACGTTAACACCCCACTTACATCAAAGGACAGATTGTGTAAATAGAAATTCAACAAGGAAACAATGGCTTTGAATGACACACAGGAACAGATGGATTTAACAGATATATGCAGAACATTCCATGCTAAAACAGCAGAATACAGATTCTTTTCAAGTGCATATGGAACGTTCTCCAGAACAGATCATGTATTAGGTCACAAAACAAATTAAAAAAAAAAAAGAACTACCCTATGACCCAGCAATTGCACTACTAGGTATTTACCCAAAGGTTACAAAAGTACAGATTCAAAGGGGGGCACATGCACCCTGATGTTTATAGCAGCATTATCAACAATAGCCAAACTATGGAAAGAGCCCAAATGTCCATCGACTGATGAATGGATAAAGATGTGGTATACACACACACACACACACACACACACACACACACACACTGGAATATTCTTCAGCCATCAAAAAGAATGAAATCTTGCCATTTGCAACAATGTGGATGGAGCTAGAAAGTATTATGCTAAGCAAAAGAAGTCAGAGAAAGACAAATACCATACGATTTCACTCATATGTGGAATTTCAGAAATAAAACAAATGAGCAATGGAAAAAAGAGAGAGAGAGAGACAAACCAAGAAACAAACTCTTAACCATAGAGAACAAACTAATGGTCACCAGAGGGGAGGGGGATAGGGGGTGGTGGGTTAAACAGGTGATGGGTTTTAAGGAGTGTGCTTGTTGTGATGAGCACTGTGTGTTGTATGGAAGTGTTGAATCACTCTATTGTACACCTGAAACTAATATAACATTGTATGTTAACTAACTGGAATGAAAATTAAAAGTTAACCAAAAAGAACCACAGGGACAGGAGATGAGGTCTTGAGCCCAATGGTCCCATCATTAAGTTCCCCTGGAAGGGCTGTATTCTCCATAAAAGGTTGAACTAGAAAAAAATCTCCATCTTTAACAGAGGGAAACTACAAGGAAGTTTATCTGTCTGTGTCTAAGTCCGAGATGGAAGAAAAAACATCTATGAATTAAAGCACAGACCTGAAACTCATGTGGGTTTTAGATTTTTAATTTATACTATCTGTATTACCAGGAACATTTACCCTTATGCTTTTGACAGAAGCAAAAATAGAACTGCTTTGAATGGATGTTCCCACAACACAGACCACAAAAGTTTTCACAGAATTTTTTTTACAAACCCCATTAAAGGAGACATCGTAATAAAATACTACAAGAATAAATTATCTAACATGAGTGAGAACCAGCGGACACAAACACCGGCAAGCTTAGACTCCTGAGAACAACTGGGCTGGAAGGGGGCTTAGATTTGAGAAAATTACCCAGTATGAAGAGCAAATAGAGATGGAAAATATAACGGAGAGGCAAAATGACAAGGAAGAGAATGAAGGGTGAAACATTAATCTAAGATGCATTACAGAAGGGAAATAGAATCAGAGAAAGGCAACATTCAAGGGGATAATGGCTGAGCATTCTCCAGGATTGATAAAAGACTTAAGAAGTGCAAGTGCCAGATAAAATAAATAAAATTACATTGGGGTTAAGATGGCGGAGGAGTAGGAGACACCGTTTTCAGCCGGTCCCCCGAGTCGAGCTGGATAGGTACCAGACCAGCCTAAACAACCACGGAACCAGCCTGAGACACAGGAAGATGCATCTGGATCTCTACAAATGAACATCTCCAGCGCTGAGTATTGAGGTACGAAGCGGGGAGCTGTAAACCGTGCACGGATATCGGAAGATAAACGGAAGGGGGAGGGAGCCGCCGTGCTCGGCGCGCTGGGGGAAGCGGTAGCCACTGGCACGGGAGAGCGGGCGGGGCTCGCGACGGCACAAAAGAGCAGACTGAGACCGTGAGCCGGGAGCGCGCGCCACCAGGCATCTCGCGAACACCGGAATCCCGGTGCGCTCACTGGATCCAGACTGAGACCGGGAGATCCGGGAGGCGCGGCGGCTGGCGGCTAGCGGCGTTAGAAGCACACAAGGACAGAGAACGCGCCCTGGAAGTGAGGAGCTGGGGCGCCGGGTGGGGCGCACATCCCAGGATGCTGCAGGGTTGAGCAGCACCAACAGTAACAGAGTTAAAGTGGCCAGAACATCAGTGGAGACGGAAGCCGTGAATCCCTCTGTTCTGTGACAGAGGCTGAAATGCCGCTGCTTCTCTGACTCTCAGAAGAGGCACAGCAAACCGCCAGGAAAGCCGCCAGAGAACAAAAGCCTGGAAATACGGCTCACAGCGTGTCCATCCCCATCCCTCGTAGGGGACGCACAGACTCTACCCAAACAGGGCTGCCTGAGTATCAAAGGCGGCAGGCCCTCCCAGAACACAGAAGGCAGGCTGAAAAATCAAGAAGCCCACAACCCGGGAGCCTGGGTGGCGAGTCATTGAGCGCCTGTCTTTGGCTTAGGCGTGATCCCGGCGTTCCGGAAAGGAGTCCCTCATCGGGCTCCTCCGCTGGGAGCCTGCTTCTTCCTCTCCCACTCCTGCTTCTGTTCCCTCTCTCGCTGGTTGGCTGCCACATAAATAAATAAATAAATAAAATCTTTAAAGAAGAAGCCCACATCCCTAAGATCCCTATAAACAAGAGGCACGGCCTGGGACCCAGTCAATAATTTGGGCTCTGGACAACCCCGCAACCTCCTCATCAGAATGACAAGAAGGAGAAGCCCCCAGCAAAGAAAGACTGAGTCTGTGGCCTCTGCCACAGAAATAATGGATATGGATGTAACCAAAGTATCAGAAATGGAATTCAGAGTAACGATGGTCAAAATGATGAGTAGAATTGAAAACTATTAACGAAAAGGTTACTGAGAATATAGAATCCCTAAGGACAGAAATGAGAGCGAATCTGACAGAAATTAAAAATTTATGAGCCAAATGCAGGCAAACTAGAGCTCTGAAGGCCAGGGTCGCAGAAGCAGAGGGACGGGTTAGTGAATTGGAGGATGGGTTAATAGAGGAAAATGAAAAAATAGAAGATGGTCTTAAAAAATCACACCACGAATGTAGGTTACGGGAGATTACTGACTCAATGAAAGCGATCCAATGTTGAATCATCGGCATCCCCGAGGGGTGGAGAAAAACGGAGGTCTAGAAGAGATATTTGAACAAATTGTAGCTGAAAACTTCCCTAATCTAGTGAGGGAAACAAACCTTCGTGTCCAAGAGGCAGAGAGGACCCCTCCCAAGCTCAACCACGACAAATCTACGCCACGGCACGTCATAGACGCAGTAAATATTAGATGCAAAGATACAGTATTGAAAGCGGCCAGGGCAAAGAAATTTCTCACGCTACCAAGGCAAAGGCATCAGAATTAGCTGTCAGACCTGTCTACACAGACCTGGAATGAGAGAAAGGTTGGGGGAGCATATTTAAAGCTCTTTTCAGAGAAAAACATGCAGCCAAGGATCCTTTATCCAGCAAGGTGTCATTCAGAATTGATGGAGAAATAAAGACATTTCAGAATCGCCAGTCACTAACCAATTTTGTAACCATGAAACCAGCCCTACAGGAGATATTAATGGGGGTTCTAGAAGTAAAAAGGCCCCAAGAGTGATACAGAACAGAAAGTCACAGCCAATACAAACAAAGACTTTACTGGCAACATGGCATTATTAAAATCATATCTCTCAGTAATCAGTCTTAATGTAAATGGTTTGAACCATCCCATAAACGCCACAGGGTTGCAGATTGGATAAAAAGAAATGACCCATCCATTTGCTGTCTACAAGAGACTCATTTCGAACCCAAAGATGCATTCAGACTGAGAGTAAGGGGATGGAGTGCCATCTTTCACGCAAATGGACCTCAAAAGAAAGCTGGGGTAGCAATTCTCATATCAGATAAATTGGATTTTAAACTACAGACTATAGTTAGAGATGCAGAAGGGCACTATATTATTCTTAAGGAAGTATTCAACAAGTGGATATGACAATTATAAATATATATGCTCCCCAACAGGGAGCAGCAAGATACACAAGCCAACTCTTAACCAGAATAAAGAGACATATAGATAAAAATACATTAATAGTAGGGGACCTCAACACTCCACTATCAGAAATAGACAGAACGCCCTGGCAAAAACTAAGCAAAGAATCAAAGGCTTTGAATGCCATACTCGATGAGTTGGACCTCTTAGATATATATAGAACACTACACCCCAGAACCAAAGAATACTCATTCTATTCTAATGCCCATGGAACATTCTCAAGAATAGACCATGTTCTGGGACACAAAACAGGTCTCAACCGATACCAAAAGATTGAAATTATCCCCTGCATATTCTCAGACCACAACGCTCTGAAATTGGATCTCAACCACAAGGAAAAATTTGGAAGAAACTCAAACACTTGGAGACTAAGAACCATCCTGCTCAGGAATGACTCGATAAACCAGGAAATCAAAAATCAAATTAAACAATTTATGGAGACCAATGAGAATGAAAATACAACAGTCCAAAAACCTATGGGATACTGCAAAGGCAGTCCTAAGGGGAAATACATAGCCATCCAAGCCTCACTCAAAAGAATAGAAAATCTAAAAGCGCAGTTTTTATATTCTCACCTCAAGAAGCTGGAACAGCAACAGAGGGACAGGCCTCAATCCACGCACGAGGAAGCAGTTGACCAAAATTAGAGCTGAAATCACTCAATCAGAAGAAAACAGAAGTACAGTAGAGCAGATCAACAGGACTAGAAGCTGGTTCTTTGAGAGAATCAATAAAATTGACAGACCACTCAAGACTTATCCAAAAGAAAGAGAAAGGACCCAGATTATTAAAATTATGAATGAAAAGGAGAGGTCAAGAACACCATTGAAATTGGAAGGATTATTAGAAATTTTTATCAACAGCTATATGCCAATAAACTAAGCAATCTGGAAGAGATGGAATCCTTCCTGGAAACCTGTAAACTACCAAGATTGAAACAGGAAGAAATTGATTCCTTAAACAGGCCAATTAATTATGAAGAAATTGAGTCAGTGATAAACAACCTTCCAAATAACAAAACTCCACCGGACGTTTTCCTGGGGAATTCTACCAAACATTCAAAGAAGAAATAATACCTATTCTCCTAAAGCTATTTCAAAAATAGAAACAGAAGGAAAGCTACCAAGCCCATTCTATGAGGCCAATATTACCTTGATCCCCAAACCAGGCAAAGACCCCTCAAAAGGAGAATTACAGACCGATTTCCTAATGAATATGGATCCAAATCCTCAACAAGATACTTGCTAATAGAATCCAACAGTACATTAAAGGATTATCCATCACGATCAAGTGGGATTCATACCTGGGATGCAAGCATGGTTTAATATTCGCAATCGACAGCGTGATACAGCATATATCAACAAGAAAAGACTCAGGAACCATATGATCCTCCAATCGATGCGAAAAAGCATTTGACAAAATACAGCATCCTTTCCTGATAAAACGCTTCAGAGTGTAGGAATAGAAGGTACATTTCTCAATCTCATAAAAGCCATCTATGAAAAGCCTACTGCAAATATTATTCTCAATGGGGAAAAGCTGGAAGCCTTTCCCTTAAGATCAGGAACACGCAAAGGATGCCCATCCGCCACTATTATTCAACATAGTACTAGAAGTTCTTGCAACAGCAATCAGACGACAAAAAGGGATCAAAGGCATTCAAATCGGCAAAGAAGAAGTCAAAATGTCTCTTTGCAGATGACATGATACTCTATATGGAAAACCAAAGAAGCCACTCCCAAACTATTAGAAGTTATAGAGCAATTCAGTAATGTGGGCGGATACAAAATCAATGCTCAGAAATCAGTTGCATTTCTATACACGATAATAACGAGACCGAAGAAAGAGAAATTAGGAATCCATCCCATTTACAATAGCACCAAAACCATAATCTACTCCAATTAACTTAACCAGAGACGTAAAGGACTCATATTCTAGAAACTATAAATCATCTTTGACATTGAAGAAGACATAAAAAGATGGAAAGATATTCCATGCTCATGGATCAGAAGAATTAACATAGTTAAAATGTCCATGCTACCCAGATAAATTCACACTTTCTAAATGCTATCCCGATCAAAATACCGAGAGATTTTTCAAAGAACTGGAAAAAACAGTCCTTAAATTATGGAAACAGAAAAGGCCCGAATCTCCAAGGAACTGTGAAAAGGAAAAACAAAGCTGGGGGCATCACTCAATGCCGGATTTCGAGCTGTACTACAAAGCTGTGATCACAAAGACAGCATGGTATGGCACAAAAACAGACACACCAGGATCAAGGAACTAGAAAGAGGCTAAAATCCTGCTCTTTGGCACACACAATATGAAAAGCAGGAAAAACATCCGGTGGGAAAAAGAAGTCTCTTCAATAAATGGTGCTGGGAAAATTGGACAGCTAAATGCAAGAGAATGAAACGTGACCACTATCTCACACCATACACAAAAATAAACTCCAAATGGATGAAAGACCTCTATGTGAGACAGAATCCATCAAAATTCTAGAGGAGAACATAGGCAGCAACCTCTACGACATCGGCCAAACCTTTTTCACAATACAATCCCCAAAGGACAGAAACAAAAGATAAAATGAATTTATGGGACTTCATCAAGATTAAAAGTTTCTGCACAGCAGAAACAGTCAGAAAACTAAGAGGCAGCCCATGGAATGGGAGAATATATTTGCAAATGACACTACAGATAAAGGACTTGATCCAAGATCTCTAAAAGAACTTTCAACTCCTAATACACGAGAAACAAATAAACAAATCCAAAAAATGGGAGAAGATATGAGCAGACACTTTTCCAATGAAGACATACAAATGGCTAACAACACATGAAACAATGTTCAAAATCATTAGATATCAAGGAAATTCAAATCAAACCACACTGCGATACCACCTTAGGCCAGTAGAATGGCAAAATAGACAAGGCAAGAAACAATAATTGTTGGAGAGGATGTGGAGAAAGGGGATCCCTCCTACATTGTTGGTGGAATGCAAGTTGGTACACCACTTTGGAAAACAGTGTGTAGGTCCCTTAAAAGTTAAAATTGAGCTACCCTATGATCCAGCCATTGCACCTACAAGTATTTAACACCAAAGATATAGACGAGTGAAGAGAAGGGCCATATGCACCAATGTCACATAGCAGCAATGTCCACAATAGCTAAATCGTGGAAGGAGCGAGATGCCCTTCAACAGATGACTGGATTAAGAAGTTGTGGTCCATATATACAATGGAATATTATCTAGCTATCAGAAAGAACGCAGTTCTCAACATTTGCTACAACATGGACGGCACTGGAGGAGATAATGCTAAGTGAAATAAGTCAAGAGAAAGAGAACTTTCATATGATTTCTCTCATCTATGGTAATATAGAATCAAGATGACTGGTAGGGAGAAAGGATAAAGAAAGGGGGTAACGTAGGGGAGAATGAAACATGAGAGACTATGGACTAAGAGAAACAAACTGAGGACTTCAGAGGGAGGGGGTGGGGAATGGGATAGGCTGGTGATGGGTAGTAAGGAGGGCTGATTGCATGGTGCACTGGGTATAACAACCAATCGCAATCATCAGCCTTACATCGAAACCGGGATGTACTGTATGGTGACTAACATAATATAATAAAAATCATTAAAGCAAATAAATAAATAAATAAATAAAATTAAATCTATATCCAGACATGTTAGAGTCAAACTGCAGAACACCAAAAACAAAGAGAAAATTCTTGAAAACTATGAGAGACAGCAGACTTCAAAATTACAAAATATAGGCCAGAACACAGGTAAACCACATCTTCAAAGTTCTGAGGGAGAATATCTGTCAACCTAGATTTTATTTTTTATTATATTTTGTTTTATTTATTTGACAGAGAGAGAGAGAGAGAGAGACAGCGAGAGAGGGAACACAAGCAGGGGGAGTGGGAGAGGAAGAAGCAGGCTCCCAGTGGAGCAGGGAGCCCAATGCGGTGCTGGATCCCAGAACACTGGGATCACGCCCTGAGCCGAAGGCAGATGCTTAACGACTGAGCACACAGGCGCCCCTCAACCTAGACTTTAAAACCCAGCTTAATTATTTTTTTAAAGGTTTTATTTTTAAGTCATCTCCACACCCAATATGGGGCTCGAACTCACAACCCCAAGATCAAGAGTCACATGCTCTACCAACTGAGCCAGCAAGGCAACCCCCCAGCTAAATTATTATTCAAGAGTGAGGGCAGTAAAAACATTTCCAGAAAAGAACTGAGAGGATCAAGAATTCATAAATCCTTGCTGAAGGTAATATTGAAGTGTTTGCTTCTGAAAGGAAGCACTAATGTGGGAAACGGAATTGTGAGCAAAAATATCGGTGAACATATAGGTAGATCTAAATAGGCGTTGGCTGTAACAAACAATAATGATGATGATGAATAATTTGGGGCTATAAGAACAAAGTTGGAGAGGGACGATTTGGTTAAAATTGTCAAGTCCTTGAATTGTTTTAAGGGAGGGCAGAACTATTGAGAAACTTTGGACATTTTAAGTAAAAGGAAAAGAAAAAACCAAAATGTATAACTTCCAAACAACTAGGAGGAAAAAAAAAAGCATTTTAAAAAATTGACTAATGGAAAAAAAGGCATGAAGGGAGGGGGAAAAAGTGTAGAAAAAAGCAGAATAGGAAAGAAATCCTATGAGGTGATATAAATAAATAAATCCAAATGTATCATTAATCACAATAAATGTGGCTGGACTAAAACTGAAACTTGTGAGTTTAAAGACAAAATCTTGCTTGCATTTAAAAATCCGAAATTTAGGGGCGCCTGGGTGTCTCAGTTGATTAAGTCTGCTTCTCCCTCTCCCTCTGCTCCCCCCCCGGCACTTGTGCTTTCTCTCAAATAAATAAAATCTTTGAATTTTTTTTGAAATCCAAAATTTAGTTAAATTCTTTTCATAAAAGTCACCTAAAACATAAGGGCATAAGAAATGATGGAAAAAGATAGGCCAGACAAATACTTACCAAATTGATGTAGCTATGTTAAAGTTAAACATACAAAACATATGAAGCATATAAAACATAGAAAGTGACAAATACTATTAAGGTTAAAGAGTGTCATAGTATATTTATAAAAAAAAGAATTCACCAGGAAGATATAACAGTTCTAAATCTGTCTGCACCTAAATACATTGCCTCAAAATATGCAAGAGAAAACCTGAGGGAATTACAAGGAGATACCAACAAATCTAACATTGAAGGTACATTTTATACACCTCTCCATGTTGATTGAGAAAGCAGACCAAAAATTAACAAGAATGTAGAAGACTTGAACAGCCCAATTTAAGAAAAAAACAAAACATTTCAGTTGATGTATATGGAATTCTATACCAAATAATTACAAAAAACTCATTCTTTTAAAATACACATAGATCTTTTATCACATTGCAATAAAATTAGAATTCCAAGTAAGAAAAATGAAAAAAGAATTTACTTCGAAATTAAAAGAAAGTAGGTTATAAAAACAGTTTGTGCAATATTATCCCATCTGGAGAAAAAGAATATCTATGTTATGCATTGAGAAAAAGGTCAGAAAGAGGCACTAAAAATGGTTAAGAGTGGTTATTTATGGTTTGTTGGCTTACAGGTGATTTTTAGCTTTGCTTTATTTATTTTTTTAGCTTCTCTTTATTTTCAAAGAGCTTTTCTGTGTTGTTAAATTTTCCTGCTTGGAGCATGTAAGCATATATATATATATATGTATGTATATATATATTTTTCTAATTAGAAAAAAATCAACAATGAATCATACTTAGGGTCACATGTAGAATAATTACTTGCCTGATTTTGGCCATAGCCTCATAACTGGTCTCCCCTTCTCCATGCTGGCCTAATCGAGTCTCTTTTCCAAAGCATTAAGGATAAAATCCAATTTCCTAACCTCGGCCTGCAAGGTTTTGCATGACATTGCTCCAGCCTACATTTCCGACCTTACCTGTGGGCATACACCCCAGGTTCTCTCTAATCCAACAACACGGTCTTTCATTTCCTTGAACTCTCTGGTCTTTCCATTTGCTACCCCTTGAACCTGGAAGCCCTGCTGTTCTCCTTCCTCCAACACTCTCTTCACTTGTCCAAGTCCTAAGTATCCTTCATGTCTCAGCTGAAGTGTTAAATCCTTAGGGAAACGGTTTCTTCTCTCACTCCCCACACCGTTTGGTTTCTCTGATCGATATTTTCAAAGCACCCATTCTTTTCCCTCATAGCAGTAAAAAGAAATTTGAAAATACGTGTTTATGTGTTTACTTGGTTATTGTTTGTGTCCCTTGATAAACCGTTTGCTCCGTAAGGATGGGGCCCACAGATGGTTTGCTCATTGCTGTATCCCCAGCACCTAATATAGCGCCAGGCATGTGGTAAGTGCTCAGTGGATATTAGTTGAAAGGATGCATAAACAAGGGAATGAATGTACGATTGCATCCTCATGAGTGCTCCTGGAGATTATGGAACCAAAAAATGAAGTCAAGAAGTTCATAAAGGAGAAGGCTAATGATAGCCACAATTGTGGTTTTAACTTCCAGTTCTCCTGGTTATGGCTAAGATTTGTTGAAAAATGCTGACAACATAAATTTCCTTTTGTATTCTCTTTTTCCATCTACTTTGCTGGTCTATTCCCCTTTAAAGGAAGAAAGTCCTATGAATTAGCTTTAAAACAAAACAACAACGACAACAAAGTTGTTACTTCTAAGGCCAAGGACAGCGAAGAATGATCATGTGCAGATGGGTATAAATGACTGAATCACATTTCATTGTCTTGCAGCTCTGTTTCATTATATAATTGATACAGTACCACATAACCAAAGCCCAATTCAAGTTGGCCTGGATATGCTCTATCTTCTCTTCCAGGGACAACTTGTACACAGTCAGCTTGAATAATAATGGTCTTTGTAATTAGGGCCAGTACGTAGGAAAAGGAGATACATTTTCCACTGACTCACTGTTGCTCTCGAGAAGAAAAAATTGGTTACTGCTTAGGTTTGCTCCCGAGTTTACACTTTAGTGTGTAATCTTAAATTCTTAAAATACAGCCTTTAAAAAAGATGCTGAGGAAGCAAAGTAGGACACTCGTTTGTTCCTGCAACATCGTGGACTTAAATTCACAGGCACTAACTCCTTTTAGTCAATCCCACCCTCAACTCTTGCCCCCACAGAGGAAAGTCATGGTGCTAATTTCAATGGCAAATTCTCTACAAGAGTTCAAGGTTTTAAAACAACTGGTTTGGACCAAATCTCAGTCTTTTCCTTCTATTAGATCTAGTCACAAACTAGATGCTTGGTAGTTATCTACAAAAGTAAGTCTAGAAAACATCTGCTTGAGTATTTAGTCCCCTAATAGTTCATATAGAAGTGATAAACATCTTTCAATTTTTCATCTCTTCTCAAAATTTCACTCCCATTTACCTTCCAGCTCTACAGTAAAGTGTGAGGCCTAGTTACATGAGTTTTAAAATGTGATTTATTCATAAATAATTCTGAAATAAACAGGCAATACAGTCCAGAAGAGGCAGGGGACATTGACATAATTCATAAAAATAGGTATGGCCAATTACAAATAAAAATAGGAAATGAGAAAGAATAGGTTTTGTAAGTGCACTACGCTTTTCTTTATATTCCTTTTAAATGTCAAGGATTTCAATACTAAATATACACACAGTACCCCGAAAGGCATTGTTAGTAATTATTGGTGCACAAAAGGAAGACTATTTTTAACCTAACTAGATCCAAACATCGAGAGCAGGACTGGGGAAGCTAAATAATGCTGTGTGCTCGGGAATATTTCTTTTTCAAGTAAAACATGTTGTTAGTATGGTGCACCAAACTATTTATAATCCTTTGTTATTTGTATCTTCCAGAATTGTGAGAGCCGAACCAGAGAACACTGTAAATCATTTGATCAAATCAATGAAAAGGCAACCAAATAAACTTGTCTGGTGATAATAATGACCAACTGCAATGCGACTGATTGTATCATAGTATACTTAATTGGCTTAAGTTCTTCAGACTCCTGAAATAAGTGGACCAACAATTTCATGGTCATACTTCAGTTTTAATTGACCATGCAGTAATCTAACTGGATAACCCGTCAGTTCTATCCAGCTATTGCTTTAAAAATGGAATAGCTTTTGAATATGAGAAAACAATATTTCCCACCAGAGTAATAGAAATGACTGTCAATGATCAGGATGTCACTAGAATTGAATTTAGACCCTTTCTGAAATATGTCAGAGTAATGAAGAAGATAGAAAACATTAACCAATTTTTTCCAAAGTTTTCTTTCATTTTTAATCAATCCAATGTACCCCTTTTCCTCCTTATTCATGAAGTTTTAGAAGAAATTGATGAAATCAAACTCTCTTTTCAAAGTTATGGTGACTTCAAGAGTCTCGGTCTCCAGGACATAGAAAGCTTTGGCACTGTTGCATTCCACAGGATGGGGAAGGGTTATCAACAGCTTCCTAAAAATCAAAACAAAACAAGATAAAAACCTAGAATCAGCTTCCTAAAGTGATATCAAGAAAATATCACAACTAATGAATCATTGAATATTATATCAAAACTAATGATGTACTATATTTTGGCTAATTGACTTTAAATAAAAAAAAGATATCACTTTTAATAAGGTAACGGAAAGCAATACATAGCATCAGAAGATTAGAAACCAAATATAGACAGTTTAAGTATTGGATCAAAAATATGCCTAAATAACACAAATAATATACCAGTTTTTTGGCCTTAAAAATCCAAGTGGGGGTTTTGATCCCCCACTCTTTTTTTTTCAAAATCGACCCCATTTTGCATTATAGACACATAGTCTCAGGCTTGGTTTATAGGCAGAGGAATAGAGCCATTGCAACTTCAAGTTGGTTGGATAGATCTGTTGCCAGCCATGCTCACCTGTAGAGGGAATGTGACTGACTGATACAAATCTGAATGTTGGAATGGTTCTATAATAATTCTGCTAGCACGACCTCAGGCTGAGTCTCTACTACAGGTATAGTTATTGAAATTCAGGCCTGGAATGATTTTAATACCAGATCAATGAAAGTGCTTCTCTGTGCTTGCTTCTGGTTCTTTCTACTATACATTGACAAAAAGCCCTGTGAGAAATTGCTGGGTTTATTTTGCAGTTGTGGCTCGGTTACTGGAGAGCTGTATGCTTTAGACACATTGCTGGGATGAGACATCCGTAATTCTGTCATAGTGGTATGAATCGGAATTATGCTTTGGGTCGGCACATGCTGCTATCTGAAGAAAATTAAATGCACGATACTCTTGTTACCTCATATTCTCCATAGAGAAGGTTTGAGTATCTCTATAAAAAGTGGACCAAAAAGCTCTTTAAGAAGATATAGGATCCAAACCAGTAAAGGAATCTGGTATTTTTTAGGGCTACTTATTGAACACCTGTAAAAATAGTATTTGAAAACAAACTCTTGAAAACCAATCGCCTCTTTACTCATTTGCAAAGACCTAAGTTCAGGAAACTGGGCTCATTAAAAGTATTTATCACACATCTCTGGAACCAAAAGGAGAAATTTTCTGTGACTCTTGTTCCATTCCAGATATTTGGGGTAGGAAAAACAGCTCTCGCCACCAGAAGTAATGATATCGTGATGTATTTTAATATAGCCTGTAATATTTGGCATTTCAAGAAAGCGGGTACAAAAAATGCTTAGAATCCATCTTTTTAAAATTGTTTATAATATAGGTTGAGCTGGACTTAGATTTGCTTTATCCCTTATTCTGCAAATGATAATATATTCGCTTTAAAAATAAAGCAAAGCTCAGTGGTGGTAGCTTCATTGAACTAAAAGACAACTATAAATCAACTGAAGAAGGATTTCCAATGATAATCTGCACCTCTCTGTCCAGAGAGAAATAAATTCAGAAGAGACAGGTAGTGGCCATAGGAATGATCCATCTATCCCTGCATTTCTGTCTAGTGCTTAGTAGTATGGCTTCACATGCTAAAATTTTGAACAGAAATTGTGCAACTTATTTAGGCTCTTAGGCGAAGGGAAGTATTTTTGTCCAGTCTGCTTTACTGCCTGATATCTGAATTAAGATTTATATTTAAATAAAATAAAATTCTACAAATACTTATCCATGTACAATTCATTGAAGGACGGGACTATATCTTATCTTCATGTCCCCCCACTGTCTAGCAGAAGACTTTATAAATGTTTGTTGAATGAATAAATAAATGAATGAAAAGCAAATAGGTCACTACAAAATAATATTTGAATACCTACTATAGATTAGTATGATCACGTATGAATAAATATTTAAACCCAATCCCTCGGCCTTTACATTGATAGTATACTTGCTTTTAAGAAGGTACAGTTTGGGCACTGATCAAATGTTTATCCAGTGTTAATTTTCATTAGCAATTATTTAAAAGTGAACTATAATATATGAAAGTAAGACAAAAAAACTATAAAGTGAACTCTAATTTAGAGACTTACATACTTACATTTATATTAGCAAAGTCAAGGTGATGTTCCTTGCAAGAGATTTAAATATAGGACAACCTTGTTCTGTGCATATTCACACAATGCAGTTTTTATTTTATGTAGTTAATAAATTATTTTATCTAAATATCTGGGTTAAAAATAAACATGACTTTCTAAAGGTTTTCTTTTTTTTATTATGTTCAGTTAGCCACTGTGTAGTACATCATTAGTTTTTGATGTAGTGTTCAATGATTCATTAGTTGTGTATAACACCCAGTGCTCATCATAACGGTTTTCTATTGGAGCCATAACTATTTTCAAAGAAAGTGCAAAAATAGCTACTGAGCTGAACTTCACCATTTCATTTTGAAAACATTTTTTTTTAGTTTGAACATCAGTCAATTCTCAATCAATCTGAATTAAAGGAGCACAGCAACGGTGAGAATAATCTAAATAACATTCAACCAAAAATTAACTCATACTTGTATTTATAATTTGTTCCTATTATCCCATTCAAGGAATTCATTTATGACATTCTTAGGATTCACTTCAAAAAATAATGAAACCTCATCTGAAGATAAAAGTCCTTGGGAAATTATCCAATTTCCCCTATCTTTCCTCTTTTCTATCTACTCCATGTTGGGAATCAACATGCCAAAACAACCAGTTTTTTTAAAAATGAAGAATTTAAGAAATTGCTTTATTTCTTTAGGTTGTATAATTCCAAAAATCTGGATTTTATTGATAATCCTAATGCGATTGACTATCATTTGACTGATATTACTAGTCCGTTCAGTTAAAATAGATTCACTTATTTTGCCTTATACATACACGAACAGGATATTTTCGCTTAACCTTTCTTGGGGAAGTAAACAGTGTAGAAGATGTCAAAATTAGAAACTAAAGAAAGTTAATGTGAATATCAATAAACTCAAAAACAAGACACATTTCCAATAACACAATTTCAGATAATAGCATGGCTCCAAAGAATGCTCCAGTGTTTAGGAAAAATGGTAAAAATGATAAAAGCCTGTCTTTAGTCTTCTACCATAATTCGTGATTTTTTTTTCTTAAGAGACAGCACCTCCAGGCGCAGAGCATTTAATATATAAGAACAGTATGATCCAAAAATTCTAGTGTAGCCCACATTCTGTGTGGACAGGTATCTCTGTGTGAGTCTTTCATTTAGTGAGCTCTGATAGATATCTGGAATGACAGCGTAGCCAGAGCAGCTGCCTAAAGATTGATGGAGAACTGCTAGGGGAACGGAAATTAACTCCATGGTGTGTAGATATGTATGTGCTTTTAACAAGCACACAAATATCATGGAAGATTAACTGTTCACGTAAGCAACTTTCCTTGCAGAGGCTGTGTGGAAGAGTCAAAGTATATATAATATGAATTTAAAAAGTAAAATACTCCTTAAAGTGAATGGTAGGAATAGTGGATGTAATTTTTATAACATGAGACAATTTCTTGTGAGAATATAGTTTTGAAATGATATAAGTGATGAGAAAATATTTGACATGTATTCATCTGTAGACCAGTTTGGGTTAAACGCATCTACTGTAGAAATCAAGATTAAGCTATGTATATACACTGGGTTGTTTACACATAGGAGTCTTTTGTATGAAGGATCTACTTTTTATTTTTGTGACGTTCTAAGATCAACAGGGGAGAAGTATTGATACTGGTAATGGAAGAAAGAAAAGGTGCCAGAAGTTGACTGCTCGCCACACCCAGTTTGAAATGGTCGTGAGTTACAGAGAATGAACCACTGCTGTCAACTGAAGTATGCTCGCTGCTATACATTCAGATGGAAAGTGAACAAAGCAGTGAGATATTTAGATATTTTATCTAGCACGCACAAGGTTCCGTGGATTCTCTCTTTACGGAGTTGGCGTTGGGAGACAGGACTAATCGATTGGTCCAGGTTTCAGGATAAACATTTACATCAGACTCTTTATGTGTTGAGTTTGGGGAAGATAATTTGAACCTGTGTAATAAGAAGACTATTTTGAAAATATCAAAATGTTTAATTGAGTTATTCCACTACTACCTGTATTCTTTTTCAATGGGTTGAAGAGTTAGTGATAAATTGTCAGAATTTTTGTTTTAAGTGATTGATGACAAGAATTTTCTGTTAATTTTTAGATGAATATAATCAAATTTAACCTTAGAGCCCCACAATAACCAAAAAGTTTAAAGATACTGCTTCTTTTATGCCATCACTGTACAAAAAAACCACATGAAAGACTTAAAACTTAAGAGATTTTCACCTCTAGTTGTTTTTCCTCGCAGATAAGCAAAGTGTATCGGAATGTCAAGGACTGTGTTTGGTGGTATCAAACTACTCCAAATGTATGGGTGCAAAGCAGAAAAAAATCAGGTGTTTCCAAATATATTTATATTTATATTATGCAGATCAAACATCTGAATGACTTTTTCACTTTTCTTCAGACTTTAGGGGTGATGCAAAATAACTAGGCACACTCTAAGAATATTGACTAAAGTTTTGTTAATATTATAATACATTACTCTACTTCTAAGTTTTACTCACTTATTAGGAGTACGAAGGTCAAGGACCATTTCTTGGATGTCAATTTTAATTTCAGAAGGATTCGTATTTGGCAGTTTGATTTTAACCTGAAAGAGAAAACGAGAAGAAAAATACTGCTATCTTGAAGAACAGTTCATGTGAAGAGTGTAGGGAAATATGGGGAAATGAGAACTAATATTTATTAAGTTCCAGCTATGTGCAAGCCTAGGCCCTCTCCTCATAACAATTTTGAGAGGCAGGATTACCACCATTTTACAGATAATGAAACAGATACAGAGAAATTTAATGAGGACCTGAGGGCAACTGTGTGTAATTGAAGGTCTGTCTGACTGGAAACATGTTGGTTACTTGCTTGTAACTTTCATTGTCTGAAGGTGCATACTAGTAAATAGAGTTTTAGAGGTCCTACTATCCAAATATATCTTATGGCTAATATTTTCATTAAACAAAGAATTACCTCCTAATTTATATTTTGAAAATTCAGATTTATAATTACAGACGTTTCAAGTGAGAGAAATAGAGCATTTCTTAAAGAGGTAGTTATAAGTGCTCTACCTCAAAGTAAATGAGCATTCTATTGGACAAAGAAAGACCCATTTTTATTATAATAACTTGCAGATCTGATAGTTGAGATGTTCTTCAGTTGCAGGATGACTCATATCACCTGGACCAAGGCATATAAATATTTATTTCTTTAGTCTGAAATGTTTAGATCTTTCAAGGTAAAAGATTATTTCCCCAAGGTTGAAATGACATTTGAGGAAGGAAAAAAATTATAACTTATGTGAAATTTAGATACGACTTCTGGGTAGAATGTCAAAGTGTTTCTTAAAATCACTTGCAACTCCAGTGAAGGGTAATTTAGAAACAACTCACTAATTTTTCCTCTTGAGAAAATTAAAATTGTGTACTAAAATGTTTTCAGAGGAGGGACAGGAAGGAACAAATTAAGTGGAATCGTACACATTAATATCTCATAAGATAGAAGGTTCAATAGGAATCTTAACAGAAAAACTCCTGAAACATGAATCAGACTTCTTTAGAAATACTTTCAATGAATTCCCGGAAAATAGACATGGTTATTTATTGACTTCTAACTGATTGTACCCAAGATCTAACTAGTCCAACATTATAAGTACAGTACATCACTGACCAAGCAATTAAAGGAATTGATGCTCCTCTCTTTACATAGGATGCAAATTGATTTAGTTCAAAGAATTACTTACTTTAATAGGTAAACTAAGGAAAACTAAAAATTTCATTGGAAAACTTTCAACCTTTTGGGAGCTCAACCTTTGGAGTCAAACTTGGGTTTGAATTCTGTTTTTTGTCACTTATCAGTTATCTATTGCTTATAGTTATCTATTGTTTTATAACCAAAACCAATTACACCGCCCCCCAATTTATGGCTCAAAACAACACACATTTTATTATCTCACACATTTTTTGTGGGTTAGGAATTTGGGAGTGGCTTAGCTAGGTTGTTCTGGCTTAGGGTCTAAAATGAAGTTGTAATCAAGATATTGACTAGGGCTGCATACATCTGAAGGCTTTATTTGGGCTAAAGGTTCTGCATCCAAGATGGCCCACTCACATGGCTGTTGGCAGGAGGCTTCAGTTCTTCACCACATGGACTTCTCCATAGGGCTTAGGGCTGCTTGATTGTCCTTATGACACAATAGCTGTCTTGTCCCCAGAGTGAATGATCCAAAAGAGCAACGCAAAAGCAATGCCTTTCCCCCCCCCCAACATAGCCTCAGAAATGGTACTTTTTTATTTCTGTGATATCCTAATGGTTACACAGGGCAGCCCTATTCCAGTGTGAGAGGGGACCACATGAAGGAAAGAATATCAGTAAGTGAAAATCATTAGGGGCCATCTTGTAGGCTGGCTACCACAGTACCCATCACTAAGTTCAGTTCAAACCTCTGTCTTCTGGCCTTCTGAATAAAAAGTAGCAGGAAAAGGTCCACTACTTTAAGGTTTGTGTGAGCCTGTCTTTCCACTTTCAGCTTGTCTTCAGGCAAGTAGGCAAAACTACTTGCTTAGTCTGTCTCTGGGAATTCACTTTGGAGCTTTCCTGGAGATAGGTAAAGGTTGGTCAAATGGCTTTCACGGTCCTCTATTCTCCTCTATGTGTTGTAACAGAGCTGGCTTAATATACCAAAGCGTTTGGGAGGGGAGGTCATTAATGTAGGATTATCATTTTGAGTTTTAAATCTCCTCTTTATTGTTTTGTTCTTACAACAGATTTATATGACAAGATGGTTCCTGAAGAGATAATATTCCTATAATCTGTAAATGATTAATACAGGATCCTCAGACAAGTGTTTGTGATCATATTATAAGATGCTGGAAAATTGAAATGAGAAGGCCAAATGGCAAATGTTCCATGGAGGTCATCCATTCTATGTTTCCTCTTGAGCTGTCACTTCCTGACAACCAGAACAGAAGAATAAATGAAATATATCTTATATATAACTTGGCCAGTTTCTGTATGCTATTTACTGAAATTCTATTGAAGCTCAAAATATACAGAAAGGTTTGGGCTGAAAATTCAAAAGATACTCCTATTTAATTTATGGATTCAGGATATTATAAAAATATTTTTGATTTGACAGAAATACAGGAACCACCTCCAATATATTTGATTCCTAGAGAAGAAGTTAAGACTATTTGAGTTTCAATTTGAAACTTAATGTTAGGAAATTTTGATTAACAGAAGAAGTTTGGATAGGTCTCATTCCTAATTGCTTTGGTAATTTAACTTCCTATTGTTTAATTATGGAAACCCATGTTTATCTATGGAGATATTCTTCCCATTGCAGCCATCTAAGTATTTTATACAAATTCTCATGAGTAATAATGATCTATAGGAAAATGAAAAAAATTAAATGTGATGGATCCCTACTTTGAAATAATATATTTACCTGTGAAGAATAAAAGTATAGATGTAAGTGTTCTCCAAAACCAGGACACAAAACCAATAGATATCTTTTTAAATTAATGGATAAATTTTCTATGATGTTACCACTTTGACTTTTTTTAACTTTATTTATTTATTTGAGAGAGAGAGAGAGCACAAGCAGGGGGAGGGGCAGAGGGAGAAGCAGGTTCCCCACTGAGCAGGGAGCCTGACGTGGGACTCAATCCCAGGACCCCCAGATCATGACCAGAGCCAAAGGCAGACGCAAAACCGACTGAGCCACCCAGGCACCCCTGAAGTTAACACTTTGAAACATCCCAGTACTATACTGTCATGCCTGTCTTAGGAGATCATGGAAGCATAGTACCTCTTCTTTCATAGGAATCAAGGTTAAGCTCAGCTCCTTCTGGAATAAGAAGTCTCATCTACAGGACCTCCATGTCTCTATTGGCCCCCACAATCACCTCCAAACACTCATAGTCTCACTACCACTAGCTGTCTTGAGACTACCAGAACAAAATCCATTATACTTTTATCTCTATTTGTCAAGAACACAAAAAGCCTCAGACTCCCAAGTCCTTGCTTATCACCTAGTAATTACCAACTGTATCTTCATGCCCTCTATTTTGTTTCCATTTCCTATCCCTCATCAACTCATGAAACCCTTCCATAGTTCCTCTGGAACACACAGTCCATGCCTTTTATCTCTTCAGCCTCTGAACATTCCTTTCAATTTCTTGAAATCTGGATCTCCCTTGATGACACTGCTTCCCTAGTCTTCTCAACTGGTGCCTGTTTTTGTTTTTCTCCCATTGCATTTATATCCCTGGGCCTGCCCCTTTCCTCTAGCTTTTAAAAATGAATCTCATGTCTTCACACTATACCACCAATTACCCTCCCTGTTGGAATCATCTACCAACTCCTTAAGAAGGAGGGAGTAATCAAAAGGGTAAAACACCGCTGGGTGGTCATCCTCATATCTTTAATAATAATAATAATTCTTTGTTCTCTATTGGTATTTCTAACATTAAATTTCTGTCTTCAGTGTTGACGATTTATATATTCATTTAGATAACCTTTCCAACCTCTGAGCCTCACTTTCTCATGTCCTTCAAGTGTTTGCACAAATATTTCCTTCTCAGTGAGACCTTCCCTGACTATTCTATTTAAAATTGCAGCTGTGGGGCACCTGGCTGGCTCATTCAGTAGAACATGTGACTCTAGATCTTGGGGTCACGATTTCAAGCCCTACATTGGGCATGGAGCCTACTTAAAAAAAATTGCAGCTACTAAGGCCGGGGTGGCTAGAAGATAATGAATAAGGAAGAAAATGTGGTGTCAAATGAAACTGAAAAAGCAGGTAGTCGTCAGATCATATAAGGCCTCATAGGTCAAGATAAGGAGTTTTGATTTTGTTCTAAGTGCTGTAGGAAGCCACTGAAGGTTCTGAACAAAGAAGTGATGTGATTTGATTTACTTTAAAAAAGGATCTCTCTGGACACTGTGGAAAGGCTGCAAGGAAGCAATTGTTGAAGGAGGGAGAAGAGAGAGGAGGGACTCATAATGGTTCAGGTGAAAGATGATGGTGGTTTGGAACATGATGGTAGTCGTGGTGGTAATGAAAATTAGATGGATTTAGAATGTATTTTGAAAGTAGAGCCAATAAGACTTGCTGATGGTATAAAGGAAAGAGGAAGGAGGGATGATTTAGGTGTTTAGTTTGTGCAGTTGGGTGAATGTTCTTGCCATTTCCTGAGATGATGAAGATCAATGAAAAAGAGGTTTGGGGAGGACAACTAAGAGTTCTGTTTTGGGCGTGTTAGGTTTGGATTGCCTATTAAAGTGAGAGATGTTAAGTAAGCAGTTGGTTATGTGAATCCGAAGATTTTGGGAGAGGCCAAGACTAGAGAAACAATATTTAAAGCCATTGGACTGGATAGAAAGAGAATAGAGAAAAAAGAGACATGGGTTTTTTTCAGAGACCTAGAGAACTTGAGCCAGGAGAGGAAAAACCAGTGATTTGAGGTCAAAGGAGATGAGGGATGCCCAGTGATTCTGGAGGAAAACCAGGGGAGAGGAGAGTCATTAAAGTAAGGAGAAAAATATGTTTTAAGAAGGAGGAAGTAATCAAAAAGGTAGAAGACTGCTGGGTGGTCCATCCTCATATCTTCAACCGCTCTTTTTCTAATTTTGTGCAGGACAACTGTTTGTTTTTAGGATTGTCCCTCTTATTGCAGGATTTAGAGCATCTCTGGCCCTTGAGTACTAAATGCCAATAACATACTATGACCAAAAATGCCTCCACCCATTTCTAAAAGTCCTCTGGGGCCCATACCATGACTACTTTCCTCCTATTTGTTCATTCACTCTAGTGACACACAGTAGGCACTCAATAAATATTACATAAGCAAAGGAAGGGATATTTGTCATCAACTGAAAAGCATTCTTAATTCTCTTTTATCCTAAAAAATACCCCTAAATCCTGCCTCCTCCTCAACAACCACCTCTTCTGTCTCCTCTCCTTCACTGCTAAACTTCCTCAGAGAATGATCTACATTTGCTGCCTTCTCTTCCTCGCTTCCTTTCACTTCTCGGCTTTCTTCAATCTGGCGTTGGCACCTACCACACCGCTGAAGCTACTGTCTTCTGAAGGTCACCAAAGGCTTCTTAACTGACAAATCTAAAACTTCCTTTTGCACCCTAATCCTGGTTTACCCCCTCTGTAGCATTAGATACTGTTATGGCTTTTCCCCATCTCTGAATATCTTTCTCAGTTCCTCTTCCCTTATCTACGCCTCAAGTATTGGCATTTTCCTAGGGTCAATCTGTTCCTGCTTGCATGAATACAGAAGTTTCTGCCTGTTCTTGTTCAAGGATTCTGGACCATGTGATTCAGATACTTTGATGAAACCTCCTCAAAACGGCATCATCAAAATGTAAAATTGCTGATTTTTTTTTTTACCAAGTAATACGGATAAGACATCTTTCACTCTTATTTCAAACCTGACCCTAAGCCCATCTCAAACTCTCCCCCATCTCTCTCTCTCCCCGCCCACACGCATGCTGCATCTATCCCTAATTATGGCAGACTTGTATTTTCAACTCTGCTAATTTTGGTACTATTAAAAATTTTAAATACATCTAACTTTCATAATGACAAATATATTAAATCTATACAATTAGATTAGTGTTTAAGGAGGTATTCATGCCCCTACCATCATTATGAAAGAATGTTATGATATTAACTATAAATGTATGTATACTACTGAGAGAACTATTAGAAATTGAATTGAAGGTTTACTGTGCTGCCTGGAGCTGATAATAAGGAATTATATTACAGCTCAAATATCTCTCTCCCTGACACACGTCTGATATGTAACCAATCAAATAAGGTTAACATAATCAGAAAGTCTGCAAAAAAGGTGTCCATCCTCTAGAATTTATATGGAAAAGAGAATCTATTCCATTATCAAGTAGCCAAATCCATTGATTCATTAAAGGTAAATGAATATGGCTGATTTAACCTTAAGAGAGAAATCAGGACTTGAGAAGCAGACCATTCAAGAAACAAGTGAATTCTCAGAAGATAGGGAGACACTTTGCTCAGAATGATTGATAGCCCTTTCTGAGATGAGAATGTGTGATAAACATGTGACTCCTGGTTGTGTCTGCCAGATAGTGACTGACTCCTATCCCATCCCTGACTCTCATCCCACTCTCAGTGAGATTTAGAGATGGAGTAAGGCTCATATCCCAGTGAAGAGGTGATGATGAAAGAGAAACAGGCTTAATGCCTTGCTTTATAGGTCATATCAGAATGTCCCCTGATCAATACAGATGCATTAAAGCAGAAGAACCAAAATATTATGAATTCATTGCAGCTCAAAAAGAGTGTCAAGCTATGTACAGGCTGCTTTTCCCCACCTCTAGAACAAACGGTGGGTCATTTGGCAGAATATCAATAACCCTAGCCCCATTCGCTTTTGGATTTTAGAGATAATCTGCTGTTCAACATGCATGGGTGAAAATGGGAATCCACTGACCTACTTCCCGACTGCACCCACCCCCATTCCTGCCACAGATAGTCCTATGGGGAAGAAAGGCTATCTTCCTACATATCTTCGATACCTAAACTTCTTTTTTCCACGCCCCCCAGCTGGGACCCAAGAGGTCAGGTACTTTGGTCAGCACTATTTCTCAGGGGTAGGCAAGTTCCTATTTTTTTCCCACCTTGTTTCTTTTTGGCTTCCCCCATCATCATTGTTTTTTATCTCTAAAGCCATGACACAGTCTCAACCTCACTTCATTGATCCAATTCCTCTTGGTTTTCAATTCCTGACTAGGATCTGGAGTGAGAATTTCCAGTGCCTCTGTTTGAACTCTGCCTCTGAATACTGACCTCACCCCAAGGGCTCATGTATTCTACCCTCAGTCCCATTTCTGCAGGTTCCCTAGTGTCCCTCTCAACACCTCCCCCTCTCCAAACATACAGGTGCTACCTAAAATCAGTTCTACTTCATTCTAAGCCTGATGTAAAGCCAGCACTCAGTGGTAGTATATTCTAATCCCTCGGAGAGCAAACACCAATTCTGGAAATCAACATCTCCAGTCCCTGTCTTTGAGTTCAACATGGATTTATATTTCTAACAGCCTACTGGATACTTCCAACAAGATTTCTTGCAGGCAGTTCAAACTCAGTATAACCAAAACTCAATATTTTTCTCTTAAAACTTTGCCTTCTTTTGCTTTTCTAACTTGATATCCCCATACCACAAACAAAACCACCCTTGGTTTATTCTTATTCCAAAAGTAATAGATGGTAATTGTAAAAAAAAGAAAAGAAAGGAAAAGAATAGAAAATTCAGACGAGCAAAAAGAAATAGAAACCATTTCTAAGACTACCATCCAGAGACAAACCACTTTACATCCCCATATCTTGATTAATGTCATCACTAATTACCCAGTCACCCAAGCTAGAACCCTTGACTCCTGTTTCTCCCTTACATATCCCATTGGACAACTTTCTAAATCTTACCAGTATTACCTCTGAAATGTCTGCTTTGCTCTCTATCCCCACCGCCACACTCCAGGCTCCTACCTCTCTTCCCTGAATTAATGCAATTGTCTCTCAACTGGTTTTCCTACCACCAATCTCCCTAACTCACACTCATCTCCAACTGTCATCTCTGCCAAATTCTCCACCATAATTTGCCACTAGAGTTGTTCTGAAATACACACCTAATTGTTTAACTCACCTGCTTGAAGACAGTTTGTAACTCTAATGCCCACAAAAGTCCACAGCTCATGGTGTCTTAGTCAGCTGGTGCTGCCCTAACAAAATACTACAGACTGGAATTCAGAGCATGCCAAACATGCCAGCATGGTTGGTTTCTGGTGAGCACTTTCTTCTCGGCTTGCAGAAACCTGCCTTCTCACTGTGTGCTCACGTGGCCCAGAGAGAGCGCGAGCAGGGCAAGCTCTCTGGTATACTTGTATCAAGGCACTAAATCATCACGTGGCCCCTACCCTTGTGACCTCATCTAAACCTAATTACCTGTCAAAGCTTCCATCTCCAAATACCATTACAACGGGGGTTAGAGCTTCAACATAGGAATTTTGGGGGGACACAATTCAATCCATAGCACATGTTGTGACATTCAGGGGCTTTTACAACTAGCTCTAAGCTGCTTATTCTGTTTTATCTTTTATTGTTCCATGCCAGTGCATTCTGGAGCTCCAAGAACATCACAAATAGTTCTCAAAACACATATACTTCCATAGCACTAGGCCTTTGCTCATGCCGCTGTTTATTCTCCTCAGACAGGTTTTCCACCCTGACAAATTACCACGTACTTCAAATGTCCAGGCCAAATGCCACCTGTATCGTGAAGTCTGCTTGGACTACTTCTTTGCACAATATCACTTTATACACACTTCTATCAAATTCTTATTGTTTGGTTTCAAATCGTAGTTCTAACCAGATTCTAAGTGTGTGAACTTAATGCAATGCTTAACTTCTTTGTGCTTCAGCAACCACCTCTGTAAAGTGAAAATAATAGCACCTATTTCATAGGGTTGATGTGGGGATTAATGATTTACTATGTGCAAAGTTCTCAGAGAAATGCCTGGCACATACTAAGCATCCTCTACATTATTTGCTAGTATTATTATTATATCATTTTAAGCAAAAACACACAGGATAAAAACCTTTATTCATAGACTGTAAATGTAGGGAAATGGCTCTGCTATGGTACTCTGGTGACTCTGCACTATGCCCATTGGCCACATAGGCAAGGCTCAACTGCAGTCTGCCCCAAGTCTTGGCAGAACATCCTGTGATCCTCCCGGAACATGGGAAGATACAGTCTTGTGAGGAATCGCCTCAAGGCTGTTTCTTATCTGTCTTTCTACCTTGTGGGAGGCTTCTTATCTTGTAGGAGGCTACCATGAGGCAGTTTCTCACCCTCCTCCCTGATTCCAATAAGGCATAAGGGCTTTCTACCTCCTTCCTCTTGGCTATAGATGCGGACTATAAAAGAGTCTAGCTACAGTCTAGAGTTGGCTCTTCAGCAACAGAGTGCCCCACTGCTCATGTCACCTGTCATCTGGTCCCTTTAGCTCGCTGTTGTCCTGTGGGGCAAAGGGATATGCGGAGCTGACACCATGCTGATCTTGCTTATCCTGCCTGTGTAAGTAATAAACTTTATCCATTTGGGTTCACTATTTCCTTATTGGATGGATCTATGAAAGTCTGTGCTGCTGCTTATAGAGTGCTTGATCTCATGATAGTAAGCTCCTTGCAAGAAAGAGAAACTTCTCTATTTTGTTCAACCCTGTATACCAAGTATCTTGCCTATAGGAAGTGTTCAGCAAGTATTTGTTGAATTAAAAAATATAGCAAACAGTGGCAAATATGTATTCAAGGATACATAGTCAAGGATATATATCAAACCTATTATAGTGGGATCCTTGTGGGGAGGGATGGAAAGTATAGAGAACAAAAGAGAAAATAAAAAATGATAAAATCAAATAAAGTAAAATAGAACAAGACAGGGGCATTATACTCATGAGGTTTAAAGAAAAATATACATGTTACCTAGGAGGAAAAAGCCCTCTAGCTCTCTTATTATTCTTTCATTAATTCATATGAGTATTTGATACCTTACAAGCTTGACCTTATTTTCTCAACCGTAATACAAGGAGAAAAGTCTAGATAAGCATCTTTTAAACCGTGTTTCAAAGAGCCCAGTTTTTCTCCTAGGAGCTGCCTCATGGGCGATAGTACCCTTAAGGCAGTGGTACTTGTATGTGTTCTATATGCTGGGCTTTCTCATAGAATGGTTTGAAGGAAATGGTTGGCAGCTAAAAACAAAACAAAACAAACCTGCAAACTACTGACCTAGCTGTAGCTCTAAAATGTACATCACGATGATTATAGTTATTAATACCATATTGAATATTGGGAATCTGCTAAGAGAGTAGATTTCAAGTGCTCTCAACACATACACAAACACACACACACACACACACAGAGGTAAGTATGTGAGGAGAGGATATGTTAATTAGATTGACTGCAGTAATCATTTCACTATGTATATGTGTATCAAGTCATCATGTTGTACACTTTAAATACATACAATTTTTACTTAAAACATAAAATGCCTAATTATAGATTAAGGCCAGGGAAGCTTGGTAGCTACAAACTCAGGAGGAGAGCAGCAGGCAGAATTTAGGTAATGAAGCACTTTGGCTTGAGGTTAGAAGGAAAGAACGGAAGTTTTGCTGAAGACATACATAATTATAACTGATAATTTTGTTTAGGACAGTTGCTTTGATTTGAGACTCATGAATCCTGCTTTCTTATTTGGAGACTGGGGAGGGTATTAGAAAGGGTGGTCCTTGTGAATCTTTAAACTCCAAGTCACTCCTTGCACTTAAACAGATTGTTTGTGCTACTATCTTCCTCAGCTTAAACAGAGGTCTTCTTAAAGTCTCTGTGTTGGATTGTTACACATAGACCAGGTCCAGCCCCCAAATAACAAATTTAGCCAGTTCTAAGGTGTAATTCCCCCCACATTTTAGTGTTTCTGATACTGGGATGCATCACACAATCAATGCGTATATTCAATGGGAGTAGCACACTCATTATTCCTTTGTTATTAAATGAATGGCAATTTGATGATGTCTTAGATGTGAGGAAATGCCATATTATCAACAGGAATAGTAAGCTTATAAATTTGAGCAAGAAATACTTGATATGCTGTCAAAAACCTCTTTCGTCTGAGTCTTACGAGGGGGGTTAAGCAATCATGGTGGATATCATCATTAATATGCCTACAAGATAAAATTCAAGCTACAGAATTCAAGCTACAGATCAGGGATCGTTCTTCTTTTTTGAGAGTTGGCTTACCAGTACACCACTGTCCACAACTATTCTTTATTCTTCTTATGCTCACAGCTTACTCAAATAGGCCAGGCTATTTCATGCCTGGATACCTCCCCATGTGCTTTACCTCTGCTGGGAATGCTCTTCTTGGAATGTTGCCCACTGGAAAAATCCTGTCTACCCAGTGTTGATTCCTTTCTGCTTTATGACACCATATATGTCACACATATATGCTTCTAAGTATGTATTTCCATACTGAATTGCAATGATTTGTTACATGTCCACCTCCTTTACTATAAATTCCTTGAGGGTGATGACTGTATCTTATTTATGTTTGTATCCCTAGTACTTAGAACAGTGCCTGGTATGTAATAGTATACACTAAGTATTTAAAAATTGAATATATGCACTATTCCTTATGTTCCATATATGAGTGAAACCATATGATAGCTGTCTTTCTCTGACTGACTTATTTCACTTAACATAATACCCTCCAGTTCCATTCATGTCAATGTAAATGGTAGATATAGTGCAGAGGACAATAGGGTAAGGGAGGGGAAACTGAAGGGGAAGAAATCAGAGAGGGAGACAAACCATGAGACTCTTGACTCCAGGAAACAAACTGAGGGTTGCAGAAAGGGATGTGGGTGGGGCGACGGGGTAACACGGTGATGGTCAATAAGGAGGGCATGGAATGTGATGAGCACTGGGTGTTATATGCAACTAATGAATCACTGAACATGATATCAAAAACTAATGATGATACGTTGGCTAATTGAATTTTAAAACATTGAATATATGAAGAAAAAGCAAGAGAAAAAGAACAGCATACATGTGGTGAAGTGCCGTAATATCAACAAATATTTCACACAGCTTCCATTCCGTGCTGTCCATGCCTTATCCAAACCCTCTAAACTCCTGGTAGACTGTCAACACTGAGTTTAACTGTCAATAAGAAGCTGATTTCATTTATGTGAATTCTGTCTCCCCAATCAATTAGAAGTCCATTAAAGGGAGGGATCAAGTCTTCTTCAGCACACACTTGTTGAGTTTTACATAAATTGTGTACTCCTACTCTGAGGGACAATTTGGTTTTCAAGAGTCTTCATTCAGGACACCTTCATTATTAATACTAGTAGCTCTTTACATGAGAGAGATGGGAAGGCTCACAACAGTTACTTGCTTAGGGCCCAGAATTTCTCCAGAGTCTATAGCAATCCGCAATACTAGACATCAAAAATGTTATTTTACAGTTATTTAAAAGAGAGGAATTGGGATGTTACTGGTAAAACCCTGGGAGCTAATTACTTCAAGATCACTTGAAACCTTAACTCATTAGAGTTTGAAAAATCTCCTGAGGTACTTAAACTCACTATTCCCATTATGTTACTTGATTCAATTGAATGTCTTAGATTTTGCTAATAAGAGAAAACCTGAAGTTCATGCAAAAGAGAGATTCCATTTATCATTTGCTTAAGGAAAAAAAGATTAAGGATCTCTAATACTCCATACTGTAGAGTGTTGTAAGAGAGGGAGGGGGAAAGGTAGGTGCACAGCGCCTCATCTCAGGAAAAGAATTCTCCACATCAGAATTACTAGCATATGCTGCCAAAACAGGTTATATCTCAACTTCTTGGTTAGGCCCAGACTTTTCAACAGGATCATTCGGAGTCTAAAATAAGCAGAAGTAAGGGGATCTCATTGATCTCATTGGTATTGCTATTGTTATTACATAGAAATTGTGTCATTCCAATAAGGGAGCCAAGATAACATTTTAGATGTCTTTTTAGAGTTTTAAATCAGAAGTTCGGATCCAAAAATTAAGAAAAAAATCCCTTTTCAAATGGCACAATGTAAGCTGAGTCCTTAAAAGAAATACAGATACAAGAGATAAGAGAGATTCAGGGAAGGGCAGTTTTCATAGGACTAGAAATAGTGTATTATGTCCTATGATTCTACTATGTTTATTTGTAAATCTTATCCACATGTGTAAATTTAGTTTACTTTGTACGTGTTAACTGATTTTAAACCGTCAATCCCATTATTCCCTTAGTACCTAAAACATAGCAACCACTATTTTTAAAGAGTTTACTGCCTTGCCTACGGTATTATGTATACAACAGTCATTGTAGTCATAATGGTAATAGGGAAGATGGAGAGGCTCACCACTAGATCTTCACAACATGCAGTTGAAGAGTCTTTTCTCGAAAATCCTAGGAATATATCCTCAGTTCCCACCTGCTGTTTGAATATTATCTCATACCTGAAAAAAAAGTCAATGATACAAAGACTCAAAAGAAAGAGCAATTTTCTGTCCCAGAGCAAAACAAAAAACAAAACAACAAAAACCCCTAGAAACTTATGACAACATGCTATTACAAAAAATAAAAAGACTAAATAAAGTACTGACAGTTTCTTCTGGCACATAGCAGAACATAAAGGAACAGAAGTCTAGAAAATTCAGTCAAAAATACCTAACACTAAAATATATATATATATATATATATATATATATATATATTATAATTACAGTTATTTAAAAGAGAGAATTGGGATGTTACTTGGGTAAAAACCCTGGGACTAATTACTTCAAAGATCACTTGAAACCCTTAACTCATTAGAGTTTGAAAAATCTCCTGAGGTACTTAAACTCACTATTCCCATTATGTTACTTGATTCAATTGAATGTCTTAGATTTTGCTAATAAGAGAAAACCTGAAGTTCATGCATATATATATATATATATATATATATATATATATATATATAACACCGTAAAGCAATATTTATATTGTATCTACTTCTTTTCGAAAAATTAAACTTAATTGTTTTAGACCTATACAAATAAAATGGATTGAGGGAACTTCTAATGAGATTAAAAGTCGAAGGAAAAAAAAGGTCTTTTTTCCTGGAAAACGATGGCTCAGAAAAATAGTAGGGCCATAACCCAGAGTGTGATGGATAGATAGAAATCCTCATCTGCTAAATTTAAGCCACAGAGTAGAGTTAGAAAATCCAGGTTTAGTTCTGTTTCTGTCATTAATTGTGTGCCCTTGGTCAAATCACAAACTCGTGGGGTTCTCTGCTTCCAGATTTGTACAATTTATGGGGAGGCGTAGGTTTGAACTCAGTGATGTCTACAATATTTTTTTTTTCAGGTCTAGAAGTCTACAGTAGAAACACTGGCAAGGAAGTCAGCACAACTACATTGTAGTATATAGAATCTAGGCCTACAGAATTCTTACTACTATGAAAGATTTTCCTGGTATTTCACCTCACACATGACAATTCACGTCTTTCTTTGCCTCCAAATTTGGGTCCCTAGGGATAGAGTGGTTTACAGAAAGAAGCACCCAGCCATTATGTATCCTATCTTTTTAGATGGAATGAAGTGAGCAAACATTTACAAATGATCTTTCCCATTTAATTCTCCCCTAATGAAGAAATGGTAAATCTCTGGATAGAAAGTCTAAAGGACTACCTTAAACTTCTGACCGCTTGCAAACAGGAACGCCCAAGAATGAAAAAGGGATTTCTCTGAGTTTGAACAGGACTAATAATAAGTAGCTATTTGATATGGGGCACTTTTTTCTTAATAGACTATAACATTTACCTGATATTTACAAAGGTGAAGCCAGGTTAAAGCAAAACAGAAAGGTATCGATCCATATGCCCATGACTCCCAAATGGATTTGCTCTAGCTGTTGCTCTTCCCCATCTCCAGATGCAATTTTTCAACTGTCTACTATATACATTTGTCTGGATGTCCCACAGGCACCTCAGAGTCCACATACCCCAAACCAAACTCACTGCTTTCCCTCTACCTTCATTCCCAATCACAGTTAATGGCCTCACTATTCACCTGCTCACCCCAGTTCGTACCCTCAGCATCATTTCTGAGGCTTTCATCTCATTCATCATATCTAATCAAGTAACATATATTCCTTTAAGAATCTCTCACATAAAGGCTCTCATACTTCTTTCCAAGACCAGTGACTTAGCTCAGGTCCTTATTACTTTTTATTTGGTCACTTGTGATACTTTTTTTTGTGAGCTGCCTATCCCCTTTTCCCCCTCAATTTCCTCTTTACCCACTGGGACATTTTGAAATGTACTTGCATAAGATAGAAAATAAAGATTTAAAAAATCTTATAAGGTAAGTTTCTTCATATCCTGACTGGAATTCTCATTCATTTAAAACTTTCATGGATGTTCTTTCTCCAGAACATCAAGCATCAGGATGAGAAGTGAAAATTTACTCAAATTTGGAACTTGCCACATTTGGATGTTTGACATTCATTAGATAGTATGACAAATGAGTGGCTTACTTCTTACCTTTCATACGGATGTGTGGGCACTGTATAAACATAACCTGAGATTTACTCTCTTCATTTTTAAGGTACACACAGAAATGTTTTAAAATCCCCTTTGATCGTTTTTATGAGGTTTATGGGGTTTTTTGACATTGTTTATTTGAAAGCTGGATACATTTTTCCAGTTAATTATCTGCAGTCTCCCACTGCTTCTATTTTCAGAACCAACATAGAGGATAGAAACATAGGGTTGTTTAAAAAAAAAACATTGGACACAATTTATGGTCAGAATCAGATAAGTTATCAGATCACTCACCATAGAAGTCTTAAAGAATTTATAAAGTACATTATAATTTAGTAAGTACTGCCTTGGTTTTTCAAGCTATTCTAAATATTCAATCAAGATTTTGTTTTAGAATACATATATTTAAAGCTTAGTGTATTTAACCATTAATTTCAATTATGAATGTGAACACACTTTCAGTTCCTTGAAACTGTGGGCGACTTATTTCATCAGAGTGAAGGGCTATTCATGATAATAATCCTAAATTTCATATTTACAATTCATATTCATAATTCCTATTGAAAAAGCTACAAAGTGAGGCTTCAAGCCTGCTTGCAAAATATATTAAACACAATCCTAAAATAACTAGTAAATAGGTCCAGGTAATAATAGATAATTGGGGAGAGAACACAGCCTTTTATCACAATTGTGGAGCATTGAGTAATTAAAAGCAGGTCTTTGACACATAAACATGGTATAATAATTTAGCTTGTATGAATGCTTGTAACTTAATGGGTTGTTTTCTTTCCCAGTGTTAGTTCCACATTAAACAACTAGCCAGCATTAAATATAAATTTGTGATGGAAATAACTGTATTTTTCAGGTTTTGTTTGATAATAACTGAAAGGAAGGTGTTATGTTTCATTATTTGTTCTGCTCCAGAAGGAAAAAAAATCAATTACACATGCCTTCTGCATGTCACTGTGGTTTTCTCTTTTATGTGGTAGAAGTTACTTTACGAATCTTGTCAAAAATAGAATGGTATCAGATGACACATCTACCTTAAGCCCCAAACACATTCTTGGCGTCATCTGACTTACTCTGGTATTTCTCTAACATCCCACATGTCCTCATGCTCTGCTCCCTCTGGAACCTCTTCTGGATTCCAGATATCCTCACTGCTTTCATCACTGCTTTGAGGGATGGCTGTGGAGAAAGGGAAGATAAAGCTGAGGCTGTTGTCTGTTCTTCATGCTCAGTTTGGGATCATCGAAGTAAAACATTTTCTATTTGTAATCACTAGCTTGTGTTTTGGTCCAAACAAGCTAAATTAGTAAAACCGTAGAAGTTTTTAATCAATCCACAAGCAGTACATTGTAAAATTGTAATAACAGTTGTAGAAAATTTGGAAACAACATATAAGCAAAAAGAAGAAAACAAAATCATCTGTAATCCAACTATCCAGAGATAATCAGTGATAGCATTCTGGTCTGTATCTTTCCAGCCTCTGTGTGTGTGTGTACATATATAACATATAATATTTACTCCATATATGAAAGAACCTTTTATATGAAACATATATGTAACATATATGTGCAAAGAAATATTACACATTTTTTCAGAAACATCAATAGGATCATATGTAAAACATTTATGTAAGAGAACCAATCAAACATACAATCACTCTGATTTGGGGAGCCAATGTCTTATCTTGCTTTGTGTATTACTATCTAAAAGCTCTTTGATAGGGGGGCCTGGGTGGCTCAATTGTTAGGTGTCTGCCTTCAGCTCGGGTCATGATCCCAGGTTCCTGGGATCAAGCCCCACATCAGGCTCCCTGCTCAGGGGGAAGCCTGCTTCTCTCTCTCCCACTCCCCTTGCTTGTGTTCCCTCTCTTGCTGTCTCTCTCTCTGTCAAAAAGATAAATAAAATCTTTAAAATAAATAAATAAAAGCTTTTTGATAACTTTGCCATGAAAACATGACATAATCCTTAAAAAATATCAGTTAAAGAAACTGAAAACAGTGGATACAATGATCATTTTTAAATTTTTTAAAAAGATTTTATTTATTTGACAGAGAGAGATTGAGAGACAGAGCACAAGCAGGGGGAGCAGCAGGCAGAGGCAGAGGGAGAAGCAGACTCCCCACTGAGCAAGGAGCCCAAAGCGGGGCTCTATCACAGGACCCTAAGATCATGATCTGAGGTGAAGGCAGACGCTTAACCCACTGATCCACCCAGGTGCCCCAATGATCATTTTTTTAATCCAGTATTCTCCTCATGTAGTTGTGAGCCTCAGAGAAATCTCTATCACTTGTCCTTTATGTAGGACTGAGCATGTGTCTGGCTGGGTTTCTACATGTCATTTTTAAATATTTAAAAGCAAATGAAGCATGCAAAAGCCCAGCTTACATTTGTTCCAACATTAGATGCAGAACATTATTGCTAGTTCTCCTTTTAAGCATCCCCAGAAATGCACCTGATTACCAGGTTTTCAATACTGCCAACTCTTTTGTAATTATCTGCTTCTGTCTAGCATGGGCTTTGTAAAGCCTAATTGCAGATTTATATAAAATAGTTTGCATATGACTCATTGTTCTCAGAATTTAGAGGATATTAGCCATACACTATCAGAAATTCAGGCAGCATAGAAACCCATCAAAATTGAACTAGCCTTCCAACATCTCTTGAATAAGGCAGAGAGACTCTTGAGTATGTAGAGTATAATAACTGAAATTTTAAAATCATCCCCTCAGACCTCATTTCAGCCATTGTTTTAAACATTTTTTTTCCAGATAAAATCTTTTACAATTAGCTAAATTGATGAAAGAACTTCACTTCGTTTCCCTGTCTACCCTCTGGTAACTGTCATCATGACAGAATTAGAGTCTTCTCTATTTTTGAAGATGTGTCAAACGTTCAACTCTGTGAAAATGTATAGGCCAAAACGTTGGGAAAACATCCCCCCCCCAATATTTATTCTAGTTTCTTGGACCCGTGACTATATACATCACCGCATGGGCTTTAATTTATAAGCATTTTGATGTAAGATAAAATTGTGTAGTTATTTGTTTTATTGTGTTCTCCAAAAGACTATTAGTTCGATGGGGGCAGAGACCTTTCTGTTCTGATCTTCATCATAGCTCCAGAGATGCTTGTATTACCTGGTACATAACAGGCTCTCAATAAATATTTGTTGAATGAAGTAATGAATTCTGTGAAATTGCCAGAATATAGCAGGGTAGAAAGTGAAGAAACTAAGCATCTTGGTAACTAGACCTTAAATAATAAAAAAGTTATTTAACCACACATGAGTTTCTTGGTTTTACATCTCAGGAAATACACCAAAGAATGAATGTGAATAATTCCGGGCAAATTAATTTCCATTAATATAAAAATGACTTACCTATAACAGTAGGGTAAAAACAGCATCTTTATATGTAAATGGCTGCTCATCATTTCCACAATTATTTGAGTTTCTCTTTGACAAATCCTAATGTTAGTATTATTCTCCTTATAATTTTGCTCCCAAAGGAAAGATTATATTGATCTATAAGCCTTGTTAAATTACTTACCTTGGAGCTCTTCTGTTGGTGGTGGTCCAATATTCCCAGGACCCATGGCTCCAAGAACAGATGAACAATTTGGCTGGGAGAAAAGAAAAAAGTCCGCCATTCTGTAATTATTACTTGTGTAACTTATATGACCAGTAATACTTTAAATTTGATAGGCTTTCCATCTAAAATTTCATAGAGCTTCTCATTTAATTAATCATCATTGTTATACAACAGAGAGACAGATGCCAAGTATTATTTAGGATGTTTTTTCCTTTTCCTTTCAAAAGGTATTTAGTTTAATAGACCCTAAGGCAGAACTGATCTTTGATCAGACTAAATCCCCAGTTCCAGCCCAGTAAATTGTGTATCCCTGTGGATAGGGGAATGAACTGCATTCATCTCTTTCAAGGTCAGAACCAAATATTACTATAGGAGCATCGACACTTTTGGGTTTTGGCAGTGTCTCATCAGAGTTAGGTGGGGGATGGAAAAGGATGGGAAAGTTTTGTAGAAACAAAAACAAACCACTAAATAGGGTCTTAAGTATTTAGATATCAAAGGACTCATTCGAAACTCCTGATAAGCAATTTTACTTCTTTCCTCTGTGGGCCTAAAATACTTCCTTGTCATACCACCTCATGACACTGAATTAATGGATTTAAACAGCAACCCCAAATTAATAGTGTCAAATACATGCCGAACCACTTCAGTCATCATGCAAGCTCATTTTGCCATCCTCTGTGCAAGCAAACACACCCCCACAGGACTGCCCCTCTACCCACCAGTAGAGTTTTGGGTTTTTCCTTTTTTCAACTAAGTATAATACATATTACACCATCAGAATAGTGGCAGACACCTCATTGGTCCCTCTCAGGGGTCTTTTGATATCTCAAGAAAATCCCAATATTTTCCTAAACGTTCTTGCTGACACAAGACTCTGAAACTCCAATTTACTCCATTGCTGGCTGTCAAAACATTCTTCTCTCCCTGGATGCTGGCACACTAGCACATCTAACTCTCTTTTCTCAGGCCCCTGCCCGGATCTCTCAAGACTTCAGGCATGTACAAGAGTTACAATGTCCTGTTTGGGCAAGAGGAATAGTGTCTGTCCTTGAAAGCCGGTGGAAAAGCTCACCTGTGTCTTTATTATGATAAACTATTCCAACAGCTATAAATCAGGAATTAATCTGTAACATCTCAACGGTGTCTAAGACAGGAAACATTCCTTTCCAAAAGTTGCTTCAAAAGTGCTATGTCTGCAGTTAAGGTGTTACAGACATTTTTATGTGAAAATCCCAAGATGGTATTCTGTATTTTTTTTTCTTTTTAATCACTAAAGTCATATAAACCTGTAGTGCTTTTCTGAAGTTATTAATCACCAGAATACTAATAGTCAATCAGGGCAAAGCATTTCTTGGAACATGAGGGCCTCTTGTTTTGTTGAGTGACTCCTTCCACAGAAAATTAAAATCCAGGGAAAGAAAAGCTTGAACATTTCTGACAAAAATTGGTATGCTCTCCATGCACAGTGATGATTGGGTCAGCACATCACAATAGAAGGGCAGTCTCAGTTTATTAACTTAACGAAAAACAAAAATTTCAAGTGGAATGATGAACCAGGATGATAAAAAACATTAAAAACCATCTTGCAAATGTTTTCTATGAGAGTATCATTTCAGCCTTTACCATGGATCCACATCCAATTATCTGAGAAATTTATCATTGCAATTCATGCCACTTTGCAATAGGTAAGAGAGTTAGAACAACTTTGTTACAGTGTCTGTGGTGTGGCGAACCTTATTTCCCACAGGTCTTAAGATCCCCTTGTGAGTTTAAAAAAACACTCTCTTCCCAATCTCCCAGAATCTTAGCAATTCATGGTGGGGATGGTGTAAATAAGCCAACGTGTATGGAACAGTTCTAATGCTGTTTTCGGCGAGAGTATTTTCAAAAACACATCACTCTTGTAATCATTCCACAGTTCCCAAGATTAATACATGTTAAAAAAATGAAAAGCCGTTTCTCTCCTGGAAAATTTAAGAGTTCATTAGAAACATTAATTATTCTCCCACTGTTCTGATACTCCAATTCTATATCCTCTAATGATATCTGTACTGCAGTGTCTGAATGACCAATTACCTCAAAATTGCTTATAACCCAGATATACAGAATCATACATTATTACAGTAATTTTCCTCTATGAATTGTACAATTTGGTAAAATGATCCTCGTCTCTCTATTCTCATAATCACTCATCTTTCTCCTAGAATCATCTCTAGATGCAAATAAACATCTCCATACGTAAATGCCAAAGAGAACAGGCTTTGTAACCAGGGTAAATCTTTTATCTCTGAATCTGTCCCAGTTACAAGGTCCACTTTCCTTTCTTCAAGATTGCTGTTTCTCAAATATTTAATATGCTTTTTGTATAGGACATAACCCTACCCTTCCTGGGATGTATCCTTTTATTTCAGCTTAATGTAGCAAAAATGAACTTGCTTTCCCAATTTCACTGATACTTTGCTCCTAAATTGTTCTTCCAGTGTCCTGTGTGTTGTATATATTCAATGCTATTATTAATGTCCTGATTTTTGTTTGGCGTCTACTAACTTTTCCCTGACTAACACTTCTTGGATCCTGGCTCCAAGCTGATTCAGTTTCCATCTAAAAAATTTATTTCCATTGCATGTCTTCCTTGATTTTGTGCCTTCCACCTAAACTCTTCCTGGAGGGTGGAAGTTCCATCCAGTGTTGATCTGAGCCACTGAATTTGCTGCCTATTCAGATTACATTTGTTTTTCCTCACAATGGCAGAAAAGAATTTTGGGGGAGGAGAAAACTGATATGCATGCTCACTGGAGATGGTTTATTCACGGCAAATTGGTCATAATAACAACTTCACTGAGATAATGTAAAGCAAATTGACATCTTCTGCTATTGTGTGAGGTTTCTGCCCCAAAATTGTTTGCCTTCATGTAGGCAATCTGACAGCTGAGGTTTGCTGATACCCAAGGAGCAGGAGAATGGAGAGCAGGGGGTTACGTAGAAGTATTTTGATTATTCTGGGAATACCGGCCGTGACTGAAGGTCAGTTCAACGGAACTCTCCTACCCAAAATGAAACCCATCTTGCGGCTGCAAGCCTCCCTGGGGTTACCTGCCCTGATCCCAAATGGTGTCCAACAAATTAGATTCCACAGCTCTGCGTGAGCATGTATCCGGAAGTCAATTTTAGTAAACTAAAGGTAGTTCGTCCCATTATGTGGCTCAAATTATTCTCTGTTCTGTTTTCATGTGTAGACAAATTTTTAAAAATTAAGGGAACTGGATGGTGGGGCCTAATTAACACTGTCTAGTGGAAATTATTTGTTTTGTAGAAATACTGTCTAGGCTTAAAAATCTAAGCTACCACTCTCTCCAATGGTTGTCAAGCATTCTTTGGCCATAAATATAAATGACAAACATTTTGAAATGTGGCTATTGCTACCACAGTTACAGAACTATTTTCCTATTCAGTGTTCAGGTAGTTCAGAAAAAAATATAATTATATTTGCTAGAAATGTACTAGAGGTGATACTCTCATGCGTAATGAGTCCTGCAACCTCCTATTGGATGACACAGCCCTGCTCCCACAGCAAGGTTGGAACGAGTTGTTCAAATACAGTTTAACAACTTAGCATGAATAGAACTAATTCATCTGTAAGTATACGACCACCTGTCCAGACTCAAAATCATCCTCTTCTTCAGGATAAAGTAGCTTAGAGAGGGCTTGCAGAGCTGAAACTGAAGAAATGGTTTCAATTTCCATATTTTCACATTCTAGGTTTTCAGTTTCCATATTTTCTGTTTCTGCATTTTCGGATTCCATATTTTCAGAATCCATGTTCTGAGGAAGAAGATAATCAGAAAGAGATGTTTTGGTTTTCTGTTTCATAGAAGACCGAAGATTAAATTTTTAATCAGCTCTTGATGATGCCTAGCATTATACCGCCATCTGAGAATTCTAGTGGGTTGGTTCATTGGCTTTAGTGAAAAGTTCACACAAAATAAATGAACTGTTTTTATGGTTATAATAGTGATACTATATGTGTCTATAATGGAAATTTAAGGAAATAACACATTAAAAACATAAATAAGAAAAGATCGCCACGACCTATAATCCTACCAACCTTAGAATAATCCTTCACAGTCACATTTAGGGTAGGAATTCAGGGTCTTTAAACATCTTGGAAGTGTCACGGACTTTAATAATAACCTGCATAAAGCCTATTGCTAATGATTTGGGCATAAATATAATAGGAATTTTTCTACACCTCTGCTAATATTTTTTAAACATGATTTTATAAAATTAATTTACAGGAAACACTTCTTTAGTGCTGTTATTAAATGATCCACTAAAATTTCTGCATTGTGCCTAGAACAGTAATACAAAGGGATTCTCAAATGTGTGTTCATATAAAATCACCTGTCAAAATCAATCTGCGTGTAGATGGTGTCTTACAAACCTGTTTTATTATGTTTTACTATTATTTTGACTTTCTTTTTTAAATGGAAAACAGATCTTAATGCTTATTGGAGATGTCAAGGGTATGAAACAAATGTGAAATTGTCTTGTACATCTAGTGTAGAGGCAGTACGTCATAGTGGTTTAGAGTAAGGTCTCCGGAGTCACGCTGCCTAGATAGTATCCATCATTTACTTCCCAGAACTGTGACGTCGGGCACATCATTTAAACTCTATACACCCCGTCTTCCTTACCAGTAAAATAGGAATAATAATAGTGCTACCTCATAGGGTTCTTACAAAGATTAAGTAGCTTCATACACGTCAAAGAGCTTAGAACTGTACCTTGCACATAGTAAGCACTCAACATAGGTTAGCTATTATTGGTCCTTCAAAAATTTAATTTTGCTGGGCATGAATATCACTTTTAATAATGATGTCAAATAAGTTCATGATAAAACTCATTACATTGGAAACTCATTAAATTGGGAAAGGTGAAATAAGTGGTGATAAAACAATCTTCTCTCACAGTATGGTCTGGTAGTCTGCTACGGAAATAAATAATTGACACATATTAAATTAAACAAAGAGGCTCTTGTTTATATTTCAAAAGTTCTAGTTGATTATGTGTTCATTAAATATTTACTGAACTTTTTATTGACACATTTTCTACCTTTGACAATAAAAGGGGAAATGAATCCAGGTCTCAGATGCAGCGATATGAACAATATTTTGAGTTGAGATTGCACAAACAATGAGGCTTTTATAAAACAAATATAGCAGAAATTGTTTTATTATTCCAGCATCTCCCCCCTTGCAAAATTGTTGTGATGGCCTTATTATGCAATGTAGGTGAAAGAGTTTGCTAAAATATGAAAAGCTGTATAAAATTATCACTACTATTTGGCACATACATAGTGCCTGCACACACAGATCCTTGATGATGAAGGTTGTGAGAGCTTAATGTTAGGCTGGTGAGAGGGGAATAAACTGGAACCTGTAAAGCTAACCCAGCAGAAAGGTATTCAGAAGTCCCAAATACAGTGTCTGAGGTAGCAATCATATATTTTCATTTGCTTGGCAGGGACATGGCAGCAATTTTTGGGATATAAGCAGTGTTTCAGGGCAGAAAGATTGAATAATCCTGGTTACAGGGAGGTCTGTTTAGGTGGGGTAGAACCCTGGTCCATAGGTGGGGGTAGAGGAGGCAGGGTCTGACTCTTGAGATTACTGGGGAGGTGGCAGCTAGATGAAGGTTCAGAATAGGGCAGGGCTCAACATCACAGCTGGAAAAGAAAACTAGGTACCGAATCAAAGCCTTTCTCATGTTACTCTGGGCAGCTACGTTATGAAGCGAGGCTATCATTCAGTGGGTACAGTGGATTTAGGGAAAGTAGATTTATTCTAAATCCCTACCATTTGGGAAGTAGCTCTGGCCTGGTTCTCATCTGGTGCAAGGCAGGGCAGTGTGAGCAGTGGGAAGCCATCCTTGTAAGCTGAGAGTCTCAAAAACCCGAGCTGGCATATAGTCAGCAGTTTATGAATACTGAATGAAGCATGATTAAATTCACACGAATATTGTATTTCAAAGTAGTCACCTTGGAAGGTTATACGCTGATGTAAATTGTGCTATCAGTGTTCAAAATATTTTGGAATTGCCTTCATATGTATCACCAAGAAAATAGGTATCATTATGGTATCACTCAGTTTGATTATACAACAGATTTGTCTCCAAGTGATTTCTAGATGCATCTAGATATCACATCTACTTTCAAAATATGAAGATTTGCTACTTTGAGGAGATTCAAAAGAATGTGCTACAGGCCTTAAGGCAATTCTAAAAGAGTATTTTCAAAGGTAAATTGAGCAATAACAACAGCAAGTGCATAGACTCCCAAAGTGACTGCTTTAAAGGGGTTGCCCCTTCTTGTGTTTGAGTATATAACAAATCATTCACAATAGTTTATAGTAACACTCTATATATCTGAAGCACATTAGGAATTAGACTTCTTAAGTTCCAAATTAGGCTGGCATAAAATGGCATAGATTCATAGGTAGCTAAATGGGTGTAGAGATGTCATAATGAAATTGGCACTTGAGCAAAAATAGTTTTTACCATACCAACCGTAATAAGAACCTGCAAACACAAAATAGGAAATCAAGACATGCTTGTTGATATAATATTTTGAGCAATAAATGAATCACCAGTACTTTGTGCATAACTAATTAAAGAGTTCAAAGGATCAAGAGAAAAACAGTGATATGAATTTTTGGAAAAAATAAATTTAATGGAAATGCAGATTCTACCACCTTTTTTAGAAGTCTAACAAATTAAGAATAATTTATTAAGCTTTATTGAAAACATTTACTTGACAGAGACATTAATTGGACAAACTAAAGCAAGATGCCTTTTTAGAAACTGTGCCCTGTTATTTATTTGTAGGGCTATCTTTCACCTGTAAATTTGACATATATTAGGTTCATCTTAAGCCTGGCAACAAAGGTCCTTTAAGATATCACCCCAACCTAATTTTCTGCCACTTCCTATTTATTCTCCTACATGCAATCTGTGTTCTGTTAGAAACTGAACTGCTTATTAAACATACTCTATGGGGCGCCTGGGTGGCTCAGTTGGTTAAGGGTCCAGGTCTTGATTTTGGCTCAGGTCATGATCTCAGGGTTGTGAGACTGAGCCTCTGCATCTGGGCTCCCAGCTCAGCGGAGTCTGCTTTGGAATTCTTTCTCCCTCTTCCTCTGCCCCTCCCCCCTCTAAAAAGTAAAATCTTAAAAAAAGAAAAACCCCTATAATCTCCTGCCTTTGTACCTTAGAATGTGTTCTTCCTTTTGCCTACTCAGTGTAGTGTAGTGACAAAAAAAAAAAAAATTCTAGAGCGACACTGCCTGAATCTGGTATTGCCACTTAAATAGGCCAAGAATAAATTGAAATTAAAGAAAATTTAAGTAGTAATTTCATTAAAAGCAAAATGTATTGCTAAATCGATTTGAGATTTGGTTCTTAGAAAATAAATTTTCTAGGCCCTTTGTTTTTATTTCTCTCATTCTCCTTTGCTGGGTGAATTACAAAGGCAGCATTTTCTGGATAGAGCCTATGATTTGCCCACATTAACGTGAGCCCTTAGGGCCTTCATACATAAAGGTGTGATTGGGGGAATCTTTCACTACCAGTCACAAAGAGCTAAAGAGACAGACACTTCAGAAACAGCTCATTACAGAAACACAGAAACCAGTTAAGGACTAAACAAGCTCAACCAGGATGTCTCCAGACCCAGGGCACTGAAGCAGTATCAGTAACCAGAGATTAAGTCAGACTCTGGTTGTGAGGGCTGGGGTCATGCCTTCTATTTCATTTGCCTCCATCCACAGTGTCAGTAGGGATGTTTCTTTGACTTGAACTAATTGGAGAAAAATCTAGGTGAAATTAGTGAAAACCCTGAATTACAGACTATTCAAAAGGAAAATTTTAGTAATTCAAGTATATATAGTAAATAAAACCAGGGTGATAAGGAATCACAACATAGTATCCTTTGGGAAATTGTTTAATAGGTAAACACATACCCCCATGTAAAGCACTGTTTATAGCTGACTGATTTCAAAGTATTCAAAATCCATTTACTCTCTTAAATAAATTTGGCATTTCTTCTACAACTTTATTTACATAATTCTTATTTAGCAATTCCTGTATTAAAATTCCTCTGAAAACACAAAAGTAAACATCATCTCTGCCTATGTCTGAATTAAATTACAGTATACTGGCTAATTTTTTTTTTTTACATTTTTGACAGCTATACACACCAATGATTATTAAAAACAATTCATTTTTGACTTTGTCTTTATAATACCAAGAATGATTTCCTTTTTTAGGTTTCAGACTTTCACTGCTATAAAATGTACCAAATCATAAGTAACTATGAGGACTTAACAGGGTTTTCTTACAAATTTAAAATATATTTAATAGAAGATGATTTTTGGAAGTACCTGGAATATTTCATAAATGACCTTCGTTTGATTTAATATTCCCTCTATTATTCTTTATTTTGGACAAACTTAATAGACTTTGCAGTAATTTTTGTGTCTTTCATTCTCACACTCCACCGCTATCTAAAAAGATGCTGAGACAGCAAATTTTCCTTCAGTACTTTGAAATTTTCTCCCTAAGTCAACAGGCCTGTTTAATTTCTTTGGGAAATAGTCTCTGTTCTGAATCCTTGTCACAAACAGGAAGCTCTTAGGAGAAGTCACCCCTAACTCTCTGGTCAAATTCTGTTCTCTTCCCATACGCAGATTTTATTTTTTGACACTGTTTCTTACCTCTTGACAGGTATAGTCCCACGACATAGAATACTCACTTTCCGATCAACTCTCGGTGAGTAGCAGCCTCGGTAAGGTAAGTACGAGTAGTCTTTGCACACGGCGCTTTAGCCCACTCAAGTACGGTCTGACTGTTTCTCAGTCCTCAACGGATCTGACCAACGACCGTTGGAACCCTCAGGCCACGGTGTTCACGTTCTCGCACACAGAGCATTGTCCACGTAGAAAGTGGAGCGGGCCATTTTTTTCAGTTTGAACAGCGTTATACCCCTTAAAAAATATATCCCAACCAAAGTACTCTGGGTAAATCATGCCTGTACATGTAAAACATGAACTTGGAGCACCTAGATCTACCTGTAAGGACACAATTTTCACTCTCAAATTAGTGTTAAAACCGTGTGTGTGAGTTGACAAAAGCATTGGGAAGCCTTCATGTGTTCATTTTGGCCTTCAGATGGTCAAATAGCATCTATTCCCCTGTATGGCAAAACTGTCCCATTTTTCACTAACAGCCTGACTAGACTGAGTTTTGTTAAAGCTGCTTCCGGCTTCTAGTGTCTAGGGCAGGGGAACTTAGGGAAAAGATCTGTACTACTTGCGACTTGTGGCTTTTTTGGGTATCTTTCAGAGTCGTAAGTACTCTAGAGTTCTCCCTAGTTTTCCCGATAGCCAGGGCATTTGAGGACCCTTTCTTTCCCCTTCCTAAAGTTCAGGTTTCCTCACCTGGGTCAGTTTTCGGGTCGCTGGCTGGGCTCCGAAAATAGACAGCTGAGAGCTCTGCGTCTCGCTGTTGCCTAGGTAACAATTTTGTTGCCCCCTCCACCCACCACCTCCGGGTTCCCGCTTGACTTTCCTGGCCAATCACAGTAGAGTTTCCTTTGAAACAGCACCAGAACCAACCAATCCGAACGCGCGCCAGTCAGGGTCAATGGCCGCCCTCTCAAGTTAACTAGGTGGACCCCAGTTAAGCGTCTGCCTCAGTTAGCGTCACTCCAGCAGCAACCTGCCCCCTGTAGAGGCCGTTTTTTTTTTTCCTGCTCAGATTAGGCCCAGGCCCGCCTCTCCGGCCGCAGGACAGTCTCGGAGGTCCTACCCATTTACTTTGGGTCCCTGGTGGCAAGCGGCGGCGGCAGGCACCAAGGTAAGTTTGCTGGGTTTTCGTTTGTTCCAGTCCTCAGCAGGCTCGCTCATCATTACGCTTTTCCCACACGTGAATTCCAAACCGTACAACTCCTCCGGTGAATCCGGGGCAGCCTGGGTGGAAGGATAGGCTCGGTGGCCCGGGGGTTGAGGTTTTGCTGCAGTTCTGCACGCGCTCCCCACGCCCCCTCCCCGCCCCGCGAAAGAGACACGTGTTGCGGTTCTGTCCCGGCTCAGCGTCTGGGTGTGTGTGTGTGTGTGTGTGTGTGTGTATGTGTATGTATGTATGTATACCCGTGCACGCAGGTAAGGCGGTGTCGCGCTTCTTTTCTCAGCCCAGCTTGTGTTTGTGAGGAGGGGGCGTGTAGGGTGGGATCGCGCTTTTCCTCAGCTCAGCGTGTGTGTGTGTGTGTGTGTGTGTGTGTGTGTGTGTGTGTTGGGTTTGTGCTGCTTTTCTCGATTCAATGTGTGTGTGTATGTGCGCGCGCGCGCGAGGGGCGTGTTTGTGTGTAGGTGGGATCGCGCTTCTTTTCCTCGACTCAGCGTTTGTGTGTGTGTAGGGTGGGTTCTCACTTCTTTTCGTCTGCTGTGTGCAAGACTTCTGTGCCTGAACCCCGGGGGGGAGCATCCCTGGGGCCGCCAGAGCTACAGTCCCACTCCCAGTAACATAGAGGACCCGGTGCCCTGCTTTTCCCGCCTTGGAGTGGAGAAACGCAGATGCTCCGCCCGCTTGCCACTGCTTGGCAATCTGAGTGTCTTCATTTCACGTAGAGGTACAGTTGTGGCACTGGTTTCCCCTGAATTACATGGTTTGGGTTTAAACAAAAGGGAAAAAAGGGGGATGGCTTAATAAACATTTGGAGTTTTCGGAACTGATTAGTTGTGTTGGATAGTGGAGCCCATAATTCATTATTTGAATGTTGTAAGCAAACAGAGATAGGGTGGCTTTAATGGATGGTTACTTTTGGTTATCCAGGGATTGGAATTCGATTAATGAGTTAACTAAATTGCTTTCCTTCTTTTGGCGATCATGTTTTTCTAGCTTTCACCTTATCTGGTGACGGGAC
>NW_024423319.1:40832426-40843633 GCF_017311325.1 Ursus maritimus
TTCCCATACGCAGATTTTATTTTTTGACACTGTTTCTTACCTCTTGACAGGTATAGTCCCACGACATAGAATACTCACTTTCCGATCAACTCTCGGTGAGTAGCAGCCTCGGTAAGGTAAGTACGAGTAGTCTTTGCACACGGCGCTTTAGCCCACTCAAGTACGGTCTGACTGTTTCTCAGTCCTCAACGGATCTGACCAACGACCGTTGGAACCCTCAGGCCACGGTGTTCACGTTCTCGCACACAGAGCATTGTCCACGTAGAAAGTGGAGCGGGCCATTTTTTTCAGTTTGAACAGCGTTATACCCCTTAAAAAATATATCCCAACCAAAGTACTCTGGGTAAATCATGCCTGTACATGTAAAACATGAACTTGGAGCACCTAGATCTACCTGTAAGGACACAATTTTCACTCTCAAATTAGTGTTAAAACCGTGTGTGTGAGTTGACAAAAGCATTGGGAAGCCTTCATGTGTTCATTTTGGCCTTCAGATGGTCAAATAGCATCTATTCCCCTGTATGGCAAAACTGTCCCATTTTTCACTAACAGCCTGACTAGACTGAGTTTTGTTAAAGCTGCTTCCGGCTTCTAGTGTCTAGGGCAGGGGAACTTAGGGAAAAGATCTGTACTACTTGCGACTTGTGGCTTTTTTGGGTATCTTTCAGAGTCGTAAGTACTCTAGAGTTCTCCCTAGTTTTCCCGATAGCCAGGGCATTTGAGGACCCTTTCTTTCCCCTTCCTAAAGTTCAGGTTTCCTCACCTGGGTCAGTTTTCGGGTCGCTGGCTGGGCTCCGAAAATAGACAGCTGAGAGCTCTGCGTCTCGCTGTTGCCTAGGTAACAATTTTGTTGCCCCCTCCACCCACCACCTCCGGGTTCCCGCTTGACTTTCCTGGCCAATCACAGTAGAGTTTCCTTTGAAACAGCACCAGAACCAACCAATCCGAACGCGCGCCAGTCAGGGTCAATGGCCGCCCTCTCAAGTTAACTAGGTGGACCCCAGTTAAGCGTCTGCCTCAGTTAGCGTCACTCCAGCAGCAACCTGCCCCCTGTAGAGGCCGTTTTTTTTTTTCCTGCTCAGATTAGGCCCAGGCCCGCCTCTCCGGCCGCAGGACAGTCTCGGAGGTCCTACCCATTTACTTTGGGTCCCTGGTGGCAAGCGGCGGCGGCAGGCACCAAGGTAAGTTTGCTGGGTTTTCGTTTGTTCCAGTCCTCAGCAGGCTCGCTCATCATTACGCTTTTCCCACACGTGAATTCCAAGCCGTACAACTCCTCCGGTGAATCCGGGGCAGCCTGGGTGGAAGGATAGGCTCGGTGGCCCGGGGGTTGAGGTTTTGCTGCAGTTCTGCACGTCGCTCCCCACGCCCCCTCCCGCCCCTCGAAAGAGAGAACTGCGTGTTGCGGTTCTGTCCCAGCTCAGCGTCTGGGTGTGTGTGTGTGTGTGTGTGTGTGTGTATGTGTATGTATGTATGTATACCGTGCACTGCAGGTAGCGGTGTCAGCGCTTCTTTTCTCAGCCCAGCTTGTGTTTGTGAGGAGGCGCGTAGGGTGGGATCGCGCTTTTCCCTCAGCTCAGCGTGTGTGTGTGTGTGTGTGTGTGTGTGTGTGTGTGGTGTTGGTTTTTGTGCTGCTTTTTCTCGATTCAATGTGTATGTGTGATGTGCTGCTTGAGGCGTGTATTTGTGTAGGTGGGATCGCGCTTCTTTTCCTCGACTCAGCGTTTGTGTGTGTGTAGGGTGGGTTCTCACTTCTTTTCGTCTGCTGTGTGCAAGACTTCTGTGCCTGAACCCCGGGGGGGAGCATCCCTGGGGCCGCCAGAGCTACAGTCCCACTCCCAGTAACATAGAGGACCCGGTGCCCTGCTTTTCCCGCCTTGGAGTGGAGAAACGCAGATGCTCCGCCCGCTTGCCACTGCTTGGCAATCTGAGTGTCTTCATTTCACGTAGAGGTACAGTTGTGGCACTGGTTTCCCCTGAATTACATGGTTTGGGTTTAAACAAAAGGGAAAAAAGGGGGATGGCTTAATAAACATTTGGAGTTTTCGGAACTGATTAGTTGTGTTGGATAGTGGAGCCCATAATTCATTATTTGAATGTTGTAAGCAAACAGAGATAGGGTGGCTTTAATGGATGGTTACTTTTGGTTATCCAGGGATTGGAATTCGATTAATGAGTTAACTAAATTGCTTTCCTTCTTTTGGCGATCATGTTTTTCTAGCTTTCACCTTATCTGGTGACGGGACGGTGAAGCTTGAATAATTTGTCCATTCTACTTGTTATTACCACAGCAAACAAAAGAAAGATTTAAGTTATTGGCTAAAAGTAAAGTTACTGGCTTTTGGGCCAAATTAATTATACCACAATGCCCCTTATGACTATAGATGATTAGAGTTTAAGTTTCTTAAATTTTGTTATTTCTCTAGAAATTTGTGGAACGTAAGTTCTATGTATATGCTCTTTCTTGATTGCTTTTTTGTTACTATTCTGCCTCATTGTGCATTATTCTAAGTCAGAAATGCCTAGCTAGTATTTTTCAGACCTTTCTGCTGTGACCACAGTAAAAAATAAATTTTACGTTGTGCCCAAGTATATCCATATACATATACAATATATAATTGACAGCCATTTCACAAAAACAGTACTTACTACATGTGGTTCACTGTGATAGTCTCCATTATATATATAATATATAAAATATATATTTTTATTATAATCATTTATTTATATATTAATATATACAATATATTACACATAAATATATATTTTATTATATTTGTATATATTTATATATTATAAATATATATTTATAAACATATTTATTGTATTATATAAAATAGATAATAATATAAAATATATACTATTATAAAATAAATATAATATGATATATATTTAATGTAGACCACAACTCACTGATGAATTCTCACTCGCAGTTTGAAAAACACTGGCCTTCCATCTTTGGTTTTCAAACTTGTATGTGTTTAGGAATCACACAGGATGTTTGTCACTTTGGTGGAGAAAGAAAATTTTTCTCTGTCCCTCAAGATTCTTCTATCTGGACTAAGACTTAAATTGACATGAGACAGATTAAGAGGAGAAAAATCAAATTTAATTTTGTACATAAGGGGAATCTACAGACATGAAATTCCAGACAGGCAAAATGAGGTATATAAGTCATCCTGAACTAAGGAGAAAAGGGGGTCTGGGATTTCAAAGGGAAGCAACACAACTCACAAAAAGATGAAAAAGAGTAAATGTTTGGTAAACAAAGGTTTGCTGGGCCATTTAGAAACTGTAGGACATAGAGAGGACTTTAATCAAACAGGCTTTGCTAGGTTCCTTCCTGTCTACTATACCTAGTTCATATTATAATGTTATCTGTGGTGCTAGCTCTCTTGCTGGAGTGGGTTCTTTATCTAAAATCTTTTAGGCAGCTTTGGGAGGGGGAGGTCAGTTTCTTCCTGAGTCTTTGGACTTTGTTTTCATCTCAGCATAATCTTTATGCCAAAGTGGCTCATCTTGGGGCAGCCTGCCCTTGGCCCCTAAATTGCAAATACAGATTTCCCTGGCTTCAGGAACTGGTTCTGTGTGTCTTTGGTGGGGAAGGTGGTTCGTATAATGTATTTGAAGTGCTTGGTACAGTGCCAAATGTACAAATATTCAATAAATAATAGTTTACCTCTTGGGAAACAAATGCTATTTATCTTTGGGGATTCAATTGCCTCTTCAGGGTTTGGCCTGCCCCTAGCAAGGTGAAATCCAGTGCCTAGCACTGTTTTCCCCAGGGTTTAGGAGGTAGGAAGGTAGGGGATGAGCCCTGGATCTGAGATGAATCTTAGAGTACTTGACTTCCATGGAGAATTTTGTAAATACAGAAACTTAGAGATAGAAGAACACAAACATTACAGCATTTCAGTGATTAGCCCAGGATCACATTGTCAGTAAATGGATCTCAGAAGTCACTTAATAAAGTCTAATATTCTTGATAGCAGGTCAGATCTAGAGGCAGAAGTTGAAACAGGAAGAGAGCTTCTCTGACTTGCAGAGGCTACAGAATTTATGGCTTTTGACTACTGACTTGGCTTTAATGAAATGAAACTTGAGAGATCTAAAGAGTAAAAAATACACCTTAAAGTTTTTGTGGGTTATAGCTATGAAAAAGGGATTTAGTTTACCTAATTCTTCTATAATATATAGAACAACTGTCTTAAAACACTAGTAATTTGTTAAGCCAGCATTAAAAGAAATTAAATAAAGATTTTATTTATTTATTTGAGAGAGAGAGTGAATGAATGAGAGAGCACGTGCAGGATGAGGGGTAGGGGGAGAAGGAGAAGCAGACTCCCTACTGAACAGGAAGCCTGCCTACTCAGACTTGAAACCAGGACTCCAGGATGATGACCTGAGCCAAAGGAGGGCAGATGCCTAACTGACTGAGCCACCCAGATGCCCCATATGTATCCATATTTTTAAATTATTGTAATTCTTGCTTATATAAGTTTTGTTCCTTTTATTTAATACTGTTTCGGGAATTTTTTCTATGTGGTTGATAGGTTTCAAATTTTTATTAGTAATAGCATCCTAATGTTCCATAGAGTGAGATGGCCATAATTTACTCAGCCTAACTAACCAATCCAACAACAGAAAATTTATTTCCAGTAATTCCGCATTATCAATAACACTGTAAAGTTTGAGTTATTTAAAATCATTTATATAACTTTTACCTTCCATGAAACTCAAGAGGAATCCTAATGGGAAGGCCAAGGATCTGGACCTGAGATGCTAGTTTTTGGCCCCAATTAGATGTATGAATTTACCCATCTAGGTTTCTGTTGCTAGAGCAGCAGTGATCAACCATGATATCTATTGTACATATGAATTGACTGAATGTATTTTTTGAGTAATAAGTATAGACATTTTCAAATGATTTACTTTAAAAGCTATATGAATCATAGCAGATTCAAGCAGATTCAAGTGCCATAATAACACTCATGCTGATTAGCTTTCTTTATGAATATCTTTTCCAAAGATTATATGAGTGTGTATTCATTTGTAATTAAAAAATTTTTTATAAAGGAGCCAATTAAGTTGACTGGGAGAATAAAAGCTATAATTGGCCTTTATTAGCACATCTCCCTTTTCAAGCGCACATATTTATTTTCTGTCATTCTAAAACATTAGTCCTTCTTTTTAAAATTATAAAGTATTTCAAACAAAAGTACAGAGACTGTTCTACACCATCATCCATGTACCTACCATAGATTTAACGGTTGTTAATATTTTGCCATATTTTCTATAGGTATTGTTTTTTAAAGAACTAAAGCATTACGTAGCTAATTCTTTGTACCCCTTCCCAGTCTCATTTTTTTCCCATCCCAGAGATAATTGTTCTTCTGAAGTTGTTTTGTATTTTTCCAATCTGTGTTAAGTGTGTTCAAATATAGATGACCATAAATGATTTGTAATCTATTCTTTTTTTAAAGAGATTTTATTTATTTATTTATTTATTTATTTATTTATTTATTTGAGAGAGAGAGAGAGAGCACCAGCAAGGGGAGAGGGAGCAGAAGTGGGAGGGAGAGGGAGAGAGAGAAGCAGGCTCCCTGCTGAGCAGAGACCCTCCAACATGGGACTCTATCCCAGGACCCTGGGATCATGACCTGAGCTGAAGGCAGATGCTTAACTCACTGAGCCACCCAGATGCCCCTGTTTTGTAATCTGTTCTTTTGAATGCTCTTTAACATTTCCATCAACAATGTTCCATACGTGTCTTTTCAACTTACTTACTCTTCTGCAACTTTTTTGGGTCACCATTGTTTTTGAGATTTATCCAAATTGCTAAATACAGATAAAGTTTGCTATCTTTTATTGCTGTATTCCATTATGTAACTATGTCACTTTTAAAAAATCTCCATTCCCCTATTGTTGTTGGACGTTTAGATTGTTTCGAGTATACAAATATTCATATAAGCCATACAAATACTGTATGGTTCTAATATGAAGTTCCTAGAATAGACAAGCTCATAGAGATAGAAAATAAAATAGAGGTTACCAGGGGCTGCAGGAGTGGGGAATGGGGAGTTATTTTTCAGTGCCAAACTCTGACATTGAGAAGGTTTTGTAAATGGATAGTGGTGATAGTTGAACAACATTGTGAACATACTTAATGCCACTGAACTGTATGCTTAAAATGGTTAAAATGGTAAATTTTACATTATGTGTATTTTACCACAATCAAAAATGACAAACCTAAGAATTATGCTTATTTTTCAAAGGAATATACTTGATTGCCTTGTTTCTTGTGGAGTGACGCACAGAGATAAGTGAGTTTTATTTTTAAAAACAAACTTTAATTAAGTTATATTAACCAGATCTGCGTTTCTTTGTAAAATGATAGTTTTTGAAATTTTTAAATGACTGCTCTTACTTGCACGTTTGTATAAGGTTTTTATGCATACTGTGCTTCGGAAGTCTCTGGGGTTTTTTTGTTTGTTTTTTGCTCCACTTCTCCAGTATTTTGGGGAGATGGGTATGCCTTTGAGGCTTTTTTTTTTTTTTACATTTGAATGTCATTCCTTTGTTTCCTTGACTAGTTCTTTCAAGTGTTTTACTCTGTTCTCTTTCTCCTCCCTCCTACCCGTAACCCTGTTCTTCCCCCTTCCTCCAACCTCCCCACCCCACTCGGTGCTCTGCCCTCTTGGGTCCCTCTGCCCAGATGCCCAATTTCCCAATAGCCTTGCCTTCTCTTTGGGTCTCTGCCTTCCATGCCTGCCCTCTCATGAGTCCCCCTCCTGCATACACATACCCTGCTCACTCTTGAGTCCTTCTCAATGCTTCCAAGATTCTTCCTCTCTGGAGTCCTTCTGCCTACCCTCCCCTTTGGTACCACCCCTGGTGTCTTCCCTTTTCCAATTTCGTAACTGCTATAGGCATTCACTGAGAATTGAGACCTGTTTCATGGCAATTTACAGTCTTCCACCATGTCACACTTTATTTTTTTAAAAAAAGATTTTATTTATTTATTTGACAGAGACAGCCAGTGAGAGAGGGAACACAAGCAGGGGGAGTGGGAGAGGAAGAAGCAGGCTCCTAGCAGAGGAGCCTGATATGGGGCTCGATCCCAGAACACTGGGATCACGCCCTGAGCCGAAGGCAGAGGCTTAACGACTGCGCCACCCAGGCGCCCCCATGTCACACTTTAAATACATGGCAAGTTGGTCTTAATTTTGGGATTAAAAAAAAACACAAAGCTTTTTCTAGCTCTTAAAATAAGATTCTGACCTTATAGCTTTGATATGTTATTGTATGAAGAGGGAGAAAAGCACTTAATGTGAAAGATAATTGGTAAGTTAAACTACTTATGATGTTTAATATGAACTCACAGCTAATATACCATTTTCAGTAGCCCTGTATTTTATTGTGGCATAAAATAAAACAATCATCGTTACAAGTTTGATCCCTTCCCGTTTCCCTAAAAATGGATTGGCTAATTTCACCTCTCCCTATCCATTTCTCTTCTGGGAACTCAAACATTTAGAATAAAACATTAGTAACTCAGTTTTTACTTCTAGAGTTGGCATCCATAGCTATCAGTGGCAAATAAGGACACTACTGTACTTTGAGGCTTACATTTTTCTACTTTCTGGGAGGCTTTCTTGATGGAACGAGGGGTTTCTTCAGTGAATTTGTACTTTTCCTTTGCTTTTCTGCCTCTTTCCTTAGTTTGATAATTAATTATACGTTAAAAATTGCATGTATTATCAGAAGTTGCTGTTTATAGGGACGACTTTATAACATGACTAATCATGCCAGATTATTTAGTCATGATGTTCTTGAGAAGGTGAAGTGAATTAGTGGAACTCCATGGTTGTCAAGTAACCAGGCAGTTTAGGGGGAATGTGGCCTGCAAGGAAGAATAGTCTATTTGCTTCTGGGAAGGTAGGAAACATTTTTAACAAATTTTAGGGCTGAGCTTCTATGCTAGTCACTGCTTGACAGTCATTTCTTCGAGTAATATCAGGGAATAATGGCATGCACGATCCCCCCAAATCATTTATACTTTATAAGACAGAAGCCTTTAAACATTTGTGCTGAAATAGCTTATTACAGGTGCTCAAGTTTGAACTTATTTTGTTTCTGCCGTTTAAGATGCAGACTTATCTTTCTAATGATATGTTGCTTACGCTAATGTTAAAATGGAAGTATTGTGTCCATTTCCTTCACTGACTGGTTGCTTGGCCTCAGGGAAATGATTTAGTATTTCAGAGACTCAGTTTCCTCAGCTATAGAATGGAGATTGAAATACCTTTATGATTTGTTGTGGGTACTTAGAAGATAAGGAGTTTCAGATTCAATAAATATTTTTATCTTTTCCCCCTTCATATTACATAAGAGATTCAAGAACTTAAGTGGTAAAGGTTGTGTCCTGAAATGACCTACCATATTTTGTTGATCCCCATTCAGTTTTTCTACTACCCAGAACACTCCTAGGATCAATAGACGATGATAGGTAGTACATAGAGAAGATGATCTCCATGCCGATAAATTAGAGAGATGTATGGTAATTTTTTTGAATTCTAATTTGAAATCTGATTTATGTTCACTCTCTGGGCCAGCTACGAGAGTGCTGATATCTCTGATTTGCTGATCCTTCACTCACAGCGAGGAGAACCCCAGCATTATATATTGAAAAGCTTTCATATGGCACTTTACATTAAATTAAAGCAGACAAGGTAATATATGTGGAGGGCCCTTTATAAACTAATTGTTAAAAAAACATTTTGGTTACTCATTTAGTAGATCTGCCCAAATTGTCGAGGTGAGCAAACTGAGGCTCCAATGCATTTAAGTGACTCGTACAGTCTGATGGGCAGCAGTACTCATTGAATGGTTTTCTTCCCATCCAGTTGTTGCATTAATTCAGTAAGCCCCCTTGAGATTGGACTGTCAGGCAGGGAGCATCTGCCATTTCTAGGAACCTTTTCAGTGAGCTCTAATGATTTCTTCGGGCCTAGTGGGTTTTCGGCAGAAATCTTTCACCATCCGGTATTTCTTTCTTTGAACATGTGTGCTTGCGTTTAAGGCATCCAAGATAGAACTGTGAGCTGGGCTCAGCATAAAAAGCTGTAGTTTTGTCAACTTTAAGCTCCTATCAGGCAGTGTGGATGAAGAGAAATAGAGGTTGGCTGGAGGAACTCATCAGTGACAGAGACAGCTATCTCCACTCATAGCCACATATAGGGAGTACGGACTTGATTTCCATTTTTTTAATAAAGCAGTGATGTACATAGGGAAGCTGAAGTGTGCTAAGGTCCTGTTAAAAAGGATAGGGAATACGGATTGATTTCAGACTGTGTTAGAAAAACAGGAATTTCAGTCTGTATGTTAGAAGGAAGACTTCAAGGAAAAAAAAAACTCATACAAATTAATAGAATATTCAGTTTCCAAGCATGGGAAAAATAAAAGGAATAAAGAAAATGCCGTCAATCCAAATATGTAGACAAAGATAAAAGATGCATACCGTCGCAAATAAAAAACACAAAATAAGATGGAAGAGGTAAGTCTAAGTGTATGGGTCGTTACAATAAGTGTGAATAAACTCACTCATTAAGAGACTCTTAGATTGGATTTAAAATTTTGCAGCTTTGCTATTTAAAAAACTATACTTAAAATGACTCAGGTTGAAAACAAAGGGATGGAAAAAGATATACTAGGCAAATACCAACCAAAAGAAAAATTGTGAGGCAGCATTAATGTCAGACAAAATATGATTTAAGGTAATTTAGTAATAAACAGACATTTCACACTGATGAAAGGAAGAAAATCTTCCATGAGATTATCAACCACGAACCTATGCCCATAACAACATAGTCTTGAAATATATAAAACAAAAAGCAATGGGATTGTAAGGAGAAATTGACAGTCCCTAATAATAAAGGGAGACTTTTTAAATACATTGTCAGAAAATGGTTAAGGAAAATAGATTGAAAAATGAAAAAGTATAATGTGAAAGATTTAAGATCTAAATGAGACAGAAAGGAGAGAATCTGTGATGCCAAATCCTTAGTGACAAAAATGCATTTTTAGTCCCAATGTGACTCTCTCTCTCTCTCTCTCTTTTTTGTTTCTCAAATTTTTTAGGTAGGAAAGATTTAAAGGTACATGCTACATTTAACAGGAAGATTCTTAAATTACTTCCAAAAGAATATAAGGTCCACAAATGCAAGGGGACAGGAAGAAACATTCCATCTTTTGATGCCTACCAGAAAAAGACTCCTTTGGCCTGCAATGTGACATTGATGACAATACCTAAATCCGAAAGTGTCGATTTCTATTACAACCATGGTTTGACAGCAGGTTTTGTGTCAACATTTATAATATTATTGTATAATTATATATCATAAATATATAATACATATAACTATCATGTAACAGTAATATATTATTATAATATAGTTTATAAAAACATAATACTTAAAACCTCAGGAGAGTGGTAGCCTTGGGGAATGTAAGAGTGAGTACAGTAAAAACTCTTCCTTTGCTCAGGATGCCTTTCTTCCTGTGCCTTCTAGGACTGAGTTATTACACTTGAAATGACCATTTGGTGCTCACATCTGAAAAGTTTTAAGATGTATATGACTTAAAAATAAGCATGTTGCAACTAACCCATTCAGGTGAATATTGTCCTTCAGAATTTCCCTGGGGTAGATGTTCACTTACATCCATGCCACACATACTACGCAAGGTACCATATTTCATCCATTTTAAGAGGTACAGTTTTTCATATTTTAACATCTATGAAATTGAAAAGAGTCTGAATGGTTGATGGTGTTTTTACAATCCCTTTTGGGCAGGTGGCAGTTGCGACGTCATAGTTGTTCCTGTATGCATATGTAATATCAAAATGTCTGGGATCAAAACTTGCCTAATGGGTGGCTTGGGTGGAAACCCTGAGACAAACGGGGGGGGGGATCACCTTTAACTCCTAGAAACCAGCAGTTGTTGGGAGAGAATGGCGGAGATGGTTAACCAGATCTAGTTACTGATTATGCTGAAATGAGAGACAAAAGGACGCTAGTCTACATATTTGCGAAGCTGACTTGAAAGCATAACTAAATGGCTTTTAGTTCTCTTAATGAGTTCTTTTGCTGTGTTTAATCTTAAATTCCCAAGGGTACCAATCTCCTGAGGTTTTTAGAGTTATGTTACTA
>NW_024423319.1:40843643-40846886 GCF_017311325.1 Ursus maritimus
TCTAATGATTTCTTCGGGCCTAGTGGGTTTTCGGCAGAAATCTTTCACCATCCGGTATTTCTTTCTTTGAACATGTGTGCTTGCGTTTAAGGCATCCAAGATAGAACTGTGAGCTGGGCTCAGCATAAAAAGCTGTAGTTTTGTCAACTTTAAGCTCCTATCAGGCAGTGTGGATGAAGAGAAATAGAGGTTGGCTGGAGGAACTCATCAGTGACAGAGACAGCTATCTCCACTCATAGCCACATATAGGGAGTACGGACTTGATTTCCATTTTTTTAATAAAGCAGTGATGTACATAGGGAAGCTGAAGTGTGCTAAGGTCCTGTTAAAAAGGATAGGGAATACGGATTGATTTCAGACTGTGTTAGAAAAACAGGAATTTCAGTCTGTATGTTAGAAGGAAGACTTCAAGGAAAAAAAAAACTCATACAAATTAATAGAATATTCAGTTTCCAAGCATGGGAAAAATAAAAGGAATAAAGAAAATGCCGTCAATCCAAATATGTAGACAAAGATAAAAGATGCATACCGTCGCAAATAAAAAACACAAAATAAGATGGAAGAGGTAAGTCTAAGTGTATGGGTCGTTACAATAAGTGTGAATAAACTCACTCATTAAGAGACTCTTAGATTGGATTTAAAATTTTGCAGCTTTGCTATTTAAAAAACTATACTTAAAATGACTCAGGTTGAAAACAAAGGGATGGAAAAAGATATACTAGGCAAATACCAACCAAAAGAAAAATTGTGAGGCAGCATTAATGTCAGACAAAATATGATTTAAGGTAATTTAGTAATAAACAGACATTTCACACTGATGAAAGGAAGAAAATCTTCCATGAGATTATCAACCACGAACCTATGCCCATAACAACATAGTCTTGAAATATATAAAACAAAAAGCAATGGGATTGTAAGGAGAAATTGACAGTCCCTAATAATAAAGGGAGACTTTTTAAATACATTGTCAGAAAATGGTTAAGGAAAATAGATTGAAAAATGAAAAAGTATAATGTGAAAGATTTAAGATCTAAATGAGACAGAAAGGAGAGAATCTGTGATGCCAAATCCTTAGTGACAAAAATGCATTTTTAGTCCCAATGTGACTCTCTCTCTCTCTCTCTCTTTTTTGTTTCTCAAATTTTTTAGGTAGGAAAGATTTAAAGGTACATGCTACATTTAACAGGAAGATTCTTAAATTACTTCCAAAAGAATATAAGGTCCACAAATGCAAGGGGACAGGAAGAAACATTCCATCTTTTGATGCCTACCAGAAAAAGACTCCTTTGGCCTGCAATGTGACATTGATGACAATACCTAAATCCGAAAGTGTCGATTTCTATTACAACCATGGTTTGACAGCAGGTTTTGTGTCAACATTTATAATATTATTGTATAATTATATATCATAAATATATAATACATATAACTATCATGTAACAGTAATATATTATTATAATATAGTTTATAAAAACATAATACTTAAAACCTCAGGAGAGTGGTAGCCTTGGGGAATGTAAGAGTGAGTACAGTAAAAACTCTTCCTTTGCTCAGGATGCCTTTCTTCCGCTCCTAGGACTGAGTTATTACACTTGAAATGACCATTTGGTGCTCACATCTGAAAAGTTTAGATGTATATGACTTAAAAATAAGCATGTTGCAACTAACCCATTCAGGTGAATATTGTCCTTCAGAATTTCCCTGGGGTAGATGTTCACTTACATCCATGCCACACATACTACGCAAGGTACCATATTTCATCCATTTTAAGAGGTACAGTTTTTCATATTTTAACATCTATGAAATTGAAAAGAGTCTGAATGGTTGATGGTGTTTTTACAATCCCTTTTGGGCAGGTGGCAGTTGCGACGTCATAGTTGTTCCTGTATGCATATGTAATATCAAAATGTCTGGGATCAAAACTTGCCTAATGGGTGGCTTGGGTGGAAACCCTGAGACAAACGGGGGGGGGGATCACCTTTAACTCCTAGAAACCAGCAGTTGTTGGGAGAGAATGGCGGAGATGGTTAACCNGATCTAGTTACTGATTATGCTGAAATGAGAGACAAAAGGACGCTAGTCTACATATTTGCGAAGCTGACTTGAAAGCATAACTAAATGGCTTTTAGTTCTCTTAATGAGTTCTTTTGCTGTGTTTAATCTTAAATTCCCAAGGGTACCAATCTCCTGAGGTTTTTAGAGTTATGTTACTATAAATTGTTATAATAGCATATTATTATATATTTATATATTTATGATATAAAGTTATATGATAATATCATAAATTTTGACCAGAAAAACTCATTGTTGTCACCATGGTTTTTTTTAAAGATTTTATTTATTTATTTATTTGAGAGAGAGAGAGAGAGCGAGCAACAGAGGGAGAGGGAGCGGCAGAGGGAGAAGCAGGGTCTCAGGACCCTGGGATCATGACCTGAGCCGAAGGCAGATGTTTAACCGGCTGAGCCACCCAGGCACCCACCGTGGTTTTGTTTTGTTTTGTTTTTAAAGATTTTATTTATTTACTTGAAGAGAGAGAAAGAACAAGCAGAGGGAGCAGCAGGCAGAGGGAAAGGGAGAAGTAGGCTCCCAGGAAGCCTGATGTGGGGCTCAATCACAGGACCCTGAGATCATGACCCAAGCCAAAGGCAGATGCTTAACCGACTGAGCCACCCAGGTGCCCTGTCACCATGGTTTTGATACTGTGTCAGTAGTGCTCCTGGTGGCACAGAAGACATCAAAAAATTTGAGTTGAAATTGGATTCTGAATAGTTGTTTCTTAAGGTATGCATGTTTGATTAAAATCTGTCTACATTGAAAAGAGCTCTTTCAAGAAGTATAAAAAAATTTAAGTGATAAGGAATTGTGACAGGTTGGTTTTTTTTTTCTTACTGGTGCATAAAGTAATGGGGCTCTTAACTTTGATGAAATATTTTTTGAAACTGATTTCTTAGAATTACCTTTCAGAGCTGTTGTTTAAAAAACTGATCTTTAGACACGTCCCATTTTATAAATCTTGACTCGGATAGAATTATAAGTACACAATGATTTTCCCTTAACACTTTAAAGATACTCCATCATCTTCTAACATTTATTGTTGCTAATGAAGAGCCTTCTGTCAAACTGGTTGTTACTCCTTATTAGGTAAATCTGGCTTTTTCTCTCTGGCAATGTTCAGATTTTCTTCTCTGTATTTAATATTCTTCTCTATATTTAATATTCTAGTGTTTCAGTATATTGCAT
>NW_024423319.1:40846895-40861345 GCF_017311325.1 Ursus maritimus
GGGTGTGCTTGTGTGTGTGTGTGTGTGTGTGTGTGTGTGTGTGTGTGTTGATGATGGTGGTGTGGAGGGGCTGCCTGCTTGCACTTGGTGGCCTTTTTAACCTGAGGACTCATTTTTCTTCAGTTCTAGCAAACTCCTTTATTTACTCTTTCAGTATTGTCTCTGCCATTCTATTTTTTTCCTTCTGATATTCTTCCTGGATATATATTGAAGCTTTTCTTTTGTTTTCTTATCTCTTAATTCTCTCATTTTTCAGGCCTATAGAGTACTTGCTTAGATGTTTTTATAATTCGTGTCTATGAGTTAATTCTCTGGGGGCTTTTTCTGACTTTGCGTGACCTAGGAAGTGGAGGAGGCACCTCTGTTGTACAATGTCCTGAGCAACCTACTTGAGCCCTGAAGGTTTCATCAGCTCCTAACCAGTTGTTCTGTTGGCATTTTAGCTTGCAGTTTCTAATCCATAAAGATAAATGGAATTTGAGCCATCTATGCATATCTTCTTTACCAGCTTGGGATTCCTGCATGTTTCCATGGCCTTTTCCATTCTCTTGTAGATCTTTCCCAGATTTAAGCTTCACTAGGCCTTTGCTGATTGAGGAGCTTTATCCTGTGGCCTCAAATTGTACCCATAACCCAGCATATTTCCAGCTGTTAAGGCACATACCTCATTCAGGTCTCTCCCTTGGGCTCAGCAGCCTCAGATTCTGCTTATAGATATGAATTCCTTCTCTGTCTGGCCCCGGAAAAATTGTCTTCAGTCTTCAAAAACTCTGCTTTGTCCTTTTAAAAATGTTCTTACGAAGTACTTTTTTTTTTTTTTAAAGATTTTATTTATTTATTTGACAGAGATAGAGACAGCTAGCGAGAGAGGGAACACAAGCAGGGGGAGTGGGAGAGAAAGAAGCAGGCTCATAGCAGAGGAGCCTGATGTGGGGCTCGATCCCAGAACGCCGGGATCACGCCCTGAGCCGAAGGCAGGCGCTTAACCGCTGTGCCACCCAGGCGCCCCTTACGAAGTACTTTTTAACTGATAGTTCTAGGGGTTTGAGGTACAGGAGAGTGATTCCAGTGTGGCTTCTATCCACCATCTTGACAGGAAGGGCTCACTGAGATTTCTAAAGTTTGTTTTCGTCCATTCCTCTCTTACCCACATTTAGGGTCTGGAGTCATAAGTGGGTTTCATTTTGAAGGAACTGGTACCCCTCCCGGTGGGCCCACTTTTGGCTCTGCAAAGACCATAGCCACCACTTCAGCTACCAGCTTTGCATTCTCTACACCTGGTGCAGGTGAGTTTAAGTTTGGGACTCCACCCCAACCAGTTATAAATAAGTACCTCTTCTACTGGCCTGTCCTGGTTCAGTAACGCAGCTCCAGCTCCAAAGACTCAAGGATTCAGCTTTGGAATACCAGTTGTATCAACTTCTGCCCCAGAAGGAACTGGGTTTTCTATAGGGTAAGAGCAGTACCCTTTGATTCTTTTAGTGGTGACAAAGGTAATCATCTCTCAAAGACAAACTTTCCATTTAGAGTATGGAAAGGCTAAAGAGATGGTATGGCATTTCTAAGTCAACTATTTGGAATTGTGCCCCTCATTCCCAAGATAGTCTCACAAATTGAAGCCATCTGAGATTTAAGGCACAAGGCACATTGAATTCTCATCTGTGATTTCCCTTCATTTTATGGGAGCATTGGAGGGGTACTCACTGAGTTTTGGACATAGATCATCTTGAAATCAGGCTACATGCTTATTAAGTGTCTCTCTCTCTCTTGAGAGATCTTTATCTGTTGGTCATTGTAATGACCTTGAATATATATTCTTCCCTTCTGCATTTCAGAATTTTAAAGGGAGCACTCTTTTCATGCCTTTCTATGTAAATCCAGGTGGATCCAGCCATTTCTCTTGGTAGCACGTGGTGGTCCAATGAAAGCTGGAGTATTTTCTCTAGAATTCTCCCTGATTCTGTTAGTTATCCAATAACTTGTAATATTTGGTCATCTTTCCTTCTGTATTGAGATGAAAACCTATAGTACAAAATCTCATAAACTGCTCTATTTAAAACTTTATTTGGTGGGAGCTGCATTATCTAGCTGCCATTTAATGTATCAGAGAACTATTGATTTGTTTTTCTTTTTTCTATTTGGAATAAATGCACCAAAATTACACTTGGGCAACACTTGTTCTCACACAACCTGCAGTGATTACAAGGGCTTTGGGGCCGGGTACCAAGCAGAGTCCCATCACACTGGGTGACGCATTCAGCCTTTTGCTTTTGGCTCTGCTACTCAGTCTGCAACTGCCACACGTTTCTCCTTCATCAGTGGAAGTACACCTCAAACTGGGAGGGCCAGTTTCAGTGCTGTCTCTGCAGGATTACCCCTCACTCCTGCTACTCAGTGTCTCGTGACACAGTTGCTACACAACCAATTGTTCCTTTCAACTTTGGTGGACGGCTCACACTGGTAATGTTGGAACTCTGCTCTCCAGTGGAGAAGCACAGCATTCAAGACTGATTTTGAGATTCTTTTTTGGATTGCTTCAAATCCAAATATGACTCACTTCTCTTGCCGGAGTTTAATGTTATTGATGAATGTGGTGGAAATTAAGTCCAAACTGCTCCTTCTGCTGTTGCAGTTTTAGGTTTAGAACCAAAGAATGTTTGTTTTGGAAAAAGTTACAACCTTCTGAGAACCCAGCAGTCGAGACAAATCTGCATTTAGTAATGTGAGTTATACTGAAATGTTTTGATCAACTGTTTAATGCTTGTGTTTAGCACGTATATTCTTATTCACAATCTGTTGATATGTTCTGTTTTCCATTTTGGAAATAAAACTTCTGAAATGAAATTTATCAGGAGGTACAATAGAACAGGAAAGTGTCTTTGGGGTGATGTAAAATTTTAGAGACTATTAATAATGCAGTAAGTCACTTACATGGCATGGCTGGGGAATGGTGAAATATTTTGGCTGGTAGAAACAGCTTATATGTGTGGGTTACCAGTTTCCAAATAATTAAGATTCAGTAAAATACATTTAACCTATATTGAACATTAATGAGAAGGCATTTAGGATCTTGCTAAACCAAAATGAAGTTAGTAAAGAGTTCTGGTTTATAAGCCATATAAACTTGGTTTTATTGTAGATGCCTCAGATGTTTTAGAACTTGGGAAATGCACTGAGTGAGATATTAATACAGTTTATTTTATAGTACATTTTATTAAATTAGATATTCATAGTAATAATTTCAGAGCCTTTGGAAGCAACCAAAATGGAAAAAATACTTTAAAATCATAGATAATATAGAACTAACTTATTTATAATTCGTAGTAGTGATAATACCAATTTTGATTGGTTGGTATAGCATCGTAGGACATAAAGAGATGAGGAACATTGAAATAATTATGATGCTAGAATATTTGGTCACTACCTTGGGGGGCATCATTTAATTGTATACAAATGAATTTTTGGGGTTAGAAGTAATGCATATCTATTATTTAAAAAATCTAGGAAATAAATGTTTGAGTCTCGGCTCTGTTCATTCCTAGTTGTGTGACCTTGGGCAAGTTATTTAACCTCTCGGTGATTGGTTTGCTCATCTATAAGTGCTCAGCACTTACCTCAGAGGGTTGTTGTGGGGATTCAGTAAGTTAATATAGGTGAAATGTCTAGAACCTTGTCTGACATGTGATAGGCACTCATAGGTAGCTATTATTGTTGTTTTTATGAGAATGTACATTTCCCTACAGTGTTACATATGTTGGATATTATCCTTTTTGTGTGTTTGTTTTTTAATTTGTTAGCTTAACAGTGGAAATAATATCAACATTATCTTGATTTACGTTTCTTTAATTACTAATAAGATGACTCCTTTTCAAATTATTTGTCGAATAATTGTATTTGTGTGTGTGTGTGTGAGAGAGAGAGAGAGAGAATTGAATAAATTCCTTGTTTGTATCTTTTGCTCAGTTTTCTAATATAGTATTTATCTTTTTCTTGTTGATAATGCAGTTACAGTATCTTAACCCTTTGATATTTGTACAAGAAGTATTTTTCCCAGTTTGTTTACATTTTATTTTTCTGAGAGCTTTATAGATATTAAAAGAGTCTAATTTTTTTAAATTAAGCTTTTTATTTTACTACAATTATATGTAGATTCTCATGCAGTTGTAAGAAGTAGAGATTCCATATACCCTTTGACCATTTTCTCCTAGTGGTAACATCTTGCATAACTGTCATACAGTATCATAGCCAGGATGTTGATATGGATAGGCAAAGTATAGACTAGTCCTATCACTACAGGGATCCTTCATTTTGCCTTTTCAGAGCAACTGTTCCTATAATTTTGTCATTTCAAAAATGTTATATAAACGGAATCATACAATATGAGATATTTTAGGAATGGCTATTTTTAACTCGGCATAATTTCCCATAGATTCATCCAGATTGTTGTGTGTATCAGTTGTTTGTTTTACTGATGCATAGTATTCCACGGTATAGATGTAGTGCAGTTTATGTAACTATTTGCCCATGGATGGATATTTGTGTTGTTTCTACTTTTTGACTATTATGAATAAAGCTGCTATGAACATTTATGTACAGGTTTTTTGTGAACATAAGTCTCCATTTCTCTTGCATAAATGCCCAGGAGTACAATTGCTGGATCGTATGGTAGTTGTATATTCAGTCTTATAAGAAACTGCCAAACCATCTTCCAGAATGGCTGTACCGTTTTACATACCCATCAGCAAGTATGTGTGATCCAGTTTCTCTGCTCTTCACTATCATTTGGTATTATCACTATTTTTCATTTTAGCCATTCTTGCAAATACTGATATCATATTGTGGTTTTTATTTATATTTCCCTAAGGGCTAATAATGTCGAACATCTTTTCCTGTGCTTATTTGTCATCTGTATATCCAATCTGTTCATGCAGTTTAGAGTCTGAAAAAAAAGCATTCAAAAATAGTAATGTATTATATGGGTCCTTTTTACATAGGGACTTGGGAAATGTCAGTGAATAATAGGGCTTTACAAAAGAAGTGCTGATCAACTGGGATTTTTTTTTTCTTTTATTGTTAGATTTACACCTGAGTATTTCTCTTTTTAAAGTGGTTGTAAATGGTACTGTATTTTTAATTTCATATCCACTTGTTTATTGATAGTATGTAGAAATACAACTGATTTTATATATTTATCTTGTATCCTGTGACCTTGCTGAACTCATTTATTCTAGGAGGGTTTTTTTGGTTTTTGTTTTTTTTTTTTTGTAAATTTCTTAGGATTTTCTGCATAGACAGTCACGTCATCTGAAAATAGGGACAGTTTCATTTCTTCCTTTCCAATCTAGATTTTTTTTCTCCTTGCTTTAATGCAGTAGCTAACAGTTCTAGTACTATATTGGATAAGAGTGATGAGAGCAGGCATCCTTCCTTTTTCCCAATCTTAGGGAGAAGCATCTAGTTTCTCATTAAGTATGGTTTTAGCTGTAGTTTTTTTAATAGATGTCCTTCATCAAGTTGAAGATGTTTACATCTATTCCTAGTTTTTTGAGGCTTTTACCGTAACTTGGTGTTGAATTTTGTAAAAGCATTTTCTTCATTCGTTGATATGGTCATGTGGATCACATTGATTGAATTTTCAAATATTATACCAACCTTGTACCCCTAGAAAAATCCCACTCGGTCATAGTCTATAATCCTTTTATACATTGCTGAATTCTATTTGCTTATGTTTTGTTTGATTTTTTTATTCTTTCATTCATATTCATAAGAGATATTGGCCCGCAGTTTTTCTTTTTTATATTGTCTGTCTGGTTTTGATCAGGGTATGATACTGGTTTCATAAATTAAGTTGGGAAGTGTTTCTCCTGTTTTATTTTCTGAAAGAAATTCTTTAAACATTTGATAGAATTCTCCAGTGAAACCATCTGGACTGGGAGATTTGGACCAGGAGATTTGTTTTTTAGGAGTTTTAAAATTATGAATAAATTCCTTAAGTTACAGGGTTACTCAAATTATCTATTTTGTATTAGTGACTTGTGGTAATTTGTATGTTTTGAGTTGGACCATTTCTTTGAAATTATCAAATTTGTGGGTATAGTATTCTTTTGATGTCTACATGGTGTGTCATGATATCCTGTTTCATTACTGATATTAGTAATTGTATCTTCTCTGTTTCCTTTTTCAATCTTAGCAGAGGTTTGTTAATTTTATTGATGTTTCAAGAATCAACTCTGTATCATTGATTTTTTTCTATTATTTTCCATTTAATTGATTTTTGCTCTTTATTATTTTCTTCTGCTTGCTTTGGGTTTATTTTTCTCTTTTACTAGGTTTTCAGGTGGGAGCTTGGATGATTGATTAGACACTTTTCTTCTGTTTTTAATTAAATAATTGACCTTATATTAGTTTCAGGTATACAACATAATGATTCGATATCTGTATATATTATATAATGATCACCATGATATGTCTAGTTAACATCCATCACCACAGAGTTACAATTTTTTTCTTGTGATGAGAAATTTTAAGATTTATTTACTCTTAGCAACTTTCAAATATACAGTACAATATTAACTATAGTCACCATGCCGTACATCTTCTTTTCTAATGTGTACATTTACCGTTATAAATTTCCCTGCCAGCACTGCTTTAACTACATCCCACAAATTATGGTATGATGTATTTTCATTTTCATTCAATTCAGTGTATTTTTTTAAATTGTTGAGACTTCGTCTTTGACCCATGGGTTATTTCAGTGTGTGTTTAGTTTCCCAATGTTTGGAGATTTTCCTCTTTTCTGTTTTTGACTTCTGGTTCCATTCCATTATAGTTGGAGAATACACTGAATCGTTTTTAGTCTTTTAAATTAGTTGAAATTTGTTTTATGGCCCAGAATAAGGTCTATCTTGGTATATCTTCCAGGGGCACTTGAAAAGAATGTGTACTCTGCTTTGTTGGGTGAAGTGTTCTATAAAGGATGATCGTATTCTGATGGTTAATGGTTTTCATGAGTTCTATATCCTTGTTGATTGTCTGTCTAGTTGTTCTATCAATTGGTTAGAGAGGGGTGTTGGAGTCTCTGATTGGAATATTGGATTTGTCTATTTCTCCTTTTACTTTTATCAGTTTTTTTTTTTTTTATATTTTTATTTATTTATTCGACAGAGATAGAGACAGCCAGCGAGAGAGGGAACACAAGCAGGGGGAGTGGGAGAGAAAGAAGCAGGCTCATAGCAGAAGAGCCTGATGTGGGGCTCGATCCCATAACGCTGGGATCACGCCCTGAGCTGAAGGCAGACGCTTAACCGCTGTGCCACCCAGGCGCCCCTACTTTTATCAGTTTTTGATTCACATATTTTGAAGCTCTGTTGTTCAGTCCATATATGATTGCTAAGACTTATTAGGAGATTGGCCCTTTATGTAATATCATTATGTAATATGTAATTTTTTTTGTTCTGAAGTCTACTTTGTCTGATAATAATATATCCATTCCTACTTAGTGTTGTATAGTATTTCTTTTCCATCTTTTTATTCTCAACCTGCCTCTGTCATTATTTTTGAAGTGAGTTTCTTATAGACAACATACAGTTGGGTCATGGTTTTTTAATACCTTCTGTCACTCTCATTTTTAATTGGATTATTTAGATCATTAACATTTTCTGTAATTATTGCTATGTTAGGGCTTAAATCTGCCATTCTATTTTTTGTTTTTATATTTTTCATTCTTCTGTTTTCTATTTCCTGCCTTCCTATTGATTACTTGAACATGTTTTAGAATTCCATTTTGGTTTAACTGTAGTATTTTTGAGAGTACTCTTTGTATAGCTTTTTTAGTGGTTGCTGTAAGTATTATATATATATGTGTAATATAGATAGTATACTATATATATATATATATATATATATATATATATATATAATAGTCTACTTGTCATTTCACCTGTTTTTGTGAGGTATAGAAACCTTTCCCAGGGTGCCTTGGTGGCTCAGTTGGTTAAGCATCTGACTCTCTTGATCGAGGGGTTGTGAGTTCAAGCCCTGCATTGGGCTCCATGCAGGGCGTGGTGGAGCCTACTTTAAAAAAAAAAAAGAAATAAAGAAAGAAAGAAACCTTTCTCCCTGTATGTCCCTTAACCCACCCTTATTTGTATGTAATTGTCTTAAAATATTCTGTCTACATACATTTAGAACCACATCAGGCCGGGTTATAATTTTTGCTTCTACCATCAAACAGAATTTTAAAAACTTAAGACAAACAGGAAAACCTATTGTATTTACCCAAATTTTTGCTCTTCTATTTGTTGTTTCTTCCTTCCTGAAGTTCCAAGATTCCTTCTTTTGTTATTCCCTTTCTGTTTAGAGAACTTCCTTTAGTTCCTCATTTAAGGTGGTCTGTTTGCAACAAATTTTGAATTTTCCTTTTCAATATCTTAATTTCCTCTTCATTCCTGAAGGATATTTTCGCTAGCTGTAGGATTCTGGGTTGGAAGTTCTTTTCCTTCAGCACCTGAAAAATATGGTGGTACTTCCTTCTTGCCTCCATGGTTTCTGATGAGAAATCTGTCATTTAAATAGTTTTTTTCCCTTATAAGTTAGATGCTATTTTATCTTTGTTTTTCAGAAGTTTAGTTATTAAATATGTCTTGGTATAGACTTCTATTGTTCTATCATCCATTTCACTGATTCTTGTCTATCTGCTCTATTCTGCTCTTGAATCCTTCCACTTAGCTTTGTGTTTTGGTTATTGTCTTTTTCAGTTCTCAAATTTCCATTTGGTTCTTTATATCTTCTATTTCTTTGCTGAGGTTTTATTTTTCTTTCTTTTCTTTTTCTTTCTTTTTTTTCTGGTAAGGCTATTTTTTCACGTGTTTCAAGTGTGTTTGTAATTTCTTATTGGTTCATTTTCATCATGGATGCTTTCAAATCTTTGTCAGTTAATTCTAATGTTTCTGTCATCTTGGTGTTGTCATTTTTCACTCAGTTTGAGACCTTTCTGGTTCTTGGTGGGATGAGTGTTTGATTGAAGCCTGGACATTTTCTTATTATAGTATGAGACTCTGGATCTGATTTAAGCCTTTTTTTTCTTTAGCTGATTTTATTTGACATTGCTCTAGCAGAGGAAGAAAGGGGTGCTGCTTTATTACCCTAAGGTGGGAGTAGAACTTCATTTTTCCCCTTGGTCTCCATCGCTACCCAAGACAAGGGTCTCCTAGTTACTGGTGGGCAAGGGTGGAAGTTCCTGCTCCCAATGTGGTTTCCAGTGTCACTGTAAGGAGAGGGTTCATAAACTGCTGGCAGGGATGAAAAACCTGGCTCCCTACTTGACCTTCTTGACCGTTTTGGTGGGGGTATTAGGATACCTCATTACAGTCTCACATGGGTAGAAGTTTAGGCTCCTTGCTTAGTGTTTAGAGCTTAGTAGGTAGAAAATGGGGCCACAGTTTTTTGTGTGGTGTTTGCTTATATTAGAGTGGTTATTGTCTAAAAGTTTTCTGTCCTATTAGTCTGCCCCTTTCCTTGTCTTTTGTTTATAGAGCAGGCTTTTGTTGGTGCCTTTATGGGAAGGGTCTATATCCATTGGTGTTTCTGGGTTGCTAGCCTATTCAACCCCAAGCCTGGGAAATACAAAGCAAAAAGAAAACCTGTGGACCAACCACCGTATCATTCCTTGGGTCTCAAGATCCCTATCTGGTTTGCCTTCTTCTCACCACTTTTTAGGGTCTTCTTCAGTTTATGTGTAATGTTTTAGTGGAATAGGGGTTTTATTTGAATAAGGAAAAGTACATGTATCCCATTTTCCTGGAAGTCCTTAATTTAATTTTTATATTATCACATCTCTTATTCTTCTGAGTTTATCTCTCTGGACAAATAGGCCTTTTCCAGCTCAAGATTCTTAATTCTTTTTGTACTTTTATTATGGTTTATATTTTTAAGATAATTTTTTTTCTAAATGATTAGTGAGTAAAACCATTATATTTCATTAAATAGCCATTCTTTTTCTATTGATTTGAGATGCTGCCTTCCACATACAACAAATTATTATATATGATTAGTTCTGCTTCTGGACTTCCTATTTTGTTTTACTGACCTGCCCTTTAATTGTTCTAATATCACCATTTTAGTTATTGTAGCATGGCCCACTATCTTGTAGTGTAGGGCCACCTTTCCCAATCCTATTAAAAAAATTCGTGACTATTTTCTAGGGCCAACAATTTATTAAAATAGTTGGTGGGGTGCCTGGGTGGCTCAGTCAGTTAAGTGTCTGACTTCGGCTCAGGTCATTATCTCAGAGTCCTGGGACTGAGCCCCACGTCGGGCTCCCCACTCAGCAGGGAGTCTGCTTGTCCCTCTGCCCCTGCCCACCCTCTCACCCCTGCTCATGCTCTCTCAAATAAATAAATAAAATCTTTAAAATAGTTGGCATTTTCTTATGTTCTTAAACATCAAGGAATTAAGGCTGATTTGGGTATCCTTATAGCACTGGATGGAGAAAATGATACTGAACCCTTCCTCTAGTCCAGTGGTTCTCAACTGGAGATGATTTTGCCCCCTCTCCTAGAGGATATTTGGCAATGTCTGAAGACATTTGTAGTTGTTGAGACTGGGGAGGTACTACTGGCACCTCGTGGGTTGAGCCTGGAGATGCTGCTTTTGACCTTGAAAATAAAACAGTCGGTTATTTTGCTAGCAAAATGGGTTTGTTTGAATAGCAGAGAAATTGCAATTTGGGACAAGCAAGCTAAGGCAAAACCACAGGCAAGTCTGGAGAACAAAAGAGAAGAAAGCTCTTTTATAGAGGAAAGGGGGGAGTTGAGAGGGGCTGTTGTAAACAAAAAGTCCATTGGAGTAAATTGGGAGTTTGACGTGTAGTGGCTTTTCATTGGCTGAGTTGTGACAGTGTCTCATTGGCCGGGTTGTTGCTGAGCCAGGAGAAGATCTTACTGCTGGGGTAGTAAAATAGGTTTTTTTCCTGTTGGGCCTGCAAAAGGCTGCATGCAACAGGTGGTATGGTGTGAGAGCTCCCCCTTCTGGCCTCCCAACCCCATTTTAAATGAGGTCTCCTTCATTCAGTTTCACACTGCAAAATATCCTGTAGTGCACATAAAAGAAAACCTTGCGTCCCATGCACTCAGTACCTCTGACACCAAATATGGGGGCGGGGATTCTTCCTACACCAACCAGTTCTCTAACCCTGGACACCAGCTGGGTTTCCGTTTCCTACATTCAGTTATGATGCGCATTACCTGGAGTTACCACAGACCTCACATTTTAAGGGCTCAGTCCCACAAGACTGTCTACTGCTTCAGATACCAGGTGTGAGTCCCAGGTTGTCACTTGTACTTCTGACCAACTGCTTATAAGTTGAGGGTTCCCATGAACCCCTCCTTGGGTCAATTCATTAGAACAGCTTAGAGAACTCTGGAAAACACTTTACTTAACAATTACTGGTTTATTATAAATGATACAACTTAGGAACAACCAAATGGAAGAGATGCATAGGGCAAGGGATGGGGGAGGGTGGCCCAGATCTTCCACTTCTTCTCCAGGTGTGGTCACCCTTTTAGCACCTCGATGTGTCACCAAACCAGAAGTTCTCCAAACCCCTTCATTTAGGGTATTGTTGGAGGTTCTATTATGTAGGCATGATTGATTGAATCATTGGCCAATGGTGATTGAACTCAGTCTTCAGACCCTCCCGTTTCCAGAGGTCAGAGGGTGGGGTAAAAGTTCTAACCCTGTAATCACTTGGTTGGTCCCTCTGGTAACCAGTGCTCATTTTTAAGGGCTCTTTAAACTTCACCTTATTAACATAAATCAGGTGTGGTTGTTATGGGCTTGTTAAAAATAATCCGAGGCTCCTTTCACCATTATTGCTCCTGGATTTATTTCAGGAACTGGGGACAAAAACCAAATATAACAAAAGATGTCCCTAACACTTTTATCACTTAGCAAATTACAAGGTTTCAGGATTTGTCCAGGAAAGGGGACACAGACCAAATATGCATTTCTTATTATATCCCAGCATGGGCTAGTCCTCCACAAAGAATTACCTGGCCCCAAATGTTGAAAAACCCTGCTCTAGTTCTATGATTAGGAAAACAAGACTGCCTCTTAAATCCTTTCTTATTTAAGAGTAAGACTCCTTTAACTTAAAAGCAAATCATATTAAATGGCATTTGCTTCCTTAGTTGCCTCTGCATGTGATTTAAGGTCAGGCCCTGAAATTATGCCAGTACCCGAGACAAATGATCAGGATTTTAAAATATGGGCATAAATCAAGTGCAAATTCAATTAGCACTAGTGAAGAAGTTTCGATAATATGGCCAGTTATAAATACAAAAATCAATAGTGTTCCCATGTTTAAGCAATAGTAGTTGGTAAATACATATAATGGAAAAAGGTCCCATTAACAGCTTCAACCGAAAATTCAAAGTGCCTAGCGATAAACTTTTAAAATGTGCATGACCTATATGAAGATAACTCCAAAATTCTACTGAGGAATATAATTGAAGATATGAATAAATGAAGACACCTACTGAACGTGCAGACTCAGTACACAAGAATGTCATTTGTCTCCACAGTAACCCACACATTTAATGTAATTCTTATAAAACCACAATGGGAATTGTTAAAAAACAAAATTCAACCAAGTAAATTTGAAGATCTAACTGGCTTTTTAAGTGATTCGTGAATTGGGCAGCATCCAACCTAGCAAGTAGAGAGATGCTCTGAGGAATTGTACAAAATAGAAGGTTTTTATGGGAAGGAGGGTGGGGCAAGTAGTTATCAGCAAAAGAAAAGAAAGGGTTGTTTCTGGCCAGACATCTTTTGGGTAGAAGGGAACAGCAGGGTTTTTGTTTTTTTTTTTTTAATCTTGCAGATTACCTCCCTAGTGCTGATCAGGAAATTTCAGATTGATTTTTGAAAGGTCACATTTCTGGAATAGATTGAAACTGTAATTAAGTTGTGGTTTCCTGTGGTGGGGGACAAATGACTCCCAAATTGGGCTTGTATTTTTTTTTAATGGAATTTTTTCTTGAGGAAGGAAAGGAAAAGAAGGACTTGACTGTAGTTGAGTCTAAAGTTCAAATGGGGGAATAAATGCATGAGACTAGTCAATTTTTTTTTTTTTTTTTTTTTTTTTAGCGAGAAAGAGTATGTGCAAGTGAGGTGGGGAGGGGCAGAGGGAGAGAGAGAAATCTTTTTTTTTTTAATGTGTATTTTTTTAATGATTTTTTATTATATTATGTTAGTCACCATACAGTACATCCCCGGTTTCCGATGTAAGGCTCGATGACTCATTAGTTGTGTATAACACCCAGTGCACCATGCAATACGTGCCCTCCTTACTACCCATCACCAGCCTATCCCATTCCCCCACCCCCCTCCCCTCTGAGGCCCTCAGTTTGTTTCTCATAGTCCATAGTCTCTCATGTTTCATTCCCCCTTCTGATTACCCCCCTTTCTTTATCCCTTTCTTCCCCTACCGATCATCCTAGTTCTTATGTTCCATAGATGAGAGAAATCATATGATAGTTGTCTTGAGAGAGAGAAATCTTAAGCAGGCTCCACACCCCGCCCAGCCTAGAGACCAGTGTGGGGGCTTGATCTCATGACCCTGAGATCATGACCTGAGCCAAAATCAAGAGATGGTCGCTTAACCGACTGAGCCACCCAAGCACCCCTCAACTCTTTTGTTTTTTAAGGAAAGTAATGATGGAGTACTTGTGGGAAAATACATGAAAATGTATGTTAACTTTATTCTCTTCCTGTTAAGTTTAAAATATCGTGTAATACAAGAGCACATGAATTCTAGTGCTATAATAATTGAAACTTTCTAGTGGAACAGTGATAGAAAAATTTTAAAGTACAGAAACAAACCTGGGTCTGTGAAGATGGCATTTTAAATCCGTGGGGAGAGAGGGTGGGGTAGTGAGTAAATGAATTGCAGTAGCTGGCTAACCAGCTGATTTGGGGTAAAGGGGATGTATTTTTGCCTAAGAAGATCATTAAAAAGAAAACCATGGGTCCAAAATGGTGTCATTTAGATTAAGGCCCAAGTCAGTAAACCAGGGCTTAATACCTAATCTAACTGCAGTTTCAACCTCCCCCAGAAATATAAGTCTTTACTGGTCAGTCAGGAATTTCCTGATAAGCACCAATGAGGTAATCTGTTACATGGGGCCTCTCCATCCCCCAAAAGAAGATGAGGTCATCTGCTTAAGATTCTCTGCCCTTCCCCCAAGAGAAGGTGATCTTGCCTGAAACAATTCTTTCTTTTCTTTTGCTTATAACTTTCTTGCCCCACCTTCCTTCCTATAAAAACCTTCCATTTTGTACAATTCCTATGAGCTCCCCTCTGCTTGCCAGATGGGATACTTCCGGATTCATGAATTCTTTAATAAAGCCAGTTAGATCTTCAAATTTGCTCCACTGAGTTTTTTTTTTTT
>NW_024423319.1:40861355-40865798 GCF_017311325.1 Ursus maritimus
TTTTTTTTTTTTAACAAGATCAACCAAAAAAATGCTGGGTGAATTAAAGGTAGAAAATGAAGCCATAAACATTTAAAAAGCACAGGTAAATATGAAAATATATAAATAATGTATCTTGGGTTGGTGAAGGACCTTTATGTATAATTTAAAAATATGTAATATATTCAGTCACATGGTTCAAAAATAAGACTATATGTAGTATATGTGGGTATACTGTCCCCCATCTACCCTGTATTACCCCTACCCCTTCTACCGCCTCCATTCAGCTGACTACTGTAATAGTTTGTGTCCTTTCAGAGTTTCTTCATGGATTTGCTAGCAAATAAAAAAAAAATTCTTAGCCCTCTACCTTTATTTTTTTTTACATAAATGATAGTGTACACAGTACTCTGTACCTTGCTTTTTAAACTCACAAACTTTATACACTTACTTTAAACATTTTGGAGATCTTTTCACATCAATCAGTATATAGACAGTTCTCTCTATTTTTTTGTAGCATCATAGAATTCCATGGTCTAGATGTGCTGTAATTTATTTATTCAGTCCCTTGCTGGTGGGCATTTAGGTTGTTTCCTCATTTGTTAGTACAAGGAGTGATGGCACAGCTCTCATTTTACATGTCATTTTACAGGTGTGCAAGTACATCTTTGTGGACAAATTTTGAGAAGAAATATTACTGGTTCAAAAGATAGGTTTAGGTTCATTTGGAATTTTTCAAACATTGGCCACTTGTTTTCCAGAGGGTCTATACCCAATTTACACTCCCTTTAGGACCCTCAGAGGCTGCTTGTTTGTTCACAGTGTTCTTAACGGAGACTGTTACTAGCTTTTTTTATTTCTTCCCATCTGTTTGGTGAAATTGTTCTCAATATAGTTATAATTTGTGGTTTTCTCTTAAAAATGAGGTTGTTATAATTTGTGGTTTTCTCTTAAAAATGAGGTTGAGCACATTTTGTACGTTTAAGAGGGGAAGCCTTTTGAAACATATTATGGAGACATAAACCATAAAGGAAAAAAATGATGGAAAAATTTGACTACATAAAAAATAAAACCAAAATAAACAAATGACAAACTGGGGCTGGGAAATTTTTGCAACTTTTTTTTAGAGAGGGGGAGGGGCAGAGGGGGATGGGAAGAGAGAATCTTAAGCAGGCTCCACACCTAGCGCGAGCCCAACAGGGCTCAGTTTCACAACCCTGAGATCATGACCTGAGCTGAAATCAAGAGCCAGTCGCTCAACCAACTGACCCACCCAGGCACCCCACAACATTTGACTAAATAGCTTTGATATACACTTCAATAAAGACAATACTCTAGTGAGAATATCAACAGATGACCTAAAAAGGAAATTTCAAATGAGGAAATAAAGTAGTCATTAAACCCACAGTAAAAATTTAGTCTCACCTGTCGGTAATGAATTATAAATATTAAAACACCTTTGCTGTAAAAGGTCTTTAAAAGTACATCTCTTTAAAAGTACACTACACGTGGTACTTCCTCTAGATGAAACATAAGGATATTCCATGATACACATTTTAGACAGTTGAAGGCATATAGTAATGTTCCCAATTCCTTCCCAGCATCTCCCTATCCCCTTCACCCTCAGTGGCCCTAGATCTTTTGGAAAACAGTCTTACATTATATATTGCCAAGAGATGTTCAGCAGTTGGATGTAGGCAGCAACAGATTTAAGTGCAGTTACTTATTAAGTACTTTTTCCTTTTGAAGAGGAACTAGAATGTCATTATGTATTGGAGTCTGGAAAAAGTGGGTTCAATTCAGCAGAAACTTTCATTGAGTACTTACTACCATGTGCCATGTACAATGATCTAGGATGAGGATGAAAAGATAAACTTTGTTTTCAGTTAACCAATGAATCTCGTTTGTGTCTTTATGTACTTCATTTCTCTAGCTTTATTTTTTTATACTTATTTGAAATTTTAAAGCAAGAGGCAGGTAATCTGCTTTCTGAAACTTTATCCCAGACCTCTATTTATTTTTTTTCACAGTTTTATTGTATAATTCACATACCGTATAATTTATCCGTTTAAAATGTACAATTAATTGGCTTTTAGTATATTCACCAAGTTATGCTGTCATTACTGCAGTCAATTTTAGAATATTTTCATCACCCTCAAAGGAAACTCCATACCCATTAGCAGTCACTGTCTGTTCCTCCCTGCCCCAGTCCCTGACAAGTATTAATCTGCTTTCTGGCTCTAGATTCCCCTATTCTGGACATGTCATATAAAAGGAGTCATAAAATGTACGCTCTTTTGTGATTAACTTCTCTCACTCCACATAATGTTTTTAAGGGCTCATCCATGTTTTAGCATGTATCAGTGCTGCTTTTCCTTTTTATGGCCAAATAAAATTCCATTGTATGGCTATACCACATTTTATTCATCCATTCATCAGTCGATGTTCGTTTGGGTTGTTTCTACCTTTTGCCTGTTATAAGTAATGCTGCTATGAACATTCATGCACATGTTTTTCTGTGGATGTATGTCTCCATTTCTCTTGTGTAGATACCTAGGAATAGAATTACTGGGTCATATGGTAACTCTATGTTTAACACATTGAGGAAGTGCCAGACAGTTTTCCAAAGTGGCTGTACCATCTTACATGCCCATCAGCATTGTATGAGGTTCCCGATTTCTCCACCTCCTCACCAACACTTAATATTATCTGGCTTTTTGATTATAGACATCTTAGTCAGTATAAAGTAGACTCTCATTGTGGTTTTGATTTTCAGTTCCCTAATGACTAATGACGTTGAGTTTGTTTTCATGTGTTAGATGGCCATTCTTTTCAGCAACTTGGCATCTTTCTGACCATTCTTTTGTAGTCACCTCTCCCTCTGGCCACAGCCTGGAAAGAATCTCTACTTTTAAGGATTTACGTCATTAGGTTTTGCTTACCTGGATAATCCAGGATAATCTCCCTATCTCAAAGTACTGAACCTTAATCACATCTGTAAAGGCCTTTTTGTCAAGTAAGGTAATATGTTTGCAGGCTCTGGGTATTAGGAGGCAGCTATCTTTGGGGACCATTTTTCTGTCTACCATACCACTTTAATAATACTAAATCTTCTGACACACAAACATGAGAACTTTCCATTTATTTAGGATGTTTTTAATTTCTTTTTTTTTAAGATTTTATTTATTTATTTAACAGAGATAGAGACAGCCAGCGAGAGAGGGAACACAAGCAGGGGGAGTGGGAGAGGAAGAAGCAGGCTCCCAGCGGAGGAGCCCGATGTGGGGCTCGATCCCATAACGCTGGGATCACGCCCTGAGCCGAAGGCAGACGCCTAACCGTTATGCCACCCAGGCGCCCCTAGGATGTTTTTAATTTCTTGCAGTAGTGTTTCGTATTTTCCGATTATAAGTCTTGCACTTCTTTTGTTAGATTTGCTCCTAAATATTTTTTGAGCAATTATTAGTGGAATGATGTTCTTAATTTCATTTGTGGGTTGTTCATTCCTAGCATATAGAATTGTAATTCATTTTTCTATGTTGATCTTGAATCCTACAAATTTGCTGAACTTGTTTAATGTTCTAATAGATTTTTTTTGTGTGGCTCCCTTAGAATTTTCTGTATTAATGATCAAGCCACCTGTGAATAGAAATAGGTTTATTTCTTCCTTTTTGACCTGGGTGCCATTTATTTTGTTTTCTTGTCTAATTCTGATTAGAACTTCTAATGTATTGTTGGGAAGAGCAGACATCTTTGGTTTGTTCTTGATGATAGTGGGAAAGTATGCAGTCTTTCACCATTAAATATGATGTTAGCTGTGGGTTTTTCATAAATGCCCTTTATCATGTTGAAGAAGTTCCCTTCTCTTCATAGTTTGTTGAGCATTTTCATCATGAAGCTGTGTTCGATTTTCTCGAATCCTTTTTCTACTTCTATTGAGATGATCCTGTTTTTTTTAATAATAGCATAATCGAGGTATAAATCATATATCTTAAAATTCACCCTTTTAAAGTGTGCAATTCAGTGTTTTTAAAAAATATTCACAGAGTGTGCAACCATAACCACTATATAATTCCAGAATATTTTATCACCCCAAAAAGAAATCTGGTACCCATTAGTAGTCATTCCCTGTTACCCCCTCCTCCCAGCTCCTAGCATCTACTAATCTACTTTCTGTCTATGGATTTGCTTATTCTGGACATTTCATATAAATTACATCATACAATATGTAGCCTTTTGTGTCTGGCTTCTTTCATTTAGATTAATATTTTCAAGATTCATGCAGGGGGTAGCATGTATGAGTACTTGATTCTTCTGATCTCAAAAGGAGGAGTTTTCAACTTCCTCTTTCCCTAGTTACCCGTGACAAACTAGCTGGCTTACAGCCTAACCTGTTACTCTCATGGAGCTACTTGCTTCCTCCTAATTGCTTAGCACCAAAATCTCCACTTTTTTTTTTTTTTT
>NW_024423319.1:40865808-40871048 GCF_017311325.1 Ursus maritimus
TTTTTTTTTTTTTTTGAGGGAGTCCTTTGGCTTGAATTTCCTCACACTCCTTTTCAAATAAAGTCAGTACTTTTGGGTATAGCTTGGGAGCTGTTTTTATGGGCCTCCTTCATCCCTGGGCAAAACTTTTGAAACAGTGCTGTGGGTGCTGTGTAGGGCCAGTTTCCTCTGACCCTCTTGCTAGGGGTGATGGGGCCCCTGTATTCTTAACCTGTTGGGACTGGTGTAGAGCCTCTGCCCCATGAATGAGGGCTGACTAAAGGAAGGGAGTCCCTCAATTCTTGGCTGTACTCACCAGGAATTTCAACCCATTAAATCTGTGTTGGAGGTGCTTTGCTGGCTGCTTGCCTTTCCCAATGAAATACCGTATCCCTTGGTTGGGAGCTGGGGCCAGTGTTATTGGTCACTCCAGCCTGGAGTTGTGGCTTCCTTCAAGGTGAGCAGGGGGTTAGAGGGAATGAAGAGAGTGGGTTGTAGTTCATATGCTAGACTCTCACTGGTATAACCGAGTCTTAGCAGATTTTCTTGAATAAATGTTCTTTATTTGCTGTATATCTTTTGGACGATTTCCTGAGATTTCAAATTGTTTTATTATTATTTTTTATACCAGTTATGGTTGTTTCACTGGTGAATAGGTCCCCAGGACTTCTTATGCGGCAGTTCTTCAAGTGGATCCCCCTCTTTCATTTACTTTTTCAGTAAATTAGAATTTCTTTGTTATGATGATGCTAGAAGGCTGGCTATACTAAGCAGTACTGATAGCTATTTTTTTTAAATCAGGTGTTTATTATGTTTTATTTATTAGAGCTCAGAGTATCTGATTTTCCTTGCTTTGTTTCAATTTCTCCATATAAATGAACCTTGTTATAATGGTGTTTTATTTTTAAAAACTTGTTCTTTGGTGACATATTTTTCTGCTTGTTACTTTGATTTTTAGGTTTGGCTTCAGCATCGACTGCTGACGCCACTACTCATTCAAGCACCATGCTGTTTACTTCAATGTCAAATGCTTCTACTTCCACTGCTGCTACTGGGCTCTCTTGTAAGTTACTGGTTGCAAAGAAAATAACCATTATTTCACATCAGGCCACTTAACTCAATTTGCCAGTATAAGCTATGGATCTCTTGCATCTCATAAATTATCATTATGCTCGAACCCATCTGTAACTGCTGCTATCAATAGTAGCTTTGCTTAAGAACCTAATTGTCATGGCTTTAGCTGTGAATTTTATGTTAACATGATTATTCCAGCTTAAAGTGATAATTTTAAGCATATAATTCATTAACATTGTAATGTTTTGTAACAACTTCTTGAAGCTAATGGGAATAGGAGGAGTGGGAGTTTTGCCAAGTATGTCTGAAGGGAAGAAGTCTTATTATCCATGTGAATAAGATAAAATGGGAATTAAATGTTGGAGCCTTGCTATCATGTATTCTTCTAGATAGACCAGGTTTGTAGTCCTTACATTTTACCTGTCAGAAGTGATGGATGACAAAAGGACCAATTTGGGGTTTTAATTGACACCGTGTGTTGCCTTGTGGCTTCTCTCCTTGAAAAGGAACATCTGGATGCGCTGAGCTGAGAAGTGGGATATTAATTATCTTGTAACCCCAACTTCTTTGCTATGTATCTTCCATTAGTACAATAACAGCAAATGTTGAACGATTCTTTCTTTCAGGTCCATATAAGCTGACTCTGTTTTTGAGATATCTTCAGGTTGCCATGACATTTATCTTTAGACTTTGTTATTATAACCTTACCTGTAATATGGTCCCCCCACAGGCCTATTATAGCAAGATTGTCACCATTCCTGGGAATAAAACTTGCCAGGAATTACTCATGCCTAGTTCAGGGTGAAAAATAGTGGTCTGTCATCCCTATCCTCTTGTGAAGTTGGAATAGGCAAACGTTAGTTAAAATTGCTGGTTACCACTTGAGTTGTATTTTCTACCAAATAGACTTCCAGTTTTGAGACACGACTGGGATTCTGGAAGCCTTTTGATATATGTAAGCAATATCCTTCTCCGCTACAACAGAGTTCATGAATATGACCATGTCTGAGGTTGAAAGTTATAACTATTGAATGCATTCCATTTTTAATCAAAGACTTGCCCTCTGACCTTTGACAGATTTGTTTTCATTCCTGTCTTTGATGTCCTTGCCTACTAAATGAAATCTCGACCATAGTATTTGTAAAATTAACTTTGATGAGGTAAAACTTACATATAAAATTAACTTATTTTAAGTGTACAATTCAGTGATTTTAATAAGATTACTGAATTGCATAACTACCACTAAAAGGGTAATCCAGTTTTAGAACATTTCTGTCATCCAAATAAGGTCTCTCAGCCCCAGACAACTACTAATCTATTTTCTGTCTCCATAGATTTGCCTTTTCTGGACACTTCTTATACATGTATTGACTGTAGGTTTTTGGAGTTTAGCCAAAAGTTTCTAAAGGACTCTTCAGATGAAAGAGACTCTATCTAAATTACTCACTGTTTTTAAATTAAAGTGTAATAGGTAATATTATGTTATTCTCTGCAGTTGGTGCGCCAACAACTTCGACTGGAACATTTGGTGGCATAACTTTGGGATTTGGATTAAAATTCCCTGGAGCAGGTGGAGCAGCTCATACTGCTTCTAGTAAGATTTGAGAATTATCGGGGTGTGTGATGTGTTTGGATGCTCAGTGGAAATGTGCTGTATAACAAGCAGTAAGTTGTATTCCATAGCTTTTAGGACTAAGTAAGTTGTGATCATTTCATCAGAGTATGCAAAAGTTACACCAATAGTGATGATTGCCAAAGTGTAGTGAGACATTTGATACTGATGCTACTACTTTGAGATGACAATAATCAATGCTGCTATCAAATTCTTGTCAATTTTTAAATTTAAGAATTTTTATTATTGATCATAGTGTTTACATTGACCCAACATATTGGGATTGATAGTTCTTTTCCCCTAAAACTTAAGTTTTGACCTGTAATAAAGTTGACCCTATCCTAAAGTAGATTACAGGAGTTTCCATCCTAAATTTGTTTCTGCCAGTTAAGAGCTGGTTAGATTGTTGGTTGAAGAGAACTTGGCTAGTCGTAGCCTTATAGCTTATGGTGAGCTGGGTGGTTAGGGGTCAGTTGGTACTTAAACGTACCATTTAAGTCAGACTCTATTCTAGGAAAGTCTTATTTGTTTTATTTTAAAAGTTTATGTAAGGCTGAATAAATCTTTCCTCAAACCTGGCACAAATTAAAAGCCACTCTATTTTAAATTTAAAGTAATTATTCCTAAACAGAAATGTCCACCATCTATTTATGTATTCTTTTGCATGACTGATGCTTAACGGAGTTTCTGCTGTGTACTAGGCAACTGGCCAACCTATGAGAGTTGTGAAGAGTGTGTCTTAAGGACTTTACAGGTTACCATATTTGCAAATACCATAACCCATAATTTCCCCCGTAAAATGCTGAACAAAGAACTGATTCTTTCAGCCATGGGTTGAGTCACTGAAATATGAATTGGCAGGCTCTTTGGTGACTCTGCCATAACCCATCCCCTCCCCATCTAGGCCTCAGATTCCTTCCTGCAGACTGGTACCTTTGCTACTAACCCATCCCTCCTGGCTTTTCCATCCACCATTACCTTATATACCCATCCCCCCATCAAACGTATCTCAACTTGACACCCTTAACCAGAGTTGGTTTTTTTCCCCCTACTCACCTTTCCTTCTCCCCAAGCATATTTACTTGCTCAGACTCTTCACCTCACAAATCAGCCTTGTAGGGCAGCTTTCAAGTGTCTGTGTCTGCAAATTTATTGTCATTTGGGATTATTCTGTGCCCTAGGTAGAATCAGCAAGTTTAAAGAGAAGCTTGCTTGTTATCAGTCTTATATCTTTTGTATGGAAAATGTTTGTTTGGATAGGAAAATTGGATAGTAGGATGTTTTAAAGGATGTTTTCACTGTTTTATATAACGATCTTTAAGACCATCAGAATGAGATTTATTTAAATGCAAATGTGGTATGCAGTTATTTTGTATTATTTATAGAACTGTGCTTTTTACTACACAGATAATGTAGAGTTGACTGTATTTAGTTTAGACCAAAGTTATAACTTGCAAAATCAAACTGTGATGGAAACTTTCGTTCTCAAATCCATTGCTTTTTTGGTATTAATTGAAATACTATTGTTATTTGAGTATTATCTCCTATGGCAGAGCTAATTTACACCTTTTTAAAATACTGTGAAAAATAAAGAGCAAAGATAAATACTGTTTAAAAAGGTTAAAATAATCATACCATTTTTTTATGACTCAAGATTCTTTTATGTTTAGGCTGACAGGTATTAATTTCCTGAAGGTATTATTCATCATCTTTGTGGAAATGTTTTGGTAGTGATGGTAGTTGCTTTTTTTTATTATAAAAATCATACACACATGTATATATACATATATACATATATCACTGTCTCTAGAGTGAACAGTTTGGTGTTTATCTTTCCAGCCTTTTATTCCAAACACATACAGACATATGTCGAATTTATTTGTTTTACAAAAATGGGATCATTATAAGTATACACACATGTAATCCTAGAATCCTAGAATTTTCTTATATATCGTCTTCACACATCTGTCCATGCTAGGAAATACAGATTACTTAAAAAAAAACAACAAAACCTTTGGGTTAAGAAAAGCTTTATAAGGAGTCTTTCTTTTTCTTTTTTTTATTTATTTTATTTTTTTTAAAGATTTTATTTATTTGACAGAGGTAGAGACAGCCAGCGAGAGAGGGAACACAAGCAGGGGGAGTGGGAGAGGAAGAAGCAAGCTCCTAGTGGAGGAGCCTGATGTGGGGTTCAATCCCAGAACGCTGGGATCACGCCCTGAGCCGAAGGCAAACGCTTAACGACTGCGCCACCCAGGCGCCCCTAGTCTTCTCTTTTCTAACTTCCCATTGGTTTCTTTACCTCTTTTTCTACCTTACTATTTTAGCTTATTCTTTTTTTTAAAAGATTTTATTTATTTATTTGAGAAAGAGAGGGAGAGAGCGCAAGCTGGGGGAGGGGCAGAGGGAGAGACAGAAACAGACTTCCTGCTGAGCAGGGAGCCTGATGTGGCGCTTGATCCCAGGACCCTGAGATCCTGACCTGAGCTGAAGGCAGACGCTTAACTGTCTGAGCTACCCACATGCCCTTTAGCTTATTCTTAATTTTTACTTGCTCAGACTCCTTAATTCTACT
>NW_024423319.1:40871058-40949282 GCF_017311325.1 Ursus maritimus
CCGATGTGGGGCTCGATCCCATAACGCCGGGATCACACCCTGAGCCAAAGGCAGACGCTTAACCGCTGTGCCACCCAGGCGCCCCAAGTCTTTCTTTTTCTTAATTGTTTTTCTGTTTTCTGTCTTGAATGTAGTAGTTACACAGTGTTTGAATGAATTAATCAATAAAGGAGGGGTCTCCATAGTGTGATTAAGTATAAGTATTTCTGGAGGAAGGGTTGTAAAGAATGCCACGTGGGATCCAATTTGTAATCTTCCCAGTGTTTTGAGTGAAAAGTGACCCCAGGGATCCTTTGTGACTGGGTACGCTCTTTCCCTGTGGTGTTCATTCTGCTCTCACAAAGGCTAATAATCCGAAGAATCGGGGAACTCTTGTAAGGATTCTTGTGGCCAAAAGGGAAATGGAATCTTTTGAAAATGTAACACAGGTATTATCATGGCACTGAACTTTAAAGAAACGGAATTTAAGAGTTGTTCTAAAGGAAGCTTTAGGGACCTAAATCTATTGCATAAATGTAGTTCAGCTCTTTTCCCTTAGTCTTCTCTTTTCTTTTTTTTTTTTTTAAAGATTTTATTTATTTATTTGACAGAGACAGCCAGCGAGAGAGGGAACACAAGCAGGGGGAGTGGGAGAGGAAGAAGCAAGCTCCTAGTGGAGGAGCCTGATGTGGGGTTCAATCCCAGAACGCTGGGATCACGCCCTGAGCCGAAGGCAAACGCTTAACGACTGCGCCACCCAGGCGCCCCTAGTCTTCTCTTTTCTAACTTCCCATTGGTTTCTTTACCTCTTTTTCTACCTTACTATTTTAGCTTATTCTTTTTTTTAAAAGATTTTATTTATTTATTTGAGAAAGAGAGGGAGAGAGCGCAAGCTGGGGGAGGGGCAGAGGGAGAGACAGAAACAGACTTCCTGCTGAGCAGGGAGCCTGATGTGGCGCTTGATCCCAGGACCCTGAGATCCTGACCTGAGCTGAAGGCAGACGCTTAACTGTCTGAGCTACCCACATGCCCTTTAGCTTATTCTTAATTTTTACTTGCTCAGACTCCTTAATTCTACTTCATATCTGTCCTCTGTGGGTTCTTTCAACCCCCCTGCCCATAGTCTGATTCTTTCTACACTTTGGGAATATTTCCGAATTTCTGCTTACAGCCTGAATCTTTCCATAGTTCTGGGAATATTTCCATTTTTCTACCTATAGTCTCATTCTTTCCATGGTTCTGAATTTTTGAAAGTGAGATTCTGACCTATGTTATCCCTGCTTGGCTAGAGCTTTCTATGCCAGACCCTTGTATAGGCTGCCAGTAGTATATGAGATGGATACCGTACTTCGGATGCCCACCCTTGTCCAAATCAACTGTGAATCAGGAGCAAAGGACAGAATTATTGGGATAAAGAAAGAGTATCTGAGCTTGATCATTCAGCAGGAATGGAGTAGGCCAGTTTCCCTCTGTATAGGCTGTGCATGTTTTGTCAGGCAGCGTGATTTATGTATTTATCTGGTATGGCCATTAACCTGAAAATATTGCTAATTGGGAAAGCAAGGCTAATGTAAAACAAACAATTGTGTACATGTTATAGTGTATTTTTATAACAAATTTCTTGTTACAGAAGCAGCATCTATTGATTACCAAGAATATTTGAAAACACAGAGAACCAAAAAGAAGAAAATATTTGCAATCCCCACCAGCCACAGTTTTCTGTGAATTGTTCTTTAAGTGCTCAGTGTGTAGGAAAAACCAAAAGTGCTATAGAAGTTCAGAAAACCAAGGGATAATTGTGGAGTAGAAGAGAAGTGGGTGACAAATATGGGGGAAGGAAGAATGTGAGTTAGACCATGAAATATAGTGAGGATTTCGTCTAGAGAGGGCTAGGTATTCTGGTAGGGGTACGGTGGAAAAAGACACACAAGAGAGAGGTCTGGGCTGTAGATGAAACTTTGAGAGGCTTTCCCCTATTAGACTGGTGAAGATATATGCCTAGTAGGGGCTATATTGTAGAGAAACATTATGCACTATAACAGAGAAACAGGGACTCTCCCCTACTGATAGAAATATAAATTGGCAAAATCTTTTTGGTTGGGCGGTTTGGCAAGATATATTAAAATTTATAGCGTGCTGACCCTTTGATCCAGAAATTTCTTTTCTAGGAATTAATTACACAGATATATTCATGTAAGTATGCAAAGATATAGATGTACAGAGAGTTTGTATAAGATTGCAATTATTCTTTCCTTGGAAGCTTAGTAGAATTTGTCAGTGAAGTCATCTAGGTCTGGAGGTTTTTTTATGGGGAGAATTTGGGGGATTGATTCAATTTCTTTAATGTTTATAGGTCTGGTTAAGTTGTAAATTTTCTTTTTCTACACACATATCCAGGATTTTTAATTTTTAGCAGAAAGGTTAATCCAGATGTCTGGCCTGCTATATATCACTTCATATTACAACAGTGATGCGTACAAATCCACACAACTTTGAGTTCAATTTCACATTTTAAAAAATGCTTCTATAGCTTTTATCCTGAATGATCAAGGACTAAATAAAATAAGCCTCTCATTTCCGACTAATGTGCATTTTATTTTCCAGCTACAACATCAACGACGACCACCACCACTGTCACCACCACCACCACCACTACCACAACCACCAGTGGCTTTACCTTGAACTTAAGGTCACTGACATCATCTGGGATTAATAACATTGTTCCAGTCGGTGTTAATTCCGTACCGTTTACTTCAACTGTTAAGTAAGCTTGTTTATTTGAAAATTTGTGTGAATTTCATCTTATTTATCATGTACAAGGTATAATTTGCTTGTGTAGCTTCAGAATAGTGTTTGAAAGTTAGGTAAATGACACATTCGAAGGAGCAGATAAAGGATTTCTGTAGCTTAGGAAGTGGACTGATTAATAACGCACCTTTGTTTTAATACCATTATAATACTATTATTACTATTACTAATAATAGCTAACATTTACTGTGCAATTACAATATGTTTAGCAATGTGACAGTGCTTTACAAACATCATATCATTTAATCCTCACAATAACTCTATGAGGTAGGTGCTATTTTTGTTCCCATTTTATAGACGAGAAAACTGGAGCACATAGAAATTATACTCTGCCCCTGGTAATGGTTGAGCCAGGATTAAAATTCAGGCAGTTGATCTCCAGAGGCTGTATTCTTAGAATCTATGCCATGTTTTTCTCCAATTGTTTGTTTTTTTTAATTAAACTTTTTATTTTGAGACCGTTGTAAATTCACGTGCTTCTAAGAAACAATACAAAAAATTCTATGTGTCCCTTCCCTAGGATCCCCCAATAATAAAATCTTGAAATGCTATAGGTACAGTGATGCGATCAAGATATAGAACAGTTTCATCAGCACAAGGATCCTTCCTGTTGCCCTTTTATAGACACACTCACTACCATCCCCTCCTTTCCCTGACCCTTGGCAGCAACAAATCCGTTCTCCATTTCTATGATCTTGACATTTAAAAATGTTACACAAATTAGTCCTATATTATATGATCTTTGGGGATTGTTTTTTTTTTCTGATCATACTTCCTTGAGACAAGTTTGTCATGTGCATCAATAGTTTGTCCTTTTTTTATTTCTCAGCAGTAGTCCATGGTATTGTAGATGTACTATAGTTTATCTGTTCACTTGTTGATGGACTTGTAGGTTGTTTCCAGTTTCTGGCTGTTATGAATAAAGCTGCTAGGAACACTTTTGTACAGGGTTGGTTTTTTTTTTTTTGTGTGAATGTAAGTCTCATTTCTCTGGGATAAATGCCCAGAGTGCAGTTACTGGGTGGTATGGTTGTTGCATGTTTATTTTTTTTAAGGTAATGCCAAATTCTTTTCCAGAGAGGCTGTGCCATTTTACACACTTGACAGCAATGTATGAGGGGGTCCAGCTTGTCCACCTTCTCACCAGGATCTGGTGTTGTCACTATTTTTTATGTTAGCCCTTCTAATAGATGTGAAATGTTATCTCATTGTGGTTTTAATTTGCATTTCCCTGATGACTAATGATGTTGAGCATCTTTCCATGTGTTTATCTGCCACCAGCATATCCTCTTTGGTGACGTGTCTGTTCATGTCATGTCTTTTGTTGGTTTTCTACTTGAATTTCTTTTTTTAATTCCAAGTGTTGAGAGTTTTATATATTTTAGATTCAGTCTTTTGTCAGATATGTGGTTATAAATATTTTCTCTAAATCTGTAACTTGTCTTTTCGTCTTTTTAACAGGGTACTTTGCCAAACAAAAACTTTTAATTGCTGAGGTCTAGTTTATCAATTTTTCCCTTAATGGACCATGTTTTAATGTCAAGTTTAGGAGCTCTTTGCCAAACTCTAGATACCAAAGAGTCTCTACTTTTTCCTAAAAATTTTATAGTTTTACATTTTGCGTTTAAATCAGGAACCACTTTGAGTTAATTTTTGTATGAAGTGTGAGTTTTAGAGCAAGGTTCATTTTTTTTTTGTCTTGGGTGTCCATTTTTTCCAGCATCATTTGTTGAAAGGCAGTCTTCAACTTCCTCCATTGAATTACTTTTACACCTTTGTCAAAAATCAATTGGACATATTTGTGTCAAATATTTCTTCTGCCTCAACCGATACAATATTTTAGGATTTTTCCTCTTTAGCTTAATGATATGGTGAATTACATTGATTGGTTTTCACATGTTGAGCCAGCCTTACATACATAGAATATATTCGACTTGGTCATGGTGTATTGTTTTTTTATACATTTTTGGATTAGTTTGCTGGTATTTTGCTTGAGGACTTTTATATTTAAGTTTATGAGAGATATTAGTCCATTGTTTTGGTTTTTTTCATTTTTTATTCTGTCTTTGGTTTTGATATGTGGATGATACTAGCCTCATAAAATGATCTGGGAAGTATCCTCTTCTGTTTTATAGAAGGAATTGTATAAATTGTATAAAAAATTGTGTTTGTTAAATGTATGGCAGAATTCTCCAGTGAAACCTCTGGGCCTGGATATTTCTTTTTTGGGAGATTTTAAATTACAAATCAATTTCTTTAATGGTTCTAGAACTAGTCAGGTTATCTGTTTCATCTTTGATGAGTTTTAGTAGTGTGTGGTATTCAAGAAATTGGTTTGGTTTTCTAAGTTGTCAAATTTATGACTATAAAGTTGTTTGTACTATTTGCTTTTTGCGCTTTTATTTATTTTTTTTTTTTAAAGATTTTTTATTTATTTATGTGACAGAGAGACAGCCAGAGAGAGAGGGAACACAGCAGGGGGAGTGGGAGAGGAAGAAGCAGGCTCATAGCGGAGGAGCCCGATGTGGGACTCGATCCCAGTACGCCGGGATCACGCCCTGAGCCGAAGGCAGACGCTTTAACGACTGCGCCACCCAGGCGCCCCACGACTGCGCCACCCAGGCGCCCCAGCTTTTTGCGCTTTTAATAGCTGTTTCATTTCTTATGTTGGTGGTCTGTACCTTTCTTTTATCAATTTTATTCATCTTTTCCCAAAGAAGTAGCTTTTGTTTCACTGATTATTCTCTATTGTTTTTGTTTTCAATTGCATTGATATCTACTATTTATTATTTCTCTCCCTCTGATTGTGTTGGGTTCATATTGCTTTTTCTAGTTCCTTGAGGTATGAACTTAGATTGTTGATTTGAGAGCTTTCCCTTTTCCTAATGTAAGCATTTAATGCTATAAATATCCTCACCATTGCATTAGCTGTGTACCACATACCTTTTTCAAAAAAGATTTTATTTATTTATTTGAGAGGGAGAGAGCGAGGGAGAGAGAGAGCGCACATGAGTGGGGGGAGGGGCAGAGGGAGCCGCACAAGCAGACTCCCCACTGAGCGGGGAGCCTGATGTGGGGTTTGATCCCAGGACCCTGAGATCATGACCTGAGCTGAAAGCAGATGCTTAACCCATTGAGCCACCCAAGTGCCCCTGTGTACCACATGTTCTATTATGTTTTATTTTCCTTTTCATTCAATTCTGTCCACTTCTCAAATTTCCTTTGTGAATTCCTCTATGACCCATAGATTATTTAGAAGTATGTTGTTTGATTTCCAAGTGCTTGGAGACTGTTTTCTTTCAATATCGATTTCTAGTTTGATTCTATTGTAGTTGGAGAACATGCTCTGTATGACTTGAGTCCTTTTGTATTTGTTCAGATTCGTTTTATGATGGAGATAGAGTCTTTCTTGGTGGCTGCTCCACGGGCATCTGAAAGTTGTATTTTCTGCTGTTGGGTGGAGTATTTTATATATGATGATGAGTTTCTATTTCATTGTATTTTCAGATCTGTATCCTTGCAGCTTTTCTCTGTATTGCTTCTTTCAGTTGTGGAGAGCGGCAGTTTGAAGTGCCCAACTAGAATTGTGGAATCCTCTGTTTCTCCCTTCAGCTCTATCAGTTTTCCTTTTTGTATTTTGAGGTTGTACTGTTTGGTTGCCTACATGTTTAGGATTGTTGGCCTTCCCTGGTGCTTTGATGCCTTTATCATTGTGCGATGTCCCTCTTTGGTAATTTTCTTTGCTCTAAAATTGACTTTATCTGCTATTAATATAGCCATCTCTTTTAAAAAATTAATCTTGCATGTATATCTTTTTCCATCGCTTTACTTTCAACCTATTTGTGTCTTTGTATTTAAAGTGAGTTTCTTGTAGATAGCATATGGATGGATCATAATTTTTATCCACTCTGCCAATTTCTGCTTTTTAGTTGGTATATTTAGCACATTTACATTTAAGCTAATTATTGGTATGTTAGGGCTCAAGTCTGCCATTTTATTATTTGTCTTTTGTTTTTTACTTTTGTTTTTGTTTTTCTTTTTTTTTTTAATTTCCCTGTGGGATATTGATACATTTTTTAGGGTTCCATTTTGTTCTATTTTTATAGTGTTTCTCATTATATTGCTTTGTATAATTTTACTAGTTGCTCTAGGTATTACAGTATACATATGTAACTTCTAATGGTCTAGTCATGTTGACATTTTACCACTTTGGTAATTCTATTTAGCTCCCTTAACTCTTCTTATCTTTTAAGTTTAATTGTCTCAAGTATTTCCTCTGTGCCCCTTGAACACCACATTATGTGGTGTTCTAATTTTGCTTCAGCCATCAAATATGACTTTAAAAATTCATGAGAAGTAGGATAGTCTATTATATTTATCCTTTTTGTTCATTTTGACTTTCTTTCCTTTAAGAAGTTCCAAGCCTTCTGTTTTCATTTTTTTTTTCTGATTAGCCAATTTTCAAGGGTAGGTTTGCCAACAACAAAAAATTTTGCAAGGGAATATCTTTATTTTCTTTTCATTTCTGAAGGACATTTTCACCAGATAGAGAAGTTGTGGTCAACAGTTTTTTTTTTTTCTTTCAGTACTTGAAAAATGTTGTGACACTTCCTTTTAGCCTCCATGGTTTAAGATGAGAAATCTGATGCCATTCGAATTGGTATTACCTTTTAAGTAATGTGTTGTTTCGCTCTGGCTACCTTCAAGATTTTTTTCTTTCTTTATCTTTAGTTTTCAGAAATTTAAGTATTATGTGTCGTAGTGCAGATTTCTTTGAGTTATTCTGTTTGGGGTTTGCTCAGCATCTTGAATTTGTAGATTTATGTCTTTTGCCAAATTTGAGAAGTTTTCACCTTGATTTTTCAGAATACTTTTTCAATCCCATTTTCTCTTTTCCTCTCTAATCAATCATCCTCCGATGGTAAGGATGTTACCTGTTTTATTATTGTCCTCTAGGTTCTTTAGATTTTTTTTCCTTTTTGTATTTTTTTTCTCTTTGCTGTTCTGTAAATTCTATTGATCTACTCTCAAGTTTCCTTGATTGTATCCTTTGTCATCTTCACTCTTGTATCAAACGCTTTTTTATTTTTTGTTTTTATTTCAGTTATTTTAGTTTCCAGTTCTGTAATTTCCATTTGATTGCTTTTCATAACTTCGGTTTCTTTGCTGAGATTTTCTAGTTTTCATTTGTTTCTAGAGAATTCATAATTGCTTATTGGAGCATTTTTTGATGGTTGCTTTAAAATTCTTTTCAGAGAATTCCAATATCTGATACCTCTCACTGTCAGTGCCTTTGGATTTTCTTTTCACTTTTGAGTTGTGATTTTCCTGGTTCTTGATAGGACAGATAATTTTCAGTTGTATCCTGTACATTATGTCTATTATGTTAGGGGACTCTGGGTCCTATTTTAATTTTTTCAAATGAAGTAATCCTTCTCTTGGGGTGTAGTGCATTTGTTGGGTGTGTTTATATCTTCAGCTTCCTACTAGACCTTGCCCATACCACCCCAGTACAAGTGAAGTACTGACTCATACTGCCTCAGTGCAGATGAGTGGTATGGAAGTTCAGCTACCCCTTCAGCCCTGCTGACTCATTCTGCATGAAAGTGGGGCAGTGGGTCACACCACTTCATTGCCGCAAGTGGGGATGTAAGCTCAGCCCTCAGCTGGGTCCCTGGGACCCCAGAAGAAGAGGAAGTGGGGGACTAACTCATACTGCTTAGTTGCTGCAGGGTGGAGGCAGAATTTCAGCTTCTCTTTGGGCCCCAGTGGCACAAAAGGAGTGAGGAAGCAGGATATCAACTATTCTGCCTCTTATCACTTCATTCAGCCTCTTGATGCTGGTTTGGTGTGGAAGCTTAGCTCCCTCCTGGGCCTCACTGACATAGGCTCTGGGGAGAAGGGGGTCAGAGTGCTGACTAGCCCTGCTTTGCCCTGCCTCATTCAGTCTTGATTTTTCCTGTAGGTATGGAGGTTAAGCTCCCCACTGAGCCTTGCTGACACCAGGGGTGGTGGGAAGTGGAGTCCTTACTAGCTCCAGCTTGCATTACTTTGTTCAGTCTCAGTGATGGCAGGTGGGTAGAGAGGTTAAGCTTCCTGTGGTCCCACTGACATTGAAGACAAGTGGTGAAGCCTAACGGTAACTAATCCTTTCTCGCTCTGCTTTATTAAGTCTTGTTGCCGCTGGGTGGGTATTTAGATTCAGCTTGTCATTGGCCTTCGGTGACAGAACCCTGGTAGAGGAAATAGAACACTACCTGCCTGTGCTGAGCAGAGAACTGATGATTACCTCTCTGCTCAGCCCTGCTGACACTGCCCCAGCAAAGGAATCAGAGCATTGCCTAGTTTTGCCAGTCACAGGCTGGAAAATCAGCTACCTGCTTAGCCTGTTTGATACCACCTGGCAGGGGAATCAGAGTTCTGCTTGGTTCTGCCCACTGGAGGATGGAAGATCAGCTGCCTACTCTGTTTTGTGGATACGACTTAGATTGGGAATGGATCATTTTGACTAAGAGCTATGGGGAGAGCGAGTCCTATCTCTGGCCACATGCATCCAGGATGGAACTTGCATCATGCTGAGCTGAGGGCAAAGGAAGGGAGCAGGTGTGGCACAGACTTTAGCGATTCTTACTGAAATTTAGTAGATTTCTTAATAGATCTTTTTTTTATTTGCTGTATTCCTTTAGGATAATTTCCAAAGATTTTGAAATGGTTGTTTTTAAAATAATCTTGACCACCTGTGCTGATTTTGTTAGGGAGCAGGTCTGAAAAACTCATGTGATATTTTCTTCTCTAAGCCCTATGTTATTCATTTAAAAAATACAGTTATACTTTTAAAAATGTGATCATATGATCTTACTGTATCCTTTTTTTAGTGCAATTGTAACTCCCGTGATGACATATGGTCAGCTGGAGGGTCTGATAAACAAATGGAACCTTGATTTAGAGGATCAAGAAAAGTACTTTCTTCACCAGGCCACTCAGGTCAATGCTTGGGACCGTACATTGATTGAGAATGGTGAGAAGGTAAGAAGATAGTCTCATTAATCTACCTGTATTGTACAAGTATTTTCAAAGTCTCATTAATCTACCTGCATTGTGCAAGAGCACAGACCTGTGTTTTGTGGTAATTTTCTATCCCAATATTGGTGATCAACTGAAAAATATTTTCCTTATGTAATGAGTGTCCTGAATTAGGAAATTGTTCATATTTGAAGTGTATATGAGAAAATTAATATTGCCTTAAAATTACAACATAAATTCAAATATTTACATTATCATATTCTTGTTTTCCTTTATAGATTACTACTTTACACGGAGAAGTGGAGAAAGTGAAACTGGATCAGCAGAGGTAGAACCTTAGACTCCCTAGGTTGAAAGATTAAAGATCGATTTCTTTGTCCATTCTTTTGTCCTTGTTGTAGTTTTTGACATTTATTTTGACACTCCAAATTCCTTTCATCGGCCCTTCCTGTGACTTGTTTTTTCAGGCTGGAACAAGAATTGGATTTTATCCTGTCACAGCAGAAGGAACTGGAAGATCTCTTGACCCCTTTAGAGGAGTTTGTGAAGGACCAGAGTGGGTCTGCTTATCTGCAGCATGCAGATGAGGAGCATGGGAAGACGTAAGTAACTGAATAAAGATCAAGGAATGGGGCAAAACTTAGCTACTTTTAAAAAAAGGCAAAAAGTAGAATTGAAGGGCAGGTAATAAAAATTGGTAGAAAAGGACAAGTTCTTGGAGTTGCCATTTATCAGCTTATTTGGCTGTTTTCCGTTTATCTTTTCAGGATGCTTGAAAATGAAGTAATCATTCTGGCAGTTTTGTTTTATAGCATTTTGTACACTTATTAATCTCAAGCTTATACATGACCACTGTAAAGTTTTTATATTTGTCAAGTTTGTTCTTAAATTAGAAATACAAGTTTTATGTGTGTGGTGTCATAGTACCATGGGATATTTATGGCCTCCTGTTTATATTGACTCTTTTAAATCTAATGTTCATGCAATTGCTTCAGTGATAAAGCACTGGCTATTTTAAAGGCAATTTGTTAATCTGGGGGCAGACTGCATAGCTTTCAAAAACTGAATGATTCTGTCAATGTCTTGGCTGAATATATTTTTGTGTGTGTGTGATTCAGTCTTTTTGTTGATAATATTACCAAGTATCCCTACAGTAACTTTATCTCTCCGGAACTGAAATTTTGTAATCAGGCCAAATAATAAAGTGTTAGAAAAACTTGTCTGAATGTGCTACATAAACCAGACTGAGACCAAATCAGACTCCCTTTGGTAATGGATTACTAGTGAGTTAAGACTGAGCTTATTTTCTAAAGGCTTGCAAATTAACTTTTTTGTAGGTGCATTAAATAGTAAGTATTGCTAATCTGTATGGACCCTAGTTCTATTTCTGCTTTTGTATTTCAGCCTTTATGAATCTTTTTTTTCTCTGTATTGCTTTCTATGCATTCTATCATTTTTTTGAAACTTAGAGACTTATATTTTTGGCCATGAGTACCTAACTGTAATTTGAAGGAATAATTGAAATGTAGTTCTTTCCAGTTGTTTTTATGTAGTCCGATTTATATTGTGATGGAATCTTTAGTATGATCTTCAGCAAACAAGGTAACCAATTACCTTTAAATACTCTGGGACAGAAAGGCAATAGTTATCACTAAATCTCATTGAATCCTTTAATCTTTATAGACATTAAGGTTGAAAAACTCTGATCACTTTAATTCATAAACATATTATTGACTAGGTTAAGCGTGTATGTATGTGTGTAAATAGTTTGGGTGGAAATCTTGAGAATTTAGCCAACTAGTATTTGCTGTGAACTTAGCAGATTTATCTGCCTTTGATTATTGTTAATCTCATTTCTCAAAACATCTTTTGTTGGATGATGGAGTATATTTATATAAGGTTTTACTTTGAAAATTTACGCATTTAAAATCATTGAAGACATCACAGCACTTACTGGATACTCCTAAGCACCGAATAGCTTCTCATGTATCTAAATGTCTTATGAGTTCATTGTAAGAGCTAAAAAGAGTTTTGTTGCTTCAGAGCTCCCCAGAACATTATCCAGAGGGTAAATAGGTGACTATTAAAGTGCCGAGATGGTTAAAAGCCTTCACCTATGGAGTCTTTTTAGAGTATGGTAATAATAAGGTCATGAATGCCACCTACATAAAAATGTGCCATTTGTCATCACTGAGACCTAATTAGAAGGCAGGGGGAATTGGTGCAAATCCAGCTGGCAGTATCATCTTTGTATGTCAGTAGCAAGACATAGCAGAGAAAGCAGTTCTTGTTAATCTCTTTATTTTACCTGTGTTTTCAGTTACAAATTAGCAGAAAATATAGATGCTCAGCTGAAACGGATGGCCCAAGATCTCAAGGACATTATTGAGCACCTGAATACATTTGGAAATCCTGCTGACCCTACTGACCCGGTGTGTGAACTGCTTTATCTATTTAGACAACCAAGATTTAGTATGAAATTAGCATTCTGTGAGTTCCTTTAGCTAGTCACCTTCTCCTGTCCTCTTGTGCTCCTTACCTGCCTCTACAGATATGAACTTTGGGGTATGGTTAAGTGGGGCAAGAAATATTTAGGAGGAGAAAAGGTTGTGAGTTTTTTGTGATTATTCCCAGGAGGGTAAAAAAAAATGACTTTCCTCCCTAAATTTTCAGGGTTTTCTTCCTGTTCTTCACATAGCTAAATAGGTCCCTGTACTTATTTTTTCTCTTCTTTTACTCATTGGCTAATTCATTCTTCCTTTTACATATTTTTCTATGTATTCATATAATTGTGAGGATATATGCTTGGGTTTATTAGGTGTATCCAGGCAATCCTTAAATTATGACTGGGTTATGTCTTAAAAGTTTGATAAGTCAACTATTTGAGTCTTAAAATATATTTTTCCATAGAAACTTTGTTAGATGTGGTTATTAGGTTTCCACCTGCCTTGTAGAATCTACCTACCTCATAACTTAAGTGTATTTTATCATGGGGAAATAAAGTTGAGTCTCCAGTTAGAGAGTTGAGGTATTTTGAATTAATTTGGCCATAAGAAAGGATTGGTACTTTTCCCCTTTCTCTATACTCTAATTAAAGAGCTTATTTCCTCTACCTTTCCTAATTGTCTTAGCAACTAAATGGTAGTTCTTTTACCCTCTCCCACCATGTGGTAAGAGGACTCTCCCATTGTGGGAACTCCCATTGTACTTTCTGCCTGTTGAGTATAATTTGGAGTGGGGCCAGGATCTGGGTAGGTGAGGACAAAGGATATATATCATGATTATTCTCTAGTAAGCTCTTTGTCCAATCATACAGACAGTTCTTTATCTATGTACACATTACTAGCTTTTTTAATTATAAAGAGACAGCACGGTGTAGTTGAGAAAGCATTAGAATTTTATTTAAGTCACTTAATCTCTCTGGATCTTAGCTCCTTCTTTTGCAAAATGTCAAGGGTGGACTTAAATGATCTTGAAGTCCCCTCTAGCTATAAAAATTGTGCCATTCTCTACTTTGGGTGAATCTAAAATTGAACAAAGACAAATATAAATTAGTCTGGGATTATCCATGCTACCATCTCCTTGTGTTCACATAGATGATCAAGAGTTGACAGAATATAAGTTTTCTTTTTATGAAATATTAGCTCACCATTGTGATTATAAAGTCCACAATTATTTTATAAAAGAATTTTTATGCATAAGTAAATACATGCAGATTTAGACATGAGGCAGAGCTGATGTCTAGTCTCTCTGTGTTGAAATAAAATAAGAGGTTTCTGAACAGAGTAAGTAAAAAGGGACTGTAATCCTATCCTTATCCTTTTTCTCTACTTAGCCTTGCTTGGATTGTTTTATTTTATTTTGGTAGTGGGGAGTAAATGGTGTGAGTCTTTTGTTTTTGTTTTTCCTCACAAGGGTGATTGAGATATTTAAGATGAGTGAATTAAAGATAATTGCTGCTCGATAGCAGGACAAAAGAAGCCAGAGATCAGCAACAATTCATCTCTTTTCTCAGCATAAATCATTGGGCGAGAAGCAGAGAAAACATTTGCTGAACAATAATATTCTTGAAGATAATTTATTGTAACCAGATCAACAAAGCTTCCTTACTGTGGGCCATACACCAGGGTAGAAAAAATAGCCACAGTGTTTAACAGTATTCGCAATGATGGGATTTACCTGTTTACTTTTACCATTTGTATGCAGGGGGGCGGGTAGGGGATGGAGTAGAGGGTGGGGGGTGTGGGGGAGATGAGAGAGACCACCTAACACCTAAAATTTTTATTAAGCAGATCCATATTATAGGTCTGTGGTCTTCGGTTACATTTTCTTACAAAAACTCATTGTTCCTACTACAAGTTGTATTTCTATTTGTTATGTTAAAATACACTAGATTTCTGTTTTCATTACATACTGTTCTTTTAAGTGTGGTAACATTTTCATTTCCTCCTACTTTCATTATTATCCTGGACTTTACTAGAATAGTCATCAAAAGTATTCTAAAAAATTTTAAATGTCTAGAGTGTCTCATTACAAAGTTAATACATATACTTACTCAATGTATTATGTTTGGAAAATATGGAAATCTGTGAAGAAAATTAAATCACCTCTATTACCAGTACCCTGCTAATGTATTGGTATATTTCCAAGTCTTTTTGCTATGCTGGTAAAAATTCTTCTTTTGTTTTAAATAGCATTGGAAGCCTACGTATATAGAGTTTTGTATTCTGTCTTGATTTCATATTCTTTCACAGTGTTTTCTCAAAATTTTAAGCATTCTTTGAAAACTTTGGAAATCTTTGAAAATATTAATGACTTTATAATATTTCATTAGAGGTGACTTTACCATAATATATTGAATTACTTTTTTAAATTGGTGGAGAGATTGTTTCTAATTTTTTGCCATTATACAATTGCTCTGTAATGACCAGTTATGTTTAGATTTGATTATTTCCTCTGGATAGGTTCCTAGAAGTAGGATATATTGAGTTAAAAGGTATGAATATTTTAAGACTGCTGATATATATTGCAAAAATTTACATTTTGAAGGGTTGGGTCAATTTTTATTACTATAGGCTGTATAGGAATGTACGTATTTTCTCCACACAGTTGACAACTGAGTATTATCATTTATTAAGAATTGCTGACTTGGAAATCTTGCTATTTGCAACAATATGGTTGGACCTTGAGGGCATTATGCTAAGTGAAATAAGTGAGACAGAGAAAGACAAATACCGTATGATCTCACTTATGTGTGGAATATAAAAATACCAACACCAAAAATACAAGCTCATAGATACAGAGAACAGATTGGTGGTTGCCAGGGGCATGGGTTGGGTGGTGGGTGAAATGGGTGAAGGTGGTCAAAAGGCACAGGTTTCCAGGTATAAAATAAGTTATGGGGAATTAATGTACAGCATGGCTACTATTGTTAATAATACCGTATTGCATATTTGAAAATTGGCAAGCGATTAGATCTTTAAATGTTTTTATCACAAGGAAAAAATGTTTTTAACTACATATGGTGATGGACGTTAACAAGACATATTGTGGTGATCATTTTGCAATATATACACATAGCAGACCATTACATTATATGCCTGAAACTAATAGAATGTTATTTGTCAATTAAACCTCAACAAAAAATTGCTGACTTTATTGAAAGAAGTAATATTTTAAATTTTATATAAGTTTCTTGTCTTGTGAAATGTCTCTTAATGTTATTTTACTTATTTTTGTACTGTAGTAGTCAGTGTCTTATTGAATCACAGGAATCAACTTCTTGACAGTTACAAAATAGTTAGATTGAAGTAATATAAGATGTAATGAACATTACAAATATGAAATAGCAAAAAAAGCCATTAATATTTTATATATCCTCAGTCCATTTCTTACCAAAAGAAATGAAAAGTCACTTCCTAATTTCAATTTTTTATGTTTGTTTTGTTTACCGTATCAGAATAATCATAATCTAAAAATTCTGTATGTGTTTTTAGCTCCGGCAGATCTGCAAGATCCTGAATGCTCATATGGACTCTCTCCAGTGGATTAATCAGAATTCAGGTGGGAGTTTATTTGTATGTGAAGCTGTCTGTTACTGCAACTAGAAAATGTGGTGCAAGTCAGGTTTTGTGCACCATGACCACACTCAAATGAGAACTTGGTTATAGGGGTGTTACTTAACTTACAGTATGTATACATTAATTCTGAAGAACTATAATTGCTTGTTTTTATAAAATGGAGCACAGTAAGAATAAACTAGAAACTAATGAAAATAGGGGCTGTATAGGAATGAGGTGGAGGAGATGGGGACAGAAGCGGGACTCCTCTAGGTATGCCTCTTAACATAGTTTTGATTTTTGGCCCACATAAAAGTTTAAATACTCAAAAAGTAGAATTAAGCCAAAAATACTGGGAAGAAAGACAAATGCTAAAATCAAATATATACAAGCTGAAACCAAACAAACCTACGTAACTATAACATAATCATTCAGCTCAGATAACTTTTGAACGTGGTGTTCTTGATAGTACATTCTTACGAAGATGTAATCTTAAGGACAAAAAGAACTGCAAAGAAATCTTAAACTTTCTTAATAGGTTATTGTTAGTTTCAGAATTATACTATATTATGTTTATATATATTCTAATATAACAATATTATTGCCATCCTGTATATTGTAGGAGAAAGCAAAGGCGTAAGGATAGTGATGATAATGGAAGGCAAGATAAAATGGAAGATATTATTCTGTTCCTTCTTTTATGTTTGTATTGTAAATTTGATGCAAATATTAGTATGACTTCCTGTTCCCTTGTTCTGTTTATAGAAAGGGCCAAGAAGCAATGACTAATCCCACTAGCAATGAACAGCACATCAAGCACCTAAATCTTGCTTTCTAAATACCATTCCCATTAAAATAACCAAGGCTTCTTGGGGAGATATCTAATCTCAGGTTTCAGGCAGGGAATGTACAGGGTGAGTTTGGAACTTTTTTATTTTTTATTTTTAGTTTTTTAGAGAGAGAAAGAGAGTGAGCATAAGGACAGGGGAGGGGGGCACAGGGAGAGGGAGAGAGAGAGAATTTTAAGCAGGCTTTATGCTCAGCACAAAGCCTGACCTGGGGCTTGATCTCATGACCCTAAGATCATGACCTGAGCGGAAATCAAGAGTCAGATGCTTAACCAACTGAGCCACCCAGGCACCCCGGGAACCTTTTATGCAAGAAAATAGATTGTTCAAAACTAATGGGGTTATATGAGGACACAAGATTGTGCTTCAGTGGGCTTCTATTGGCCAAATTAGGGTAGTTTGAACATCAAAAAGTATATCAGTAATGGATTATTATAACACATTGAGGGGGGGAATCCATGAGTCCTCAGTGATTGGGGGGAGGGAGAGAGAGAGAAAAATGGGAGCTACAGGGAAAAGCCTTTATAGAAGGATGCCAGCTAATAATTGTAGAAGGAATGATAGAATTAGAGAACTGCAATTAAAAAAATTTCAACAGAGCATTTTTATTAAGCTTACCCTGATCTTGAATACCTTGCCTCATTTATAAAATGTTTCAGCTGTCAGTCATTTCTTGGCAGAGAAAATATGCTGGAAGGAATGGGCCAAATACAGATTGCATGTTACTGAGTTAATTTAAAAAAGTAGTTTTACCGAAGTATAATTTATATACCATAAATTTCACCCATTTAATTGTACAGTTTAGTGAGAAAGTCACCATTTTGCCTCCCCAGCATCATGATGATTCAGGCAAGGGTCATCAGTGAATGCTAATACCACTGAGTTTAAGATTGTTGGGGAACAGGATATGTACCTGATCTCAAAAGTATCACTCCACATATTACTTAAAAATTATAAAGAAGAAAATGTGCCTTTACAACAGATCTGACAAGTACCACTTTAACCAAGTGATAAAATTTAATATCACTAATAGCGGGATAACTCAATGTGCCTCTTGATCTGACATGATAAGAAATATATAATATCATATAGGTAATATTCTTATCAAAACTGGTTCATCTGAATCTAATTATAAGAAAACAATGAGACATTCTACAGGTGAGACATTTCAAAAGATAATGTAGTGTTCTTATAAAAAATGTTTAACTGAATAAAATCACAAAAAGATAATCAGACACTCTGTGTAACACATTGTGAAACATAATTGGCTTGGGATTTTTTAAAAAGTCAGTCATAGGAAACAAAAAAATTCAAAACCAAGTTAAGGGGATTGTCTCAGATTAAAAGAAACATAATAATTAAGTTTACTATGTTAATTTTGGATACTGGATCAAAACCAAGGAGACTTTCTTCTCTTTTTTCTTTTCTTCCCTTCTTCCCTTTTTTCTTTTTCTTTCTCTTTCTTTTCTTTCTTTCTTTCTTTCTTTCTTTCTTTCTTTCTTTCTTTCTTCTTTCCTCCCTCCTTTCCTTTCCTTTCCTTTCCTTTCCTTTCCTTTCCTTTCCTTTCCTTTTCTTCTTTCCTCTCTCCTTCCTTCCTTCCTTCCTTCCTTCCTTCCTTCCTTCCCTCCCCCCTCCGTCCCTGCCTCTTTTCTTTTCTTTTCTTTTCTTTTCTTTTCTTTTCCTTTCTTTTCTTTTCTTTTCTTTTCTTTCTTTTCTTTCTCCTGTTCTCTTTCTTTCCCCCTTTCTTTCCTTGCCTGCCTTCCTTTGTTTTTATTTTTTATTGAGGTATAATTGATCTATAACATTATATTGGTTTCAGGTGTACAACATAATGATTTGACATTTATACGCACTGTGAAATGATCACCACAATAAGTCTAGTTACCAAAAATCACCATATAGAATTACAAAAAAATTTTTTTCTTACTCTCTTGGCAACTTTCAAGTATGCACTACAGTATTGTTGACTATAGTCACCATGCTGTATATTACATCCCCATGACTTATTTTTTTTATATTTGAAGTTTGTACCTCTTGACCCCCTTCACCCATTTTGCCTTCTCCCTTCTAGCAAACACTGTGCCGTTCTCTGTATTTATGAGTTTTGTTTTGTTTGTTCATATGTTTTGTTTTTTAGATTCCACATATAAGTGAAATCATAAGGTATTTGTTTTTGTCTGACTTATTTCACATAGCATAATACTCTCTAGTTCCATCCTTGTTTTCACAAATGGCAAGATTTCATTTTTTTATGGGTGAGTAGTATCCCGTTGTGTGTGTATATGTGTGTGCGTGTGTATATACCAAATCTTTTTCTAAAAAGTTTTTAAATCCAGTATAATTAATGATGTATTAGTGTCAGGTGTACAATAGAGTGATTCAACAATTTCTATATATTACTCAGTGCTCATCATGATAAGTGTACTCTTAATCCCCTTCACCCACCTCCTCTCTGTGTTCCAAATCTTCTTTATCCATTCCATCCAGCAATGGACACTAAAGATTATGGCCATATGTTGGGTATTGTAAATAATGATGCAATTAACATAGGGCGTGTGTATCTTTTCAAATTAGTGTTCTCATTTTCTTCAGAGAAATACATGGTACTGGAATTGCTGGATCATTGGTAGTTCTATTTTTAATTTTTTGAGGACCTCCATACTGTTTTTCATAGTGACTGCACCAACTTATATCCCCACCAAAGTGCATGAGGGTCCTTGTTTTTCCACATCCCTGCCAATACTTGTTATTTCTTATCTTTTTGATAATAGGCATTCTGACAGGTAGAGGTGATATCTCATTGTGACTTTGATTTTCATTTCCCTGATGATGACTGACGCTAAGCATCTTTTCATATGTCTGTTGGCCATCTGTGTATCTTCTTTGAAAAAATAATCTATCCATGTCTTCTGTCCATTTTTAATTGGATTGGATTGCTTTTCTGGTATTGAGTTGTATAAGTTCTTCATATATTTTAGATATTAACCCCTTATTGGATATATCATTTGCAAATATCTTCTCCCATTCAGTGGGTTGCATTTTCATTCTGTTAATGGTTTCCTTCACTGTGCAGTTTTTCTAGTTTGATATAGTCCCTTTTTTTGGTCACCTTTGCTTTTGGAGTCAGATCCAAAAACTCATTGCCAAGACTGATGTCAAGGAGCTTATCACCTATGTTTTCTCAAGAAGATGTTATTTAGAACAATTGGGGAAACTGAAAAAGAACTATACATTAAATGATATTAATGAAGTTTTAATTTTTTTTACATGTGTTACTATGGTCCTGTAGGAAAACATTTTTATTCTTAGAACTTGTATGCTACATTATTTAGAAAAGTGTCATGTCTAGTTTTCTTTCAAGTGGTTCAACCAAAATCTTGTGAGGAGAAAGAGATTGAGCAATTTGAGGCAAAATAGTGGGTTAATCTACATAAAGGATACACAAGTTTGTGATTTTTACTATTCTCTCAACTTTCTATAGATTTAAAATAAAAATATGGGGGAAATAATTTTTATAGACTTTTGCCTAAAATATGGAATATTAGTGAGACCTCTGTAATTGAGATAAATGGGGGCTAGTTAGGCAATCAGTTTATAGTTTCTAGAATATAGGTCCTTTACGTCTCTGGTTAAGTTAATTCCAAGGTAACGTATGGTTTTTGGTGCTATTGTAAATGGGATGGATTCCCTAATTTCTCTTTCTTCGTTCTCGTTATTCGTGTACAGAAATGCAACTGATTTCTGAGCATTGACTTTGTATCCCGCCACGTTACTGAATTGCTCTATAACTTCTAATAGTTTGGGAGTGGCTTCTTTTGGGTTTTCCATATAGAGTATCATGTCATCTGCGAAGAGAGACATTTTGACTTCTTCTTTGCCGATTTGAATACCTTTGATCCCTTTTTGTCGTCTGATTGCTGTTGCAAGGACTTCTAGTACTATGTTGAATAATAGTGGCGAGAGTGGGCATCCTTGTCGTGTTCCTGATCTTAAGGGAAAGGCTTCCAGCTTTTCCCCATTGAGAATAATATTTGCAGTAGGCTTTTCATAGATGGCTTTTATGAGATTGAGAAATGTACCTTCTATTCCTACACTCTGAAGCGTTTTAATCAGGAAAGGATGCTGTATTTTGTCAAATGCTTTTTCGGCATCGATTGAGAGGATCATATGGTTCCTGAGTCTTTTCTTGTTGATATGATGTATCACGCTGATTGATTTGCGAATATTGAACCACGCTTGCATCCCAGGTATGAATCCCACTTGATCGTGATGGATAATCCTTTTAATGTATTGTTGGATTCTATTAGCAAGTATCTTGTTGAGGATTTTGGCGTCCATATTCATTAGGGAAATCGGTCTGTAATTCTCCTTTTTGATGGGGTCTTTGCCTGGTTTGGGGATCAAGGTAATATTGGCCTCATAGAATGAGTTTGGTAGCTTTCCTTCTGTTTCTATTTTTTGAAATAGCTTTAGGAGAATAGGTATTATTTCTTCTTTGAATGTTTGGTAGAATTCCCCAGGAAAACCGTCCGGGCCTGGAGTTTTGTTATTTGGAATGTTGTTTATCACTGACTCAATTTCTTCATAATTAATTGGCCTGTTTAAGGAATCAATTTCTTCCGGTTTCAATCTTGGTAGTTTATAGGTTTCCAGGAAGGATTCCATCTCTTCCAGATTGCTTAGTTTATTGGCATATAGCTGTTGATAAAAATTTCTAATAATCCTTCCAATTTCAATGGTGTTTGTCGTGACCTCTCCTTTTTCATTCATAATTTTAATAATCTGGGTCCTTTCTCTTTTCTTTTGGATAAGTGTTGCCAGTGGTCTGTCAATTTTATTGATTCTCTCCAAGAACCAGCTTCTAGTCCTGTTGATCTGCTCTACTGTACTTCTGGTTTCTGCTTGATTGATTTCAGCTCTAATTTTGGTCAACTGCTTCCTCGTGCGTGGATTAGGCCTGTCCCTCTGTTGCTGTTCCAGCTTCTTGAGGTGAGAATATAAAAACTGCATTTTAGATTTTTCTATTCTTTTGAGTGAGGCTTGGATGGCTATGTATTTCCCCCTTAGGACTGCCTTTGCAGTATCCCATAGGTTTTGGACTGTTGTATTTTCATTCTCATTGGTCTCCATAAATTGTTTAATTTGATTTTTGATTTCCTGGTTTATCGAGTCATTCCTGAGCAGGATGGTTCTTAGTCTCCAAGTGTTTGAGTTTCTTCCAAATTTTTCCTTGTGGTTGAGTTCCAATTTCAGAGCGTTGTGGTCTGAGAATATGCAGGGGATAATTTCAATCTTTTGGTATCGGCTGAGACCTGTTTTGTGTCCCAGAACATGGTCTATTCTTGAGAATGTTCCATGGGCATTAGAATAGAATGAGTATTCTTTGGTTCTGGGGTGTAGTGTTCTATATATATCTAAGAGGTCCAACTCGTCGAGTATGCAGTATACTTTAAATATGTTAAAAGATTGCACTGTCCAAACAACTGTTCAGTATTCATGAGTGAGTTAGAGAGAAGCAGGCCCCTTTTTTTCTCTAACCTCCATAGAACTCCCTGTGATGGGACTGAGCTGGAAAGTGGTCAAAGTACAAGAGCATTGAATCAGGGAATGTCTGAACATGTGCTGATATTGACCAGGTCTCAAATTTGATATTCATCCATTGTTTAACATTATCTCTGCCTCTTTTCCTCCTGATCGGTATAGATAATTGAGAGTTAATAGTAGTGATAGTCAAATACTGCTTTCCTCTCTTGTCTTTCTCTGTAAAAATTTACAGCCTTATTTCAAGGTTTGCTTGATGGCAATGCTGTAGTCACACATCTGTCTTCTGAGTTGGCAGTCACTGAAACTGCAGCAGCTCCAGCTCTTCTGGGACCACTTAGGACAGAGTTGACAATCAATCTGAGCTAATTTGCTATTCATTTTAAATATATGGAGCTGCTTCTCTTAGAGAGCGGGGGAGGTAGGGGCGAAGGACAGGCATTTTTTGTTTCTCCATATACCAAACCATTGTTGGGTCCATAACATTAATATTTATCACATGCCACAATAAAGGGATGGGCAGCGTAAAATCCTAAACTTACCATTATTTAGGAGTTCTTTGAGTATTTTCATGGCATTTTGCTTTTTTGGTGAGGTGCCCGAAAGCATCACGACTAAAATATATTTCATCCATGATCTTTGCAGTCTCTTATGGTTACAACCCCATAATTATTTTAACAGCTGCTCACAACATTTTGACTACTATTTAGGGAAAAATGAGAAGACTCCTTGGAGTCATTAAAAATGCCGTAAGGAATTTTGTGATGTTTCCAAAATACAGTCCCATTAGCACCGGTCTCTGATCACCTTATTTTTTTCTTTTTGATGTAAAACGTTCTTAGTTGTCTAGTGTGGTATGACTAACTCTTGTGTAAAATGCCTTCAGGATCATTTCAGAGAAGCAGCTTTTTGTGATATGTTACAATTGTAATTCATTTTACCCAATATTAATATTTATTGTTTGGGGGGTTATTTTAAATTAGAGTTTTCAGGGTTGGGTATTTTTAAACTTTTTTTTTAGACAAAATTGAGATAGATTTGACATATAACATTATATTATTCTCAGGCACACGATGCCATGATTCAGTATTTGTATATATTATGAAATGATTGCCACAATAAGTTGGGTTAACTTCTGTCACCTTACATAGTTACAAAAAAAAATTATTTTTCTCATCACAAGAATCTTGTGATGACAGCTTTCAATATCTGCTTTCTTAGCCACTTTCAAATATGCAATATGGTATTATTAACTATAGTCACCATGCCATATTTTTTTAAAGAAGCTTGGTCCAGGTAAATGCTTTAAAAATATTTTTATTAGTTTACTTTCATCCCTCTTATATTTGAAGAGCATCAAATGCCGAGATGCCAAAAGATGCCTTTGAATTCCAAATAAAATGTCTTCTTTCTCTTTCATCCTCTAAAATAAAATCTGATTTACTGATTAAGGTGGTTTCTTTTATCTCCTCTTTTTCTTAAATTCTTTGGGAAATCTTGGTGACATTGGTTGATCAGCGAGGTCATCTATTGTGGTCTGGAGTGTAGTGTTCCACTTCAGATACTTGAGAAGCAAATGCTCTTGCTCTGCCAGAGATGTGGCAACTCACTCTAAGGGGCTCTTAAGCTCAACGGAGACAGGTACTCACTTCTTCCCATTGCAGTTAACTGAAAGGTATTTTATGTCTTTCCATTGTTCAATGTGCTACCTCCTCATCTCCACTCCCCTTTACAGACAAGATAGATTTATCGTCACATTATTGTTCCTTGATTCTAAATAATCTCTTGTAGGTGAGATTAGGGTATGAAGGTTAAAAATGATGAAGTCTTCGGCTCCTGTTAGAAAATAGTGCGTGATGGTTAACATTCTCAGAGCTCCACTTCTAAAATTCCTTTTCTATATGTAAATCCAGATTTGAAATACACTCAATGCATCTGCAAAATTAGATTTCTCACTAATCCTGCTTATGTACATTTTGTGCCCAAGTGAATTTCCTCAGCTGGAGAGCCTCCCCAGATGAATTATATGTACCATGATTTAAATCACTCCCAAATAGCAGGATTTATATTGTTTGTGAGATATACAGATTTTTCTCCAAAGTAATTTTCTTCCTGTTAGTGACTAAAAACTATAAATACGCTGGAGTCTTGCTATAATGCTGTTTTTGGGCCCATGCTCTATGGCTACCTCATAGATAAAATGGCCTGATAGTATTTTACTGACGAAATCTCCCTAGATGGGGTTCAGCTAGGCCTGCCTTATTTTGAGCACTTCGGTGTTTGAAAGGACAACAAATAGCGTTATGCTGTGGTGCCAATTATTAATAAGTTCAGCATAGTACTTTTTCTTTAAACTCTTCACAGCATTTGACAAACAGGCACACTGTAATAGAATGGGAGTCTGAATATACGAACTCTGGTATCATTTTTCATTAGCTTTGGCCTTTGGGAAGCTACTGAACCTTACCTTCTTGAGTTTTTAATTCTCTCTATCCTGATGGATATTGTGGGATTCAAATAAGGTAATAGGTATAGCCATTTTGAAAACTGAAGTACTGTATAATGGGAATGTGTTCTCTCAGATACAAGTCAAAACCACATAGCTGTGACTCTTAAATACAAAACACCTACTATGGGCCAAGGTGCTGTTAATCGGTATAGCAGGTATAAACATCAATGTCACACTGCCTTGAACAGGTTCAAAGTGTGGGGGTTGGGGCAGCAAAGAAAGAGAAATCTAATCTTTAGCTGATTTCCTGGAAGAGGTAGAATTGAAATGAGACTTGAATAGTAAGTGATATTTCAATAGGATGACTGTCCGAGGACCACTTAGGATGTAATGTAATAATAATTCTACTACCTTGTTTCCGCCATGTCACCTCCAAGAATTTAGAATACCTTCACCATTTTTCTTTTTATGCTTTTCCTTGAAATGTATATTTTATTAATTTTGTGTGAAGGGTTGTGCTATACACAAGCAGAGAATCTTCACATCACCAGCTTAATGTGTCAGTAGCAAGACTGGGATGAGAATTTCCATGGCAGAGACGAGAGCTTTGTCCATTCTCTAGAAACACTCTTTTTCCCATCAGACCATAGTTAGTACTGAGAATTCAAGCATATTTATTCTGAGTGTTACTTCAATTTTAATAAACTGGGAATCTTCTTAAAAGTAGCTAAGACAAATAGGAAGACAGTGTCCTCTCTCTCTCTCTTCTTTCCTTGCCCCTTCCTTCCTATCTCTTTCTTCCTCTTTCTGAATGAGAAATAAACCTTAATTAAATTCAGCTCCTGAGATTTCAAGGTTGCTTTTAAAGAGCATCCTAACCGAATATAAAACCTTAAAATACGGCTTTAGCTTAACAGGCATGCAACAATGAGGAAACCTAGATCGTAAAGCTAAAAAGGTGGCCAACCATATTAAGTAGTGAGAACAGATTTGTTAAAACTATCACATCATATAAACGGGGGGTCGTATGATATGCCCATTGAGCAGGCACTTCTGGGAAAAGAGGTTGGGAATCCAAACCTTATGTGTGTGTGTTAGTCTTCATCATTGAAATTTTTACAAATTTTACAATTTAATTGTACATTCACATGTACTAGTAAGAAATAATACAGAGGTGCTGAAGAAATAATACAGAGCTCCTATTTATTCATTACCTAGTTTTCCCCAGTGCTAACGTCTTGTAAAACTGTAGTACAGTAACACTACCAGGATATTGACATTGGCTTAATCTGTCTTATTCAAGATTTTCGTGGTTTTACTTGTATTGTGTTTGTGTGTGTTTCGTTATACCCAATTTGATCACGTGTGTAGGCTTGTATGTCCATTACCATAGTCAAAATACAGAACAGTTCCATTACCATAAGGATTCTTCATATTCCCCTTTTATTGCCGTACCCACCTTCCTCCCACATCTCTAACCTGGTTCCTAATTCCTAGAAACCACCAATCTCTTCACCCATTTCTAAAATTTTATCATTTCAAGATACTATACAAATGGAATCATACAACATATAACCATTTGGGGTTGGCTTTTTTTTTTTTCTCAGTGTAATTCCCCCGAGGTCCATCTAAATTATGTGTATCAATGGTTCGATCCTTTTAGTTGCTGATTAATACTCCATAGCATATATGCATCAGAGGTCATTTTACAAATTTACTGGTTGTAGGACATCTGGGATGTTTCCAGTTTTTGGCTACTCATGAGTACAGCTTCTGTGAGCATATATGTACAGATATATGAACAGAAGTTTTCATTTCTCTGGGATAAATGTCTAAGAGTGCAATTCCTGCTCATACGGTAGTTGCATGTTTAGTTTTATGAGGAGCTTCTGCACTTTTTCCCAGAGTGGATATACCATTTTACATGTCCACTAGTAACGTATGATACATCTTATTTGTCTAGGTCCTCAACAGCATTTGGTATTTTCATGATTTTTTTTCCTTTTAGCCATAGTGATAGATATGTAGCAATATCATTGCAGTTTTAATTTGCATTTCCCGGATGGCTAATGATGTTGAACATCTTTTTATATGCTTATTTGCCATCAGCATATCATCTTTGGTGAAATGTGTGTTCTTGTCTTTTGTCCATTTGCTAATTGGCTTGTTTTTTTTTAAAGATTTTATTTATTTATTTGAGAGAGAGAGAATGAGCAGGGGGAAGGACAGAGGGAGAAGCGGACTCCCCACTGAGTGGGGAGCCCAACACAGGGCTTGATCCCAGGACCATGAGATCATGACCTGAGCCGAAGGCAGACGCTTAACCGACTGAGCCACCCAGGCTCCCCTTGTTTGTGTGTTTTAATATTTTGAGACCTTATTATATATTCTAGGGTATATACTAGTCCTTTTTTGGCTATGTGATTTGCAGATATTTTCTCCTACTCTGTCATTTGTCTATTCCTCTTAACAACGCTGTTCACAGGGCAAAAGTTTTTAATTTTGAGTGTCTCCCCATTTTTTTTATGGATTATGCTTTTGGTGTCAAATCTGAGAACTTTTTGCTTAGTACTATATCCCAAAGATTTTCTCCTATTTTTTCTACAAGTTTTATTGTTTCACCTTTTACATTTAAGGCTGTGATCCATTTTTGAGTTAATTTTTCTGTAAGATGTGAGGTTTAGTCAAGGTTCTTCCCCCCCGCTTTTTTTTGCCTATGGATACCCAACTGTTTCAACACCAGTTGTTGAAAAGACTATCCATCCTCAATTGAATTGCTTTTGCACCTTTGTCAAATATTAGTTTGGCATATGGATCTTTTCCTGGGCTCTCTATCCCATAGATCTATATGTGTTTCCCTCCACTACTACCACACTGTCTTCTTTACTGTAGCTGTATAGTAAGCCTTAATATCTGGTAGAGGAATTCCTCTCATGTTATTTTTTTCCATCAAGATTGTTTTGGCCATTTAAATTCCTTTGCCCTCTCATAAAAATTTGCTGGGTTTTGTTAGAAATTACACCTACAGATCAGTTTGGGGGGAGAATTGACATTTTTACTGTGTCGAATCTTCCCATCCATGAATGTGGCGTGACCCACCATTTATTTAGGTTTTCTTTTATTTCTTTAATCAGCATTTTGTAATTTTCAGCACCCACATTATATATGTTTTGGCTTTATTAGATTTATACTTAACTATTTCATTTTATTTGTAGTGATTATAAATGGTATTATGTTTTAAATTTTGGTTTCCATAAGTTCATTACTAGCACATAAAAATGCAGTTCATTTTTATTTATTTTTATTTAAATTCAATAGCCAACATATAGTACATCATTAATTTTTGATGTAGTGTTCAATGAAACATTAGTTGCGTATAACGCCTAGTGCTCATCACATCACGTGCCCTTGTTAATGCCCATCACCCAGTTACCCCATTCCCCCACCCACCTCCCTTTCCATAACCCTCAGTTTGTTTCCTGGAGTCAAGAGTCTCTCATGGTTTTTCTCCCTTTCTGATTTCTTCCCATTCAGTTTTCCCTCCCTTCCCCTGTGATCCTCTGTGCTATTTCTTATATTCCACATGTGAGTGAAACTGTATGATAATTGTCTTTCTCTGATTGACTTATTTCACTTAGCATAATACCCTCCAGTTCCATCCATGTCGATGTAAATGGTAGGTATTCATCCTTTTTGATTGCTGAGTAATATTCCATTGTATATATGAACCATATCTTCTTTATCCATTCGTCTGTTGAAGGACATCTTGGCTCTTTCCACAGTTTGGCTACTGTGGACATTGCTGCTATGAACATTGGGATGCAGGTGCCCCTTCTTTTCACTACATCTGTATCTTTGGGGTAAATACCCAGTAGTGCAATTGCTGGGTCATAGGGTAGCTCTATTTTTAATTTCTTGAGGAACCTCCATACTGTTTTCCAGAGTGGCTGTACCAGCTTGCATTCCTACCAACAGTGTAAGAGGGTTCCCCTTTCTCCACATCCTCTCTAACATTTGTTGTTTCCTGTCTTGTTAATTTTAGCCTTTCTTGTATGTATGCTTGCTGAACTTAGTTCTTAGATCTAGGAATTTTTGTTTTGTTTTATTTTTTTTATTCCTTGGGATTTTCTACATAGGTAGTTATATCATCTGCAAACAGGTAAAGCTTTATTTCTTCCTTTCCAGTCTGTATGCCATTTATTTCTTCTCCTCATATTGCACTGGCTAGAACTTCCTGTACTATGTTGAATAAGAGCTATGAGAGCAGACATCTTTGTTGTGTTCCTATGTTTCCATGGAAAGCCTTCAGTCTTTCACTTTAAGTATGATGTTAGCTGTAGACTTTGTTGTAGATGCTCTTTATCAAGTTTGGGTAATTCCATGCTGTTCCTGAATTGCTGAGAATTTTTATCATGAATGGGTAGTGTATTTTGTTGAATGCTTTTTCTGCATCGATTGATATAATTGTGTTTTTTTTTCTTCTTTAACTTGTTGATATGGTGGATTGCATTGAAACACGTTTTTAATTTAAATTTTGTTAGTTATCATATAGTGCAATATTGCTTTCTGGAGTAGAATTCAGTGATTCATCACTTACATACAATACCAGTGATCATCACAACAAGTGTCCTCTTTAATACCCATCCCCATCTAGCCCATCCCTCACCCACCTCCCTCCATCAAACCTCAGTTTGTTCTCTGTCATTAAGAGGCACTTATGGCTTGTTTCCCTCTCTCTTTTTTCCCCCCTTCCCATGTGTTCATCTGTTTTCTTTCCTAAATTCCACATATGAGTGAGATCATATGGTATTTGTCTTTCTCTGACTGACTTATTTCACTTAGCATAATACACTCTAGCTCCATCCATGTCATTGCAAATGGTAAGTTTACATTCTTTTCGATGGCTGAATAATATTCCATTGTGTATATATACCACATCTTTTTTTTTAAGATTTTATTTATTTATGTGACAGAGAGACAGCCAGCGAGAGAGGGAACACAGCAGGGGGAGTGGGAGAGGAAGAAGCAGGCTCCCAGCGGAGGAGCCCGATGTGGGACTCGATCCCGGAACGCCAGGATCACGCCCTGAGCCGAAGGCAGATGCTTTAACAACTGCGCTACCCAGGCGCCCCCTATACCACATCTTCTTTATCCATTCATCAGTTGATGGACATTTGGGCTCTCTCTATAGTTTGGCTATTCCTGATAATGTGACTATAAACACTGGGGTGCATGTACCCCTTCGAATCTGTATTTTTGTAGCCTTTGGGTAAATACCTAGTAAGAAATGGGCAGAAGAGATGAATAGACACTTTTCCAAAGAAGACATCCAAATGGCTAACACACACGAAAAGATGTTCAACATCACTCGTCATCAGGGAAATACAAATCAAAACCACAATGAGATACCACCTCACACCTAGCAGAATGGGTAAAATGAACAATGCAACAGGTGTTGGCGAGAATGTGGAGAAAGGGGAACCCTCTTGCACTGTTGGTGGGAAATCAAACTTGTGCAGCCACTCTGGAGAACAGTTTGGAGGTTCCTCAAAAAGTTAAAAATAGAACTACCCTAAGATTGATTAAGCAATTACACTACTAGGTATTTACCAAAAGGATACGTTGATACATTTTCAATTGTTGAGTCACTCTTAAATTTGTGGAATAACTTCTTCTTGGTCATGGTTTATAGTTTCTTTTGTACACTGTTGGATTTGGTTTGCTAGAATTTTCTGGAGGATTTTTAAGTGAGAGATTTTTAAATGTTCATGAGAGATTTTGATCTGTAGTTTCCCTTTTTGTGTACTATCATTTCTTGATTTGTTATTAGGGTAATACTGGCCTCTTTTTTAGAAGAGTCTGAAGAATTGATCCTTCTTTAAGTATTTGGTAGAATTCTCCAGTGAAACCATATGGCCCTGGATACTTCTTTTTTGGGAGCTTTTTAATTATAAACTCAATTTCTATAATGCTTCTAGGACTATTCAGATTATCTTGGTTGAATTTTCATAATTTGTGGTTTTCTAGGAGTTGGTACAATTCTAAGTTGTTGAATTTATAAGCATAAAGTTGTTCTTAGAATTTCCTTTTGATACTTTTAATGACCACAGGATCTGTGGTGATCTGCCCTGTTTCATTCCTTATATTGGTGATTTGTATTTTCTCTGTTTTTATTTTTTTCTGTCTTGGTAGAGGTTAATCAATTTTTTTATTGATTTTTTTTTTCTCCAAAGAATCAGCTTTTTGTTTCATTGATTTTTCTCTATAGTGTTCCTGTTTTCAATTTCATTGATAACCAGTCTTTATTATTTCCTTCCTTCTGCTTGCTTCAGGTTCATTTTGTTTGTCTTCTATTTTCTTAAGGTAGGAACTTAGATTATTGATTTGAGACCTCTCCTTATCTCTAATAGTGTTCTCTTTTAAGGCCTTTCTGAAAATCAGCAGTTTTTAAACCTCAGTTGTCATCTCTAACCATCAGTTTTACTAATGGTTCTTTTACTTTCCATTATAAAGCTCCATGTTAACAAACATCTGCACATAGATACCCCAAAGGTACCTCAAATTAAACTTGTGTAAAACTGAACTCATTATCTTCACTCTCTCCTGGGCCTCCCAGATCAGTAACTCTTCAACTTTTCTTTTTCTCAGCTAACAGTTGCTATTATTTACTCCGGGACTTAAGGTAGACTATTTCTATTTCTTCAGTAAGTGATGATGATTATACTTCTTAATAGCTCCCGAATCTTTTCTTTTCAGTAGATTCCTATCACTGCCTTATTTCAGGTCTTCATCATCTACCACCTTGAAAGTAGAATATAAAGATTTTTTAATAAGGTTTATGAAAAATATCAGTTCCCCTGTTCATACCCCATTTCCCACCCCTAGAAACAATCACTTTCAATTATTTCAGCCGGTTATTTTAAAGAATATTTCTATATCTCTAAATACCATTACTCTTACTTTTTAGTTTTTCCATTTTAGGCCTTCTGTACTGGCTCCCTCAAATGGGAGGTAAGGATTTAACTCTTTTATACGACCCTCATTTTCTGTGTGTGTGTGTGTGTGTGTGTGTGTGTGTGTGTGTACAATACAATATACCACCATACTGCCCCCGCCAGTATATATACATATTACATATAGAGAAGTATATAAATATATGCACGTAAAAAAGTATATAAAAATATATGGCCATATCATAAATTATACATAGAACAATATTTATTGTTTGAGTTATGAATCCGTAAATGTTATTCACAGCCCAGCCATGTAGCATATTATGTTGTCTTTCTTTTTAAAGATTTATTTATTTATTTGAGAGAGAGAGAGAGAGACAGAGAGAGAGAGAAAGCAGGGGGAAGGGCAGAGAGAGAATCTCCAGCAGACTCCCCACTGAGCATGGAGCCCAATGAGGGGCTCAATCCCAGGACCCTGAGATCATGACCTGAGCTGAAATCAAGAGTCAGACGCTTAACCGACTGAGCCACCCAGGCATCCTGTCTTATTTCTTTTACAAGTTTTTGTTTTCCTTTGAAGTTTATTTCATCATTTGCTGAATTTTCTAGACTTACCAGTAAGTAGTTCATTCTCTAATTCTGTGCTTTTTCTTTAAATCCATCAATTTCACCTTATTGGATTCCTTTCTCCCAGAGCCCTCTAATCTCTAACCTATTATCTGGTATTGTTGTTCTCTTGGTTTACTGCTCAGCTAGGTTCTTCCCTCTACGGCAATCTTGTATTCCATCTATTTCTTTCTTTGTTTCATGGCTCTTATACTTCCTGTTTTGTGGTTTATTCCCTTGTTTTAGTATAACATGTATTCCATCAGCTTCCTGAGAGAGTGTGTGGGAAGTAAATTTTTTGAAATATTGCATGTCTAAAAAGGTCTTTTTTAAAAAAATTCACGTATAATTAACATACTGTGTTGTATTCGTTCCAGGTGTACAATATAATGATTCCACAATTCTATAAATTTCTAAGTGCTCATCAAGATAAGTATACTCTTGGGGCATCAGTTAATTAAACGACTGCCTTCAGCTCAGGTCATGATCCTGGGGTCCTGGGATCGAGCCCCACACTGGGCTCCCTGCTCAGTGGAGAGTGTGCTTCTCCTTCTCCCTCTGCTCTTCCCCCTGCTCATACTCTCTCTCTCAGATAAATAAATAAATAAAATCCTTAAAAAATAAGTATATTCTTAATCCCCTTTATCCATTTCACCCATCCCCCCAGTCGACTTTCCTTCTGGCAACCACCTGTTTGTTCTCTGTAGTTGAGTCTTGTTTTTTGTTTGTCTCTTCTTAATTGTTTGTTTTGTTTCTTAAATTCCACATATGAGTGAAATCATATGGTATTTGTCTTCTGTGACTGATTACACTTAGCATAATACCCTCTAGGACCATCCATGTTGTTGGAGATGGCAAGATTTCATTTTTTTATTGCGGAGTAATATTCCATAGTATATATACGCCACATTTTCTTTATCCACTCATTTATCGATGGACACTGGGGTTGCTTCCACATCCTGGCTATTGTAAATAATGCTACAATAAATATAAGCGTGCATATGTCTTTTCAAATTACTGTTTTTTTTTTTCTTTGGGGAAAGGTCTTTATTCTACCCTCACAATTGATACTATTGGCTATCAAAATCTAGCTTGGAAATAATTTTCTCTTAAACATTTGAAAATGTTTTTCATTGTCTTCTAGATTTGAGGTCCATTCTGACTTATGAAACTTTATGTGATCCCTTCATTTTCATGGTTCTCTTTTTCCTATGGACATTTTCAGGATCTTCCCGACAATACTGAAATTTCAGATGATGTGCCTCTGTGTAGGTTTAATTCATCCATTGAGGTGGTATTCAGTGAGCTTTTCCAATCAAGAGACTAATTTCTATCAGTTTGGGGGAATTTTCTGGAATTAGGTTTCTGCTGTATTTTTCTTAAATTTTCTCAGATAAGTACTCAGCTTTCTATTCCAGTCTTTCTATTGATCTTTGCTTCCTGTCATAATTTTTAGTTTACAAGAGCTTGTTATATTGTTTTATGATTGTGTGTGTGTGTGTGTGTGTGTTTTAAATTGCATCCAGTTCTTATTTCATGGATTCAATATCCTCTCTCTGACTATATTAATGATTTTTAAAAATGTTTTGTTGTTCCTGGGGCACCTGGGTGGCTCAGTTGGTGAAGTGTCTGCCTTCACCTTGGTTCATGGTCTCAGGGTCCTGGGATCGAGCCCCATGTTGGGCTCCCTGCTCAGTGGGGAGTCAGCTTATCCCTCTCTCTCTGCCCCTCTCCCTGCTCATTCTCTTTCTCTGTATCAAATAAATAAATAAAATCTTAAAGAAATGTTTTAGTTTTCCTGGATTGTTTCTTCCAGCTTTCTTTATCTTTCTATTTTGTTTTGGTCTTTTTATTTATTATTTGAGAGGGGGCAAGAGAGAGAGCGAGAGGGAGGGAGGGAGGGAGTGAGAGAGCAAGGAGAGGGAGAGAAAGGGAGAAAATCCCAAGCAGACTACATGCTGAGCACAGAGCCCAACATGGGGCTCAGTCCCACAACCCTGAGATCATGACCTGAGCTGAAACCAAGAGTCAGATGCTTAACCTACTGAGCCACCAGGGTGCCCCTGGTCTTTCTTATATTAGAGATATTCCTCAACTATCTGGTTATTCTTAGTTGTCCATTTAAATTTAAGAATGAGACAACAAACTGTAGATGGGTCTTGCTAACTTACTATAGGATAATTTGGCAAGACCTTTTTATTGGAGGATCTCCAACTTTAGGATTTTTCTCTTCAGTTGGTCATATTCTCCAAAGAAGAATCTTCCCACTCTTGGCTAGAGATTAATAAACCTAGTGGTAAGCCAGTGTTCTTGGGGCTATTAGAGAAGGGATTGGGGCTCAGTGTTCAGCTCGTTGACTTTTACTTCTTCCCTTGCAAATTTTCACTTAATCCCTATTTTTGGTACAGATTCTTTCTCCTCACCTCTCCCTGATGTCCCTGAGCCACAGCCCATCTGGTTTACCCTCTCTAAGGAAAAGTCCTCTGCTGGGCTTGGGTAGACAGAATCACCCAGATGTAGGATGTGGAGGAATAGAGGGGTCTGCTTCTTACTCATTCATATTTCTGCTTACATCCCCACTTTGAGCACCACTTTGAATTACCTGATTCTGCTCATTCCAAATCCTTTTAGCATCTACCAGCACTATCATCATTCCTTGCTAAAATTTATAGGTGAAAATATTTCCCTTGTTTAATTTGCATTCCTCTGGTTACCAGTGAGGATGAGTATTTTTAAAATATTTATAAACAATTTGTATTTCATTTTCTAAGTTGCTTATTTGTGTCTTTCGACCATTTTTTTCAGGATATTTTTTTTTTCCAACTGCCCCAATTGTTTTCCTAAAAGGAAAGAAAGAGGTGTACTATAGCAGTATTTATGAAAGTACATTGTTTCCTTTGAATATGAATTTAATATTATCTATTAATATTTGTATGTATAACTTCAAATAAAAATAATTATAGTAGAAAGCTTTGTTAGGGTTTAATGATCAACTCGCTTATTTTCATAACTTTATATGAAAGTCTTTTAATGTTTACCTAAAATATTTGCAAGTAGGCTTAGGTGAAGAAAACCTCTGTCCCATACACAGAATAGGACTGGCTGGAAGCAGTTTTACCACAATCTTCTGGAGGGGATGTGATTTTTAAGAAATATTTTAAACACACAAATCTATCATTTTAACCAATGGCTGTTTAAAGCTCAGATTTGGGCAAACATCAGACAATCCATTTGAAAACATTTCTGCTACCCTAAAAAATTCCCTCTTGCATGTTAGTAGTTGATCCCTGTTTCTTCCACTACTTTTTCTGTGTTTAGAGATTTGTATTTTCTGGAGAATTTATATTAAATGGAATCATATTATATGTGGCCTTTGTTGTCTGGCTAAGTAACATCAAGGTTCATCTATGTTGTAACATGTATCAGGACTTCATTCCATTTTATGGCTGTGTATCATTCCAGTGTGTGGACATCCACATTTTGCTTATCTATTCATCAATTGATTGACATTTGTGTTTTATTTTCCAAATATAGTTTTGCTCTTATATTTAGGTCCATAATGCACCTTGAGTTGATTCTTGTGCGTAGTTAAGAGATAGGGATTCAACTTCATTTTCTTGTAGGTATCCAGTTGTCCCTGTACCATTTGTTGCAAAAGACTGTTTTCCCCCACTGAATTGCCTTAACACCTTCATCAAAAATGAATTGATCATAAATATAAGGTTTTATTTCTGTTCCATTGATCTCTATGGCTATCCTATGGCAATATTACACCATCTTGATTAATGTAGCTTTGTAGTAAGTTTTAAAATTATGTAGTGTAATTCTTGCAATTCATTCTTCTTTTGCAAGATTGGTTTGCTATTCTGGGTCCTTTCCATCTATATTTTAAAGCTTTTCTATTTCTACAAAAATAGCCTGAAATTTTCATAGGGATCACAGCGAATTTGTAGATCAACCCGCGATTGCCATCTTACCACTATGGAGTCTTTCAATCCATGAACATGGGATATGTCTTCATTTCTTTAGATCTTCTTAATTTCTTTTAGCAGTGTTTTGTATTTTTTGGTGTACAGGTCTTATACTTGGTAGGTTTATTTCTAAGTTTCTAATTCTTTTTGATGCTGTTGTGAATGGAATTGTTTTCTTAATTTCATTTTCATATTGTTCAGTACAGTTCATTTTAATCTCAAAATGTGTATGGTGTATTTCCCCCAAATTTGGACTATTACTGGCATTTATCTTCTAGTATGGTATATAATTTCATAGGCCTACAGAAATCAATCACTGATGCATATCATGGGACCTGAACTCTGGGCAGTTAAGTGTGTAGGTGCAGTTTTTGCCCTCAAATAATGCAACTGCTAAAAAATTTAAAGTATGTTAATATAGAAATAGTCCTAAGAATTCAATTTGAAGACATGACAAAATGTTTATAGTAAAACTCCCTTAGTAATGCTGGCCTGTGTTGCTCGACATTTCATTGATTTTTAAAATTTTTATAAATGTACTCCTCTGCGCTTAATACATTATCAATCAGCAAATTAAGTAGATTTTGCTTATGTTGACACTTCTGGCCTCAAGTTAATGGTTTGCTATAGTGCTCATTGTGCTTCTAGCACATTGAAAAATGTTATTTAATGGTAAAAAAAAATTGCACCCTGCAGTTATTAGAACAAAAAGGAGATGTATTTTGCCAGGCTCAACGTACACTGTTTTTCTAGCCTTTCAGTAGACAACCATCATTTAAAATACTTGTTCTTAAGGTGTGATCTTGCAAAATGCCTGTACATCATGAGATAGGATGATGTATTCTTATACTTTATTATTTTTTTAATGTTTTTTTATTACATTATGTTGGTCACCATACAGTACATCCCTGGTTTCTGATGCAAGATTCGATGATTCATTAGTTGCGTATAACACCCAGTGCACCATGCAATATGTGCCCTCCTTATTACCCATCACCAGTCTTATACTTTAAAACTGAGTAACACTGGGGCTTCTCCAATTGGCTGAAGAAAACTAAAGTGTATTGTTTCAAATTTTTAGTTTTTCTCTTGTAAAGTTTTTTTTTTGTAAATCTTTGGCACCAGCTATTGCTTATTGACTAGTAAGCATTAATGAACACTAAAACAAATGACCAACAGCATGTTAATAGAAAAATCTAAATTATCATGCTTACTTTGACAGCTTACTTTTATTACAGAATGTTGCTGTTTTATATGGTAAAATTAATGGTATTTTGTGTTGCTTTGCCCCTGAGCAAATTGAGGACCACCAAGTTAAATAAATCATTAGAAAGGGACAGAAATGTGAATATACTATGTGTACTAATTTGCTTATAGACAGCAAAGACCTCTACCAAAATCTCTACCCTCAATTTAAAGACCACCTTGTGTAGCACTTTTAAGCTGTAATGAGTAAAAAGCAGTTCTCACTTCTCTTCAATAAAACATAAATGTCAAGTAGACGGTTATTTACCAGAAAAGTAGAGCAAATCAAGAATAGTCTTGTCTACTGCTTTTATGATTTCTAAACAGATAGATGATTTTTTCCTGTATGTTCTAATACTTAAAACTATTAAATAAAATTGATGTTTTATAAATCACGTTGAAGTGAGAATGTAAGCTGTTCTGTTCCTGGGACATTTTGACCTGGGATTAATGATGCATGACTTTTCCTCCTGTAGGCATGCTGCAAAGGAAGGTAGAAGAGGTAACACAGGTTTTTGAGGATCATCGTCGCACGGAGCAAGAACACAGTATCAGAATTGCTTTTGATTGAATGACCGTATCTTCAGCATGTTGTTTTGGGATTATACATTATCTACAAATTGTGATGATGTGAAATAGAGTAGTGTTCACAATTAACTACTTAATCTTTGGTTGCAATGAAGTTTCCATGTGGTTGGTTTGGTTTTTTTTTTTTCATTTAAATATTGTGCTGTTGAGAATTACACTGTAGTTTGGCTTTTAATATTAGCAGATCATAACTATATTAGCCCTCTTGGCTCTAGGCAGCAACCTATTAGATGTTGACTCCGTGTGTGTAATTTGTATCTTAAACTCTCCTAAATTCCACATTCTACCAGTAGCACGCATTGTCCTTCTTCCTCTAACTGGATCATCAAGAAATGTTTGCCAAGAAATAGATGCCAGCCCTTCTTTACTGGGTGCCTGTTAACTTTCAACAATATAGTGTTAGATACTGTAGTCTTTTTCCTCAAAGGAACTTACTGTCTAGTTTGAGATAGAATTAATGCCTGTCTGTATGAAAACAGTATAGATAATACAAAGAAGTGTGTTATAAATTACAGAAAGTGTGCTATAGAAATTCAGAGAAGAAACATTAGGGTGGATTTAGGTCTTGAATTAGATTATTTTTAAAAGGGTAAGGTTCGGGCAATTCATTTATTTTTGATGTACAGATAACTTGGTATTTTATTTGGTTTTAGCATATGATTTATAGTTGCTGGCTTTTGTCTATTCATTTGTTTTTCAGGAAAAAGCCTTGTTAGCTTGGGAACAGTCTGGTCTCTTGTGTTGCATGTTTTACCTAAGTCATAAATAAAGGTGATATTCTAAAAAATAAACGTATAACGTGAAAGCAAACTTACTTAAAAGTTCTCGAGTGACTAGAGCTTAGTTGCCTATAATTACTGAGCGAAATTTCTGTAATACTGACTGCACATGACCATCCTGAGGGGTATATATTACAGGAAGAAAATATCTTTGAAATGAGTATTAGTGATTTTTGCCACCTTATAAGTAAACTAAATATCAGGTTACATGGCCTTTTCATTCCTACCGAAACTTCTCAAAGTAGCAGCTTATCAGGTAAGTTTTTGTTACCACTCAAAACTTTAGAATATGAAAATAATCCAGAGACCATTTAATTTTGTGGATGATTTCTGTAGGTAAAGAGCTTTTGACTATAATTTTGAGTACTCTCCAATTTTTGAGCCTAGTGTTATTTCTGTTATACCCTAGATAACGACATTTTCCTTATTGGTTTTGGAGATTTAACTCTTAAAAAGTAGTTGATGTATGAATTAAGTTCTACATTCAGTAAAAGGTACATAGTATATTAGAGGAAACACTGGATTTAGTCTTGTCTCTACTTAATTAACTGGACACATAATTTCATTTTGGGCATTGTCTTTCATCTATCCCATGAAAGCATTTAACAATATTAATAAGGTCTTTCCAAGTAAAATATACTAGTTTTCATTTCTCTGAAGTTTTCTGATTTCTTTATGTCGTTTCACAAATGATACATGCTTACTCTACTGTTCCTCAGTAAAATAAGAGAGGCTAAAGTACTCCTACTGAATTTGCACTGGGAGTTCTAGGGTTTTTCTCCAGGACATAGAAGAGCAGTGGGTGGAGAGTGGCTTCCAGATCGATACAGTTAACAATGCAAGATTTACTGGTATATCTCAGTGTACTGTCTGGAATTTGGGGCCTTGGACTATTTCATCTCTAAGGTTCCTTCTGACTCTGGTTCTAACACGTGTCTAGAAGACATGACATTGTTGAACAAATATTAAAAGATCACAAATAACCCATTTTAAGGCAACATTTTTGTTAGGTACTGGAGTCTTGAGCCTCTCCTAACCATTATTAAAGACCAGCTAGGATATTAGCAGAAGGAAGAGTTCTTAAATTTGTCGTATTAAATTTGACACTTTTAGACTTTTCTTTGTCCTTTGAAAAAGATGCTATATTTATTTTCTCTGTAACAGCATTTATGCTATCTCATTTGGGGAATTTGAAAGACATGCACAGTTGATTACTCTTAATATTGGATGAGTGATGCTATCCTACTCTTCTAGAGAAGATTTTTGGTTTTAGCATCTTCTTCCATATCTGGAAATTATAATTGCTTCATAATGTATTCATCAGAAGTGTGCTGCGAACAAAACATCTAAAAAGGACAAACACTGAAAATATGTCTATGTTAAGGAAGAACTTCTGGCTTAATTAAACGAACCTTATTAAATTGTCAGAAAGACAAATGAGGCGTATTTTTCAGTTTGTCATAAATTCTTCTGGGGTGAAATTGTGAAATTACCTCATGGTAAGATCTCTGTGCCCATGAATAACATCTAGAACTCTCAAAGCTTTTTATAAACTGTCTCAAAGCTTTTATACCCTGTCTCCCTTTTAAAGCAGGGAAAGGCATGCTGTGGGAAATGGAATACCTATTATTCCACAGTTAATAAGTTTGGCAGAGCTAGAAATAGCCTGTTTTTTCTCCTAGTGCAATTTTCTGAATGTTTGTTCCTTGGTACCAACCTCTGGGACTGGCTACAGTTATACACAGGTACAGAGAGTACTTCCTCGTGACCTTGCTTTCGAGTTGCAATTCCACCCTACATGTCTTTTTAGCCATTTATTCTCCACTCATCCCACCTAGTGGATTCCTAATGTAGTGTGTATCACTTCTGTACCAACAGGATGTATGTATTATTAGAAGTTGTATACACGTCTGGTGTGATGGTCAGTGTAGTATTTGTTACACCCTTTGCCACTTTCCCAGGGGGGAAACACACCAGCAGCTTCGGCAAATTTCCCCATCTACTTATTGATTGATGCGTCAATTGGACAGTTTGGTTGAGCAGCAGAATTCGGCCTCACCACCATATAGGATTTACCTGGTACAGGCTTTGGTATGATCCGCACTTTGTGCATGCTTACATGCTGTCTATGCTCTGTGTCAAAGCCACAAAATAGTACATGTTATATCAGCATTCATTCACCTGTGTACTTCAAGAACACAGTCATTTGCATATAACAGGTTTTGGATAACTCAAATACTTTCCTCTGACCTTTTCAATCTCTAAGAAGTTCTTAGGATAGGAAGTACGATGTCTTCCAGTAGCTGCTTTTTGGTCTTATCCTCTAACTTGAGCATAGACGTACAGAAAGTTTGAATAAGTTCCACCAGATAACAGAATATTTGCTCATAGATGACCACCTATCAAGTGACTTTAAAACCATACTTTTATATAACACTTTACAGTCACCCTATTCATAGGTACTGTCCCAATTTTACAGATGAGGAAACTGGCCTAGACCAGTTAAAGAAACTTACTGAAACTCACATAGTCTTGTAACTTACCAAAGCAAAAGTTCAAGTCCAGACTGCCTGCTATGTTGTCTCTAACTGTGGGAACTTAGAAATCCAAACAGTGTGTCCCTGAAACACATGATCTTTTTCTTTTTTTGATTCTTTGTTGTATAAAAAGGGTTCCCTTTAATAAAAAATATTATTGACTACGTAATAAATATAATCAGGTGATTAAAAAATCAAAGGGTACAAAAAGTGAAGAGTTTTCCCCACCCTTTTCGCTAACCATCCAGCTCCCCTACCTGAAAGCATTCACTTATCACGGTCTATATGTTTTCCCAGAGGTATTTGATGAATACATAAGCAAATACATATGTATAACCCCCCCTTTATAACTCAAGTGGAAGCATACTGTAGATACTATTATGCACCTGGCTATTGCAGTAAATATAGTTTATATTGTTCAGTAGCAGTCCATAGAGAACTTTATCATCTTTGGGACTGCTGCATAGTTTTCCATTGAATGGATTTTTTACACTTGTGGTTATTTAAGTTGTTTGCAACATTTTGTTGTTATAAACAATGTTTCAGTGAATAATTTCATATATATAAAATATATACATATATATCTGTATATGTGTATGAAACATACACGTAAAATACATATGCACATATATATACATATATATAATCACACACACACATACTTGAGGATATATAGTATTGAGGATACTATTCAGAGAGGTTGAATTTCTGTTCTAAAGGGAATGGGGATTTATGGCTTCAATTGTATCCTCACATTACCTTCCATAGAGGTTGTACCAATTTATGTTCCTACCAGCAGTGTAATGAAAGTGCTTATTTTCCCACAATCTCAACAAAAGTAATGTGCCTTCAAACTTCTGGATCTTTACTAATCTTGTAGGTGAAAATGTTATTTTAGTGTACTTTTTAAAAATAAACTATTTTTTAGAACAGTTTTAGACATACAGAAAAGTTGTATTATACAGTTCTGTATACCTCCACTCAGTTAACCTTTAGTATTAACATCTTATATAACTCTGGTATATTTGTCACATCAAACGAATCTTATTAACTAAAGTGCATAGTTTATTCATATTTTTTTAGTTTTTACCTAGGGCCCTTTTTCTGTTCCAGGGTCCCATGCAGGATACCACATTACATTTAGTCATTAAGTCTCCTTTGGTTCCTTTGGCTGACAGATTCTCAGACTTTCCACGTTTTTGATGACCTGGACAGTTTTGAGTACAGGTCATATATTTTACAGTCCGTGTACTTCGAAATTTCCATTGCACTTATAAGTGAGATTAGACTTCTTTTCATATACTTAGGGACATTTGTATTTCCATTTCTGGGAACTCAGAGCCCATGGTCTTAACCACTATGCTATACCTCTCTCTTGATTCAACGTAATTATCAACGAAACATTCATATGGACTTCTGATTCTCAGGGTAGGAAGTAGAATGTCTCCTAACCTGTTACAGATAGAGGAGAACCGTTAGTGCAGGTGATTTGGTCAAACTTGTGTCTGATCACGGGCTGCACTGCAGAGGATGGGTCAGGGGCCCAACTGGAAACAGCAGGAGGCCAGATAAAGAAGCAGGGTTGATAGGCATACATTGGAGGAAAAGAAAAGGAGCCAGGATTTGGCGACATTTGATGAGACAGTCAGGAAGTCTCAGGTGACTACTAGCTTTGTGCGCTGGGTATTTTGAGTGTTGCTGTTAACCCGTAGGAGAAATATTTGAACTTAACAACATACCGCTTACTCAGTAGGTACTCGCTCTGTTTCTTTAGCTCTGCGAGACTACAATTCCCAGAACCCCGCACTCCACCACAATCCCCTTAGAGTCGGCCGCACAGAGTTCTGGGACTTGGAGTCCGCGGCCTATTCACCCAAGTTATAGATAGGGGCCTGTGGAAACATGAAGAGGTAAGGGCTTGTCTGAGAGCAGGCGGCGAAGGGAGCTCTCTTCCACCTTTTAACTTTGAAAATGGCTTTTATGACTTTGTGTTTGGGGTATGTCACGTTCTCGGGATGGGGTTTCGTGTGAGCGGGAAGACAAAGGAGGAGGGAGGAGGGGAGACGGGCTAGACAGGCCTGCGGGGCGAAGTTCAGGAAGGGCCGCCGCCGCCGGTTCCCGTAGGAATGCCTTGCCCGCACGGGCCTCTAGGCCACGGCGCCGGCCCCGGGAGCTGCACGGATGCCGTGGCTTCTTACTGCTTCAGACGGACCCACCCAGGTAAAAGGGTCTTGGCCGACTGATGCCCAGCGCCAGAGAAACCCAGGCCAGCTCCTCCCCGTCCCGCCCTACCTCCACTCCACCTCATCGTCCGAAAGGGGCACAGGGTGGGCGCCTTTTTTTTGTTTTGTTTTTTTGCAGTGTTTGTTTACTAAGGTAGACTTTCTTGGGCCCTGAGAGCATGCAGCGCTTTCAAATCTTAACCTAAGCTACTGATAATTTGTTTCTAAAAATTTAGACGGAAAGTACAAAACCGGCTCGATGTGTCATAGAAAAAGAAAAGCACTGCTGTAAGCAGTTCCCCCTACTGGTTCTGCAGGAAATGGCAGCTTTAACGTGGCTGGTCATTGTTGAAAGCCTGGGCTTCACAGTTGTTGACAGTAGTACACAATGGCTTTTTAAAGGATCCTCATTAAATTAGTTTTGGATTCACTGCAAAGTAGAATAATCACTCTGGAATAGGGCGGTGCATTCAAAGTTCTTCTGATATAATGCTCTCCTGTACTGTTAGTTTCCGCATCTTTTAAAAAACCATTTCCCTGCCTCAAAATGACTTTTAAAACATGTTTATTGTGATATATTTCATACTTGTAAAATAATGTAGATATACAGTTTAAAGAATAATAATAGACTTGGACCCAATACAGGCTTTCGAAATAGAACATTAGCAGTATCTTAGAAGTCCCCTGTGTGCCCCTTCTGATTGCTTCTTCTCCCTTCTTTCTCCCTGAAGAGACCACTGTCCAGAATTTGGCATTAATCATTCCCTTGCTTTTTTTTTTTTTTAATGGTCCACCACAGACGACTTTATCCCTAAACAAAATGTTGCTAGTTTTTTTTTTTTTTAAAGATTTTTTATTTATTTATTTGACAGAGAAACAGCCAGCAAGAGGGGGAACACAAGCAGGGGGAGTGGGAGAGGAAGAAGCAGGCTCCCAGAGGATGAGCCCGACGTGGGGCTCGATCCCAGAACGCTGGGATCATGCCCTGAGCCGAAGGCAGACGCTTAACGACTGAGCCACCCAGGCGCCCCCAAAATGTTGCTAGTTTTATCCATTTTTGAACTCTATATGGATGGGCACATATTGTATGAATTTTCTGTGACTTGCTTTTATTTCACTCAGCATTGCTTTTTCGAGATTCATGTGTACTGATGTAGTTAGCTATGGTTTATTCCTTTCAAAGCCACTTTAAACGTAGCAAGAACTTCCAGAATTTTAAGTAATAAATACAAATTGAGATGTTTAGGAGGAAGTTTTTAAAAATCCTGGGCCTAAGGATATTTTAAAATTTTCTAAAATAGGTCTTAGTCTTTCTAGGGCATGGGAATATTGCTTATAATTATGTGAGATACATCATAACCCAAATAGTAAAGGACTATTTTATAAAGAAGGTATTTCATATTTGTTTTTCTCATGGAATTAACTCATTTTGTTTTTGTCTATTATCACCTGTTGTTGCATGCTCTACTGGTCCTGCTATTTCTTTACACTCTAATAAGAGTTTTCAGTTATTTAGGGTTGGCTAGCTTCTAGCATTACCTGGATGTCTACAGAGTAGTGCCTTAGCTATAAAATGTGACCCTCTTCCCATTTGTTTCTATACTCTTTTCTTTGGAGATCTCGTCCTCTATCACAGCTCCAGATCCTGCCAACACATATGACTCGAGATTTCCGTGTTCAGCCTCAGACTCTCATCTATACAATTCTCCCATCTCTCGCTTTCCTATTAGCCAATATCACTTATGCTGTCACCTCAGACTCAATCTGTCTTTGAAGTATTCCTGCTATTTCGTGCTGGTGTTTCAGTTGTAATAGGCAGTTGACTCAGCATGGCTAAGACAATACTGACTTTCCCGTTCCCAAGCCATTTATTCCATCTGGGTCTTCCTCTTTCCTTCATTGGTACCATTGTTCTCATAGTTACACAGCTTGAAATTTCACGGTTATCTTTGACTCCTTCCTTACCCTACCTTCAAAAAGCCTGGCTCATCTATCTCTTCCTTTCTGTTTCCACTATTACCACTCCAGTTTGGACTTTCATAGCATTATGCTCGATCAGTTTGGACTTCCATAGCATTATGCTCGATCAGTTTAAAGAGTTTCCTAACTTGTTCTTTTGGTTTCTTTCCTATGAATCCACAAAGCATATTATAACCACATTCATTTTCCTAAACCATCATTTGTACCCTGTCACTTAACTGCCTAATAAATTGCTTTCTAATACCTATACATGAAGGTCCAGGCCCCTTAGTTGTAGTATTTAAGGCCATTCATGATCTGTGTCTAATTACCCCCTCCAAGATTATCTCCTAGTGCTCTCATATGTGAATGCCAACCTAAGGGAATCTATTATCCCCCCAGAACATATTTCTGTCTCTTCCTACTCATTCTCCCTGTTCTTTCCTTCATCATACCCAGTCCTTCAAATGCCCGTTTAAGAATTACCTTCCCAAAGTCTTCATTTACCACTCTAGCTCCCGATTATCTCTTTCTTCTCCCTCTCTCCCTCTCTCCCCCTCCCTCCCTTTTCCCCCTACCCCCTTCCCCACACAGGCACACAACACAACTACACATACACACATACCCTAAATAAATTGCAAGCTTCTTGAGGATAGAGACTGTGTCTTGAATATCTGTGACTCCATCAGTACCTAGCACGGTGCATTGTGCGTAAGTAGGTATTTAGTAAATGTTTGTGGGATGAATGATAAAGGGCAAGAAACAGAAAAGTGTCTTCGAACAAATGGGGTCGCTACTGGTAGATAATATAGCTAAAGAATATGTTTTGAGATTGACTGTCTCTTCTCTTTTCCGTATACATTCTTATATCTACTCCAGGGTAAATAGCTGTGTGAAGAGTGGTGAGCATGTCCTGGAGGAGTTGGAAACAGAAGGGGAGAGGCAGCTGAAAAGCCTCCTTCAGCATCAACTTGATACCTCTGTCTCCATTGAGGAGTAGGTATTGATTTTGCAAACAGGTAGAGTATCATAGACCCTTACCTCCAGGTGGCCGACCCCTCTTAAAGCCCAGATGGAACACTCCTCTCCCGCCCCCCTTTCCTTGGCCAACATCTACTTATTAGGCAGCATTTTGCTTCTGTGTCTCTTCCTCTGGGAAGCCTCCCGTATCCCACAAAGTCTGGGCTAAGTGCCTTTCCTATGTCTTCCCTTAACATACATAGCACTTACAACCCAATAGGATCATTGCCTGTTTGCTTCTCTTCCACAAAAGCAGAAACCATTTTTATCTTTTTTTTTTTTTTACTGTTAAATCCTCCGTCCCTGGCCCAGTGTCTGATGCCTAGTAGGTATTCAGTAAATAAATATTTCACTCGGTCATTTATTGGTCCTGGGTGAGGGGAATGGTGATGGAGTTCCATGTCCTTGCAGGGGTGCTTCAGCCTAGAAATAGGACATGAGAGAGAAAGTGCGTTTCATTGTGCCTCTTTTAATGGCGAGCCCCATTTCTGTAAATTGTGGTAACCTGAAGATATTCTTACTTGCTTCCTGTTTGTTTTGCAGATGTGTGTCTAAGAAAGAGAGCTTCGCTCCTGGTACTATGTATAAGCCCTTTGGGAAGGAAGCAGCTGGGACTATGACTTTGTCCCAGTTCCAGACACTGCATGAGAAGGACCAGGAAACTGCTTCTCTTAGGGAACTAGGGCTCAATGAAACAGAAATCTTGATCTGGAAGAGCCATGTTTCAGGTGAAAAGGTGAGTGGGGCCATTTTTTTTTTCTGAAGAATAAAGGGCAGGATCGCTTCCCTTTACACTGAGAACCTTTTCATTTTTAGTTCTTAAAAAACTGAGCTTTGGATCTGAATCTTTGGTTTCTACGCTAGGGACCTTGGTAAAGAGAAGTTCTTCCTTGACTTTTTAGCTAACATGTCTATGAATGGTCACTTCTGGTCCTTCACCAGCTTCTTTCTTATCGGAGGCATTAGATAATCATTTTCAGGCTGTGTCCTCTATGATACATGCCATCTCATTTCTCTGGTTTCAGAGGACAAGACTGAGGGCAACCCCAGAAGCAATACAGAACCGTCTTCAAGATATTGAAGAAAGGATCTCGGAGCGTCAGCGCATCCTTTGCCTGCCCCAGAGATTTGCCAAGAGCAAACAGCTGACCCGGCGAGAAATGGAAATAGAAAAGTCTTTATTTCAGGGAGCTGATCGGCACTCCTTCCTCAAGGCTCTTTATTACCAAGGTATGTGATCACCACTGACTTTGATGTGCTCTTTCACTGAGACAAAGATTTAACAGCAGGACATTAAACATGAAGAGTTAGTGAAGGGAGTAGGGGAAAGATAAATGATCACTCTCCTTGAGGAGTGTATATAGGCCCTTGACAGAGACAAATATGTACATAGTCAGTTGTGATACCACGTGGAAATCACTGTTACAGAGATGTGAGTAACATGCTAAGGGAGTGCAGAACATAGAACATCGAAGTCTAGTTGGGGGGAGTCAGGAATTGACATTTGTACTAAGTCTTGACAGAGCAACAGTCATTTGTCAGGTGAATAAGGGGCAGAGGAAATTACAGAGAGTAGGTGAACAGGAACAGGTTTGCGAAAGGACCTGGTGCATCTAGGGAACGATGAAAAGTTCATTGTGGCAGGAAGTATAGGACACAGCAGGGGATGAAAGGGGTGACACTGGAAAGGAAAGTGAGGCTAGATTGTGAAGGGTCTTTGGGCTGAACTGTAAATTAGCACAAAATATATAGATACATGGTATGCATCTTAACCAGAAAGTATTAGTTTAACAGATAAGTTTGGTAGGCACTGTGGGAGGTGCACAGAAGTTTAGGAAATCATTTCTGACTTTGTAGCAGTTACAGTCTGGTTGGAGAGAGAACCATGTAATGTTCAGTGACAACACTAGATATAGTTGTTAAGTGCTGTCGGAGTTCAGAGGAGGGAAAGGCCACTGTGCATTGGCATGACTGAAGAAAGCCTCTCAGAGGAGGTAAGATTTCAATGTTCTTTTAATACTACCTGTTCTATAGTAAGGAGAAGGAAAGGCAATTCATTTGCAGCAGATGGTATGAGCACTATGGAGTGTTTGGGCTGTTGTGAAACACCAGGTTAGAAAGGCAGCTAAAATTTTTGAACTTTATTTGTTGGGTAGTAGAGACCTATACAGAGTTAGTTATTCAGTTAGTTTGGATCTGGTGAAAGGATTTTGAGCCAGGAATAACCTGGGAAAAGCAGTCTTTGAAAATGATGAATCTGGTGGCCAAGAAACAGGATGAGAGAGAAAGAACTGGAAGCAGGGACAATGATCTAGGAGGTATTACAGTCATGTAGGCACGGAGATCTAAACTAGAATGATAGCAGTGGTATCGGAAAGAAAGGTAGGTGGGGGTTATAAGCGACATCACAAAGGAAGAACTGCTTAAACTTACTGACTGAGCATGAAGGAAGAAGGTCAAAGGAGAGGTCAGAGACAACCCAGGTGTTTCAAGTCTGTGTGACTTCAACACTGGCAAAATTAAGAAAGTCTTTATGGGGAGTTTATGACGAAAGACGATGAGTTCGACTTGAAACATGTTGAATTGGTAAGAATGGCAGGATCATTAAATGCACATATTGAGGAAATGCAGCAGGGAAGCTCGGGGGAGAGGTCAGAGCTGGCTACATAGAAGTGGGAATCCTGGACACTCAGGGGGCAGGTAAAGCCGTGAGCATGAGTGAATGCTTTGTTAGAGACAGAGAGACCAGAGACATGGAAGAGCAGTGGTGAAGGCAGGAATGAAAGAACAAGTGAACAGCCGTTTGTGGAGAGACCTAGAATACTGATTAAAGAGTGTGGGCTCTGGAGGCAGATTGCTGGAAAAGTCCTGGCTCCCCCACTTAACTAGCTTGTTAGAAGATGTTGGGCAAGTTACCACCCTACACTTCAGTTTCTTCACCTTGTAAAACGAGAATATTAATAATACCTATATTATAGGGTCGTTAGGAAGATTAAGTGAGGTAATACATGTAAATCACTTAGAGCAGTACCTGGTCTTTGGGGTGGGTGGGTGGTATATGAATCTGTTCTGTTTCCTATCTTTGAAACTCCTTGCTTTAAACCTTCACAGCATACCACAAAAAGACAAGTGCAGACAAGTACATGACCTCAATGAAGAGGAAGATAAAATTAGGCACAAAAGGCAAGTCGAGAGTTTTCTTACAGTGTCAGATTTAGGAATGTAACATAGGGTCCCAGACTTCTGAGTCTAGTGCTTATTTAATTCCATATTCAGTATATGACAATGTTTATAGGAAATGATCCAGAGGGAGCAATTTATCCTGATAAAGAATATTAAAGAGAGGAGTTAGTAGAAGTTGTAGAACTTTTACATTTAGTGTTGTTGATTTTTTTCTCTATACCTTTACGTTATTGTACCAGACATAAAATGACCTTGATTTTTAGATCCTATTTCACAACTAATTCTGAGTATTTTTATTAATCACTAACGTATAACTATTGATGACGATGATATAATAGCAATATTTTCTTTGAAAAATGAACTTACAATAAAATTGCCTGTTTTTCTTTCTTTTTTTTTTCTTGGTGTACAATTCTATGAATTGTAAATCATGTGAATCATGTAGATTCATGTAACCACCGCCACAATCAGGATAGAGAACAGCTCCATCACCTTAAAAATCCCTCATCCCATCCATTGATAGTCACCCCCAACTCCACCCATAATCTCTGGCAGTCCCTGATCTGTTCTCCATCACTGTAGTTGTGCCTTTTAAAGAATGTCATAAAGATGGAATCGTATAATATGTCACCTTTTGAGTGTGGCTTCTTTCATTTAGTGTAATGCCTTTGAGAGTCATCCAAGTTGTGTGTATCGATAGTTCATTCGTTTTGCTGAATAGCATTTCATTGTGCGGATATTCCAAAGTTCGTTTATCCATCCATCCATTGAAGTGAATTTGGGCTGTTTCCAGGTTATGGTGACTATGAATAATACTGATAATGAACAAATTTTTGTACAGGTTTTTGTATGAACATACATTTTTATCTCTCTAAGGTAAATGTCTAGGAGTGGGATTACTGGGTCATATGGTAAGTGTCTGTTTAACTTTATAAGAAGCTGCCAAACCATTTTCCAGAGTGGCTGAACCATTTTGCATTCCCACCAGCAATGTATGAGAGTTCCAGTTGCTCTACATCTTTGTCAGCATTTGGTATTGTTGGTATTTATTTTAGTTCTTCTAGTAGCTGTGAAGTGGTATCTCATTGTAGTTTTAATTTGCTTTTCCTTAATAGCTAATGATGTTGAACATCTTTTCATGTGCTTATTTGCCATCCTTATATCCTGTTTGCTGAAGTGTCTGTTCAAATCTTGTGCTGTTTTTGAATTGGGTTATTTTCTTTATGGCTTTTGAGAGTTCCTTATATATTCTAAATGCAATTCTCTGTTGGATATGTGATTTGCAAATATTTTATCCCAGTCCGTAGCTTATCTTTTCATTCTCTTAACAGTGTCTTTTGCAGAACAAACTTTTTTTTATCATGGTAAAATATACTTAACATAAAATCGACCATTTTCACCGTGTTTTCAGTGTACAGTTCTGTGGCATTAAGTATATTCACATTGTTCTGCAACCATCATCACTGTCCATCTCCAGAACTTTTTCATCTTCCCAAACTGAAACTCTGTACCCATTAAACACCATTTCCCCTTATACTCCTCCCCTTTGCCCCTGGCAACCACCATTTCTTCTGTCTCTGTGAATTTGACTACTGTAGGTGCCTCATATAAGCGGAATCATACAGTATTTGTCCTTCTGTGTCTGGCTTATTTCACTTAACGTCTTCTAGGCCATCCATGTGTCAGAATTTCCTTCCTTCTGAAGGCTGAATAATATTCCATTATGTGTACCTACCACATTTTGTTTATCCCTTCATCTGTCAGTAGATACTTGTGTTCCTTCTACCTTTTGGCTGTTGTAAATAATGCTGCTATGAAACCAGATGTACAAGTGTCTGTTCAAGTCCCTGCTTTCAGTTCTTTTGAATGTATACCCAGAAGTGGAATTGCTGGATCATATGGTAATTCTGTGTTTAATCATTTGAGGAACCACCATCTGTTTTCTACAGAGACTATATCATTTTACATTCCCACCAGCAATGAAGAAGGAATTCCAATTTCCCCACACCCTTGCCGACATTTAATTTCTTCTTTTTTGTGACAGCCATCCTAACAGGTGTGAAATGGTATTTCATTGTGGTTTCGATCTGCATTTCCCTAATGACTAGTGATGTTGTGCATCTTTTTCATGTGCTTTTTGGCCATTTGTGTATCTTCTTTGGAGAAATGTCTATGTAAGTCCTTTGCCCATTATTTAAACTGGTTGTTTATTTATTTATTGTCGAGTTGTAGGATTTTTTTGTATATTCTAAATATTGATTCTCTCATCAGATAAATAATTTGCAAGTATTTCCCTTCATTTCATGAGTTGCCTTCTCACTCTGTTGATAGTGTCCTTTGATGCACAAAAGTTTATGTTTTTGACGGAGTCTAATTTGTCAGTTTTTTCTTTTGTTACCTGTGCTTTTGGTGTCATGGCCAGTAAATCATTGCCAAATCTAATGTCATAAAAGTTTTCTCCTATGTTATCTTCTGAGCGTTTTGTAGTTTTAGCTCTTATGTTTAGGTGTTTGGTCCATCTTGAGTTAATTTTTTGTATATGTTATAAGGTAAGGATCCAATTTTATTTTTTGCATGTCGATAATCCAGTTTTCCCAATACTACTTGTTGAAAAGACTGTCCTTACCCATTGAATGTTCTTAGCACCCTCTCCAAAAATCATTTGGCCATAAATATGAGTCTTTTCCTAGGCTCTTCATTCTATTCCATTGGTATATATGTCTGTCTTTATGCCAGTGCCACACTGTTTTAATTACCATAGATTTGTGGTAAGTTTTGAAATCCGGAAGTGTGAGACCTCCAACTTTGTTCTTCCTTTTCAAGATTTTCACTATTTAGGAACCCTTGAGACACCATATGAATTTTAGGATGGATTTTTCTATTTCTGGGAAAAAAATGTCATTGGGATTTTGATAGGGATTACACTGAATCGGTATATCACTTTGGGTAATATTGACATCTTAATGATATATTAAGTCTTCAATTCATGAACATGGGATGTCTTTGCATTTGTTTGTATCTTTAATTCTTCCAGCAACATTTTGTAGTTTTCAGTACACAAGTTTTCTGCCTCAGGGCAAATGTTTTAAATTTTGATACAGTCCGGTTATCCAATTATCAGGGATTTTCCGCTCATGGATTATGCTTTTTATTTCCATGTTGAAGAACTCTTTGTCTGACAGCAGATTATGAATAAGATTTTTTCTTTAAACAGTTTTATGCTTGCATATTTTACATTTAGATCTATGATCTATTTTGACTTGATGGTTATATAAAGTGTGGGGTTTAGGTTAAGGTTCACTTTTTTGCCTATGAATTTCCAATTGTTTCAGCACCATATATTGAAGAGAGTGTTCTTTCTCCATTTCCTTGCCTTTGTATTTTTTGTCAGAAATAAATTGGTCATATGTTTGTGTTAATAATTAACTTCATAATAAATGGTGAAAGATTGAAATATTTCCCCCAGTGTCTGGAATGAGACAAAGATGTGCACTCTTGCCAGTTCCATTCACAGTTGAATGAAATTAGAAATCAGTAATAGACAGACCTTTAGAAAATGTACAGATATGCAGAAATTGAACAGCACTCTACTGAATAACCAACGGATCAAAAAGAAGTCACAAGGGACATTAGAAAATACTTTGAGATGAATGAAAACAAAACTTAACATACCAAAACTTATGTAATGCAGTAAAAGCAGTGCTTAGGGGGATATTTATAGTTATAAAGGCCCATATTAATAAAGAAGAAAGGTCTTAAATTAATAACCAAAAACTTTCACCTTAAGAACTACAATTTTTTTTTAAACTAGAAAAATTTGTCCAAATCCTTAGACTGTGTAATGCCAAGAGTGAACCATAATGTAAACTATAAACTTTGGGTAATCATAATGGGCCAATGTAGATTCATTAGTTGTAACAACTGTACCACTCTGATGGGGGTATATTGATAATGGGGCAGGCTGTACATGTGTGGAGATGGGGTTATGTGGGAAACCTGTGTACCTTCCCCTCAATTCTGCTGGGAACCTATAACTGCTCTAAAAACATAAAGTCCTAATAAAAAAAGAAACTACAAAAAGAAGAGCAACCTAAAAATAAATCAAACTTAATGAAGAAAATAATAAAGATTAGAGCAAAAAAAATTAAATAGAAAATTTAAAAAATACAGAAAATCGGCAAAACCAAAAGTTGGTCCTTCAGAAAGGTCAACAAAATTCAGAATCCCTTAGCTAGACTTACCAAGGAAATAAGAAAAAGGAAAAATTTCTTCTGCCCTGCTCTGCTTTGATTCTTTTTTGCATGGAACATCTTTTTCCATCCTTCTACTTTCAACTTTTTTTAAATTCAAAGTGTATCTATCTTTTTTTTTAAGATTTTATTTATTTATTTGAGAGAGAGAGAGTTAGTGACAGAGATCACAAGCCAGTGGGGAGGAGAGGGAGAAGCAGGCTCCCCGCTGAGCCAGGAGCCTGACGTGGCACTCCATCCCAGGACCCCGGGATCATGACCTGAGCTGAAGGCAGATGCTTAACTGACTGAGCCACCCAGGTGTCTTGTAGACAGCAAATAGTTGGGTTGTGTTTTCCTTTTTTAATCCACTCTTCTGAGTGTTAAGCTCATTTATATTTAATATATGTAATTGGAATCTTTTGATAAGAAAGGATTTGGTCTGCCATTTTGCTATTTGTTTTCTGAATGTCTTGTATCTTTTTTGTTCCTCTGTTATTCCATTTATTCCTTCATATGAAATAGGTTTTTCCAGTATATAATTTTAATTAACGTGTTGCTTCTTTTACTATTTTGTTTTAGTTACTTTCTTAATAGTTGTCCTGGGGATCATAATTAACATCTTAGCTTAAAAAAACTAGTTTGTATTAATACCGACTTAATTTCAAAAATACTCAAAAACTTTGTCCTGTTTATCTGTTTTCTCCTCCCTCCTTTGTACTATAATTGTCACACAAATTACATCTTCATAGATTTTAAGCTCATCAGCATAGTTTTATAATTATTGCATTATGTAGTTATTTCTTAAGTCAGATATGACAAGAAAAAGAGTTACAAAGACAAATACATTTATACTGTCTTTTTTTTACGTTTACCTATATAGTCAACTTTACTGGTGTTCTTTCTTTGAGTTACTGAAGAGTGCCCATTTATTTCAGCCTGAAGTACTCCCTATAGTTTTTCTCATAGGGTAGGTCTTATAGTAATGAATTCTTTCAGTCTGTACTTATCTTGGAATGTCTTAATTTCTCCTTTAGTTTTTTTTTGTTATTTTTTAAAGATTCTTTTTGTTTATTTATTTATTTATTTGACAAAGAGAAAGAGCACAAGTAAGCAGAGGGAGAGGGAGAAGTAGGCTCCCCGCTGAGCAGAGAGCCTGATGTAGAGCTCCATCCCAGGACCGTGGGATCATGACTCAAGCCAAAGGCAGATGCTTAACCGACTGAGCCACTCAGGGGCCCCTCTCCTTTAGTTTTAAAGTACAGTTTTTTGCCAGACAGTGAAGTTTTTGGTTGGCAGTCTTTTTCTTTTAGCACACCAAATATGTCATCTTACTGCCCTCTGGCCCCTGTAGTTTCTGTTGAGCCGTCAGCTGTTGATCTTATTTAGGACTCCTTGTCCATGATGGGTCTCTTTCTTGCTACAGTCAAGATTCAGTCTTCATCTTTTGCTTTTGACAATTTGGCTACATGTCTGAATGCCTCATGGACAGACTCCAAGTAGGTCCCTTGAGTTTGTCCTACTTGGATTCTATCAAGGTTCTGTAATGTGTAGATTAATGTTTTTCATCAATTTGAAGAAGTTTCCAGGCATTAGTTCTTTAAATATTCTTTATGCTCCTTCTGAGATTTCCATTATGCATATGTTGGTATGCTTGATGCTTGCCCACAGGTCTCCAGGGCTCTGTTATTTTTTCTTTATTTTTTCTTCTTTTTGCTCCTCAGATTGAGTAATCTTCCTTAGATGAGTAGTCGATATATCTTCAAGTTTGCTGATTCTTCTGTCAGCCCAGGTCTTCTGTTGAGGCCCTCTAGTATAGTTTTCGTTTCAGTTATTGTACTTTTCAACTCCAGAATTTCTATTTGGTTCTTTATTATAATTTCTGTCTCTTTATTTTATTCTCTATTTGGTAAGGCATTCTGAAACATTCTTTTAGTTCTTTATATGTGGTTTTCTTTAATTGTTTGAAGAACGTACAATAACTGATAAGAAGTTTTGTCTGAGAAGCCCAATATCCTTTTTAGGAAAGTTTGTATTGATTGTTTCTTTTTTCCTGTGGATGGGCCCTACTCTTCTTTTCTTTCCTTTTTTTCCCAGTGTCTTTATCTTAATCAGCTCAGGCTGCTATAACAAAGAACCATCCACTGGGTAGTTTATAAACAGCAGATTTATTTCTCACAGTTCTGGAGGCTGGAAGTCTGAGATCAGGGTTCCAGTACGATCAGGTTCCAGTGCGAGCCCTCTTTTGGGTTGCAGACTGCTAACTTCTTGTTGGATCCTCACATGTCAGAGAATAGGGAGAGGAAGCAAGCTCTCTCATGACTTCTGTAAGGGTACTGATCCTATTCATGAGGGCTCCACCCTCCTGACCTCATCTAATCCCAGTTACCTCCCAGAGGTCCTCACTTCCTATTACCATCACATCACCAGTAGGGTTTCAACATACGAATGGGGGGGGGCACAAATATTTAGTCCATAACAGTCTTACAATTTTTTTGTTGCAGAGGAGACATTTAAAATAATGTAATGTAGGGGTGCCTGCGTGACTCAGTTGGTTAAGCGGCTGCCTTAGGCTCGGGTCATGATCAAGGTCCTGCGATCAAGGTCCTAGGATAGAGCCCTGCATCGGGAGCCTGCTTCTCCCTCTCCCTCTCCCTCTGTCCCTCCCCTGCTCATGTTCTCGCTCTCTCAAATAAATAAAATAAAATATTTTAAAAAATAATGTAATGTGACAACTCTGAAAATCATTCTCCCCCACACACCCAGGGTTTATTTTATTGTTCTTGCTATTTGTATAGTGACTTTTCCTAGACTAATTTTGTAAACTTGAATTCTTTGTCATGTGCAGCCGCTGAAGTCTGTTCAGTTAGCAGAGTGGTCCGCTAATGATTGGAGAAAGTTTTCCTTAAATACCTTGAACCAAAAAGTTCTACCAACCTTTGTGGAGGGTGTGTGTGTGTGTGTGTGTGTGTGTGTGTGTTGGGTCACTCCTTCAATGCCCAGGCAGGCAGTTTGCAACCGTGCCTTAGACTTCACTTCCTGCTTGTTCAGAGCCTCAAGGTCAGCCAGAGGTGAGAGATTCGGACTTCACAGGCTCTAACTTTCCTGGGCATACATAGCCCAGCACATGTTTGTTACCTTCTAGAGTCCCAGGAGTATGTCTGAACTTTTCAAAGCCCCTTACGGACATCTCATTCCCTATTTTTCTTTCTTTTTTTGTAAGAACACTTAACATGTGATCTACCCACTTAACAAATTTTTTAGTGTACAATACAGTATTGTTAACTATAGGCACAATGCTGTACAATAGGTCTCTAGAACTTAGTCATTTTGCGTAGCTGAAGCTTTATAACCTTTGAATAATAACTCCCCATTTTCCCCTTCCCCTAGCCCCTGGCAACCACCATTATATTCCCTGCTTCTATGTGTTTGATTATTTTATATACCTTACATAAGTTGTTTCATGCAGCATTTGTCCTTTGTGACTGGCTTATTTCACTTAGCATAATGTCTTTAAGGTTCATCTGTGTTGTCATGTGGCAGGATTTTCTTCTTTTTTTAAGCCTGAATAATATCCCGTTGTATGTATATACTACATATTCTTCATTCATTGATGGACTTTGGGTTATTTCCACATCCTGGCTGTCATGAACAGTGCTGCAATGAATATGTAAGTGCAGCTATCTCTTGCAGGCTCTGATTTCAGTTCTTTGAATAAATACTCAGAACATGGTATTTCTATTTTTCATCTTTTGCGGAAACTCCGTACTGTTCTCTGTAGTAGTTACACCATTTTACATTCCCACCAAAAGTGTACAAAGGTTCCAGTTTGTCTAGATCCTGACCAACACTTGTTATATTTTGGTTTCTTTGATGTTAGCCATCCTAACAGTTGTGGGGTGATATCTCATTGTGGTTTCGATTGGCATGTCCCTGATGATCAGTGCTGTTGAGCACCTTTTCATGTATCTGTTGGCCATCTGTATATTTTCTTTGGAGAAATGTCTATACAAATACTTTGCACATTTTTAAATCAAGTTTTTTTTAATTTTTAAATTATTTTTTAAAATTTGAATTCCTGGGGTGCCTGCATGGCCCAGTCGATTAAGTGTCCAACTCTTGCTTTCGGCTCAGGTCGTGATCTCATGGGTTGTGAGATTGAGCCCTGCCTTGGGCTCCGTGCCCAGTGGGGAGTCTGCTTGAAGAGTCTCTCCCTCTGCCCCTCCCCCCATTTACCTGCGCGCACGCGTGTGTGTACTTGTTCTATTACAAATAAGTAAATCAATCTTTAAAAATGTGAATTCCAGTATAGTTAACATACAGTGTTATGTTTCATAGGTTTCATTATTATGGCATTGAGTTGTAGGAGTTCCCTATATGTTTTGGATATTAACCCCTTATTGGGTATATGGTCTACAAATATTTTCTCCCATTCTGTAGGCTGCCTTTTCACTCTGTTAATTGTGTCTTTGGTATGTAGAAGGTTTTTAGTTTGATATAGTTCCACTTTCTATTTTCACTTTTGTTGCCTGTACTTTTGGAGTTATATTTAAGAAATCATCGCCAATATCAATGTCAAGAGGATTTTCCTCTATGTTTTCTTCTAGGAGTTTTAGAGTTTCAGGCCTTCTTTTTAAGCCTTTAATCCATTTTGTGTTTTATTTTTTAAAGTTCCATGATTCATTACTTGCGTATAACACCCAGTGCACCATGCAATACATGCCCTCTTTACTACCCATCACAAGCCTATCCCATTCCCCCACCCCCATCCCCTCTGAAGCCCTCAGTTTGTTTCCCAGAGTTCATAGTCTCTCATGGTTTAATCCATTTTTAATTGACTTTCGTGACTGTTGTAAAATAACGGTCCCATTTCATTCTTTTCCATGTGGAGATTCAGTTTTCTAGTGTCATTTGTTGAAGAGACTATCCTTTCTCCATGTGTATTCCTGCCACTCTTGCCAAAGACATACATGTGAGGGTGTATTTCTGGGCTTTCTATTCTATTCCACTGGTCTGTATGTCTATCTTCATGCTAGTACCATAGTATTTTCATTGCTATAGCTTTGTAGTATATTTTGAAACCCATAAATAAATGTATGGTCATTCCCTATGTCTTCTTTTAATATTTTTGTCATCCTCTTGTTAACCCCCAACTGGTAATGCCGTCTCAAGCAGCTACAGTGTGAAACAACCCTCCCCAGTTGGTTTTGACAAATGCCTTAGGGCTGGGCTGTTCCTGCAGAGTGAGATATGAATCAAGTCAAAGACAAGCCCTCCAATTGTAGCTTTTCAGTGAAGTACTAGGCTGGTCAAGCAGTGACAGTTCTCTGAGGATGAGGTGTTTGGTGAACTCCAGAACTGCTCTACTTCCTGTAGTATCAGCTAGGCTGCTGTTTTATTTACAGCTATGGCAGTTGCAAGATTGTTGGTTTTCAAAGCTACTGGAACGTTGGAGAGAGGGAAATGTGATTACAGAAAGTTAAAATGCAATAAATCTTACTATTCTTGAGACTCAGCTGTTTTTCTTGAATAACTCTTCCTCCTATTATTGTATGCCTCTATTGAATTTCCAGACTTATCAAAAGTTTAATTTTTAATGAGTTTTGCTTTTATGGAAGAGCAGGTTTTCAAGGTCTTTACTCCAACATTCGAGAACAACTTTCTCTCCATTTTACTTTTATCCTATCTATATCATTATGTTTGAGAGTGAGTTTCACATTTTTTTAAAAAATGAGTTTCTTATAGAATGTAGTTGGGTTGGTTTTTTTCCACTTTTTTATTGTGTAATGATTGACATAGCATTAAACTCACTCATTTTAAATGTACAATTTGGTGACTTGTAGTAAATTTACAGAGTTGGTCAGCCATCATCACAATCTAGTTTTAGAACATTGCCATCACCCCAGAGATGGTTCTCAGTCCCTTTTTCTTCTTCCAGCCCAGATAGCAACTATCCTATTGTCCCTCTCTATGGATTTGCCTATTCTGGACATTTCATTATAAACGGGACCGTATAACATGTGCCCTTCTTTAAGTTACTTAACACAGTGTTTTTGATTATTCCTAGAATTAGTGCTCTTCCCAGTACTGAGGGATTTCCTAGTACTGAAGGATTTGTATGCAAGCTGAGCACATCTTCCATAGTCAGCCAAGCAGTTTACGACTCCATCTTAGCCCTCACTTCCTGCTTGTGCAGATTTAAGACTAGTCAGAGGTAAGAGCTTAGGGTTTTTTCTAGGTTTTCCTGAGCATGTATACAGCTCCAGCCACGAGGACAGGCCTGTGCGTGTGTGTGGCCTTCTAGATTCCTGGGAGTATGCTGGAGCTCTTCAGTGCCCACTAAGGACATTTCATCCCCCCAAATTTCCTTCTAGGCTTTTTGGTTAACCTATTGTTTATCCCAACTCCACTACCTCAGTCAGGGGAAGAATTCACCAACTGCCTCTGATTATTTTTTTAAAGGTTTTTATTTATTTATTTGTCAGAGAGAGTGAGAGAGCACAAGCAGGGGGAGTGGCAGGCAGAGGGAGAAGCAGGCACCCTGCTGAGCAAGGAGCCCTATGCGAGGCTGGATCCCAGGACCCTGGGATCATGACCCCAGCCGAAGGCAGATGCTTAACCGACTGAGTCACCCAGGCGTCCCCTGCCTCTGATTATTTTTGACAAAAGGTCTGGGGAAGAAGGATTTTAGCACTGGGTGGTAAGCTTTGAGTTACATCAAGAAGAGCATTGCCTGTGGAATCTTCCAGGGAACCACTAGAAAGGCCACCTGGATGACTGTTCTCTGACAATGGTGCTTTGAAGGAGCTCCAGCCCCGTTCTTCCCTCTCCGGTAGCTGTCAGGCTGCTGGTTTTCACTGTGATTTCAGGTTGTTGGTTTTCAAGGTTACCACAGACCTGGGAGAAAAGGACGAGAAAAGGGCAAGTTAAAATGCTGCAAAATGTATTATTCTTACTGAGATTTAGCTGTTTTTATGGAATAGGTATTTCCCAGATTGCTGCAGGCCTTTGGTTAATTTCCAGAGTCCTGGAGAAGCTGATTCTGACAGCTTTTGTCAGTGTTCTCATTGCTTTTATGGAGGAGAGAATTTCAAGAGGTCCGTACTCTGCCATTTTCACTGATGTCACCTCTCTTAACAGTATCTTCTGAAGCTAGAAAGTTTGATTTTGACGAAATCAAATTTACTTTTTTTCATGACTTCTGCTTTTGATCCTATAACTAAGATTTCTTTCTAACCCAAGGTTGCAAAGATTTTCTCATATGTATTCTTTTGCAGAACTAACAGTTTCAGCTCGTACATTTAGGTCTATGAACCGTTTTGAATTCATTCCTGAATTACACGTATGATGTAAAGTTAGGGTTACATTAGTCTGTTTGCATATGGATATCCAATTGTTCTGACACCTTTAGTTGAAAAGACTGTCCTTTCCCAATTAAATTGCCTTAGTACTTTTGTGGAAAACCAATGGACTGTGAATACAAGGGTTTTTAAATGCTCTTTCATTATTCTACTCTTTTTACTCTTCCTGTTTACTTTTCAGCAATCTGATCGTGCTGTGTCTGGGCATGGGTTCTTTGTTATTTCAAATTCTCACCTATTCCACCTGCTACTATGTACTTTTTGTAGTCTTCAGATGTTCCATGAATTCTTGCCAGGTTTTAGAATTGTATTCAGTGGGAGAGGCGGGGGTGAAGTGTGCTCACTTCTTACATGGAAACAGCTATGAGGAAATAGCTAATAATTTTTGAGGGCTTATTTGTGCCAGTCCTTGTGCTAAGCATTTTGTATGTTTGCTCATTTAACCTTTATAATAACCCTACAACATAGTGGCAGTATTCTACTCATTTTAGAGATAATGAAATTGAGCTTCTGAGGAGGTAGGTGACTTTCTCAAGGTCAGTTATTAAGTGGCTATGTTAGGACTTAAATCTAGGTCTGTTCTTACATGAATGTCAGTGCTCTTGACCATAGCATTTGAATATGGGATTTGAGAAGGTTTTTTGGTTTATTAAGTGTAATTTTGCTGTATCTTAAGATAAACATTTTTTGGGGGAGTAAAACATATCCCATCTTCTAACTTTAAATCAGTGGGAAAACAACATACATTATCTCTAGAAATAAACTTCCTCTGGGGGGGTAATCAGAAGGGGGAATGAAGCATGAGAGACTATGGACTCTGAGAAACAAACTGAGGGCTTCAGAGGGGAGGGGGGTGGGGGAATGAGATAGGCTTGTGATGGGTAGTGAGGGCACATATTGCATGGTGCACTGGGTGTTATACGCAACTAATGAATCAACGAACTTTACATCAAAAACCAGGGATGTACTGTATGGTGACTAACATAATATAATTAAAAAATATTATAATAATAATTAAAAAAGAAATAAACTTCCTCTGAAATCTTAAACCCCAATATATTACTCTGACCACAACCTTTTTCTTATACTTCTGGCCCTTGCAACTCTCTTATACCCATTATTTCATCTCTTCAACCCTGTTGAAATCTCCAGTTCCTTGACCTTTTTATTTTCTCCCAATCTGTCATCCCCTTCCTGTCTCCTTCCTTCCACATCTTACTTAGACTCCATCACCCATTATTTACTCATGTTCTTGCCAGTGAAACATTCTTTTTGTTTCCTTGTCTGTGTGCCATACCTACCCATCAAAACCTCAACCCTGAATCAGTCCAACTAATTGCCTTCTTTATTTCTGCAGGATAGTTTTTGAGCACTACTAGAGAACAATTGTATAATTTTGCTGATTAATGCCTCTGCAGTTTCCTCATGTCTGGTCTGGTCTAGAGCCTTCTTCCTTGTTCAGCAGTCTGTCTATCTGCTGGTTCCTGGTCAGCTCTCCATTTCATTCTTTCCATATATTCTTTTAGATCTTCATTATTCTTTCCATCCTACTGTTTCATTGTTTTTAGCAGATAGTCTTCCTATTTCAAAGGAAACATTGTCATTGGCAAGAGCTTTCATCTTCTTTCTGCCTGACTCTGCTAACTTCTGCATCCTGACTCTTATTTTCTTCCATCTCAACTCAGTGGTAGGCATCCTTCATGCCTAAAGTTAATCTTTACACCTTTGTGCTGGATCCTAGCCCTCTTACCTCCCCAGGGACCTCGGTCAGTTATCCCCAGTATTGCCTCTTTCCTTTCAGGATTTTTAAAAAAGATTTTATTTATTTATTTGACAGAGAGAGAGCACAAGCAGGGGGAGCAGCAGGCAGAGGGAGAGGGAGAATCAGGCTTCCCGCTGAGTGAGGAGCCCGATGTGGGGCTCAATCCCAGGGCCCTGGGATTGTGACCTGAGCCAAAGGAAGACACCCAACTGACTAAGCCACCCAGGCGTCCCTCCTTTCAGGATTTTAACATGCTTTTTACTACTTGCCAGTTTCTGTAGTGTACATACTCCTACCATGAACTATCTTTAAAAAATGATGAAGACAAAAAATGCCCTTCAGTTGTTTAGCTACTTGAGCAAACAATATGTTTAGATTCTTTCCCTTCACTATAACCATAATAAGTAGTACTTGGTTTAAAACTTGAAATATCAAAATGATAGAATTAAGTACATATGTCAATATTTTTTTGATATCCATATAGGAAATGGTGTTTCCCCAGTCTTTAATGAAAATTTTCAAACACAGAAATGTTGAAAGAATTTTATCACAAACACCCATTATATCAGCAACTAGATTCTAACATTAATATTTTATTTTATCACGTATCTATCCCTCCACTCATCTATCAATCCATCTTACTTTATTGATGTATTTAAAATAAATTGCCACTGTAAATGCATATCCCACTAAATACTTCAGTGTGCATATTGGTAGCTAGAATTAACTATTTCAATTTTTGTTTTGATGTAAATTTTGCATGCCATAAAATGCACGAATTTTAAGTGTTCATTTGCTAACTTTTGGCCAATGTATACATTTTTGTAGTGATGTGTTGGTAAATGTTTAACAGCCAGCTCTCCAGAAAGTAAAAGGGCTCTGATTTGTATCATTTGCCAGTTTCCATGGTGTACATACTTGCACCATGGCAAATTTCAGGCTACCAAAGTGTTATCACTGAACATGGAGTCTGGAAGATACATGTGTATAATCATTGGGCCATTTCTAGCGTACCACTGCATCTGTGTACCTAATCCAAAGATTACCACCATTCCAGAAAGTTTTATCAGAATTCTTGTCAGTAATTTCCCAGAGGCAACTGGTGTTTTGGTTTTTTTCCACTATAGATTAGTTTTTCCTATCCTAGAATTTCAGATAACTGAAATGAAATACTTTGTATTCTTTCTGTAAGGCTTCTTTAACTGAGCATATGTTTTTGAGATTTATTCATATTGTGTATGTCAATCGTTTTTTCTTCTCTCTGCAACAAAATTTCCTAGAAGAATTTTCTAAAATCATTGGATTCTTTTTCTAGGACTGCCATAACAAAAGACCACAAATCTAGAGGCTTAGAACAACAGAAATTTATCCTTTCACAGTGGTGAGAAGTCTGAAATCAAGGTGTTAGCAGGGCCATGCTCTTTCCGAAGGCTCTAGAAGCCTTCCTTGTATCTTCTAGCTTCTGGCATTTGCCAGCATTCCTTGGTGTTATAGCTAGCTGCATCATTCAAAAGTCTCTGCCTCCATCATCACATGACGGTCTCAAGTGTGTGTCTGTGTCTCTGTGCCTTCACATGGCCTTCTTATAAGCACATCAGTCATTTGATTTAGGGCCCACCTTAATTCAATGTAATGTCATCCTAACCCGTGACATCTACCAAGACTCTCTTTCCAAATGAAGTCACGTCTGAGGCTCGGGATGGACATGAATTTTGAGGGTACACTATTCAACCCAGTGCAGTCTGCCCTGTGGCCTCCAAATATTCATATCCATCTCACACGCAAAATACATTCACCCTGTTACAACATCCACAGAAGTCTTAACCTATTCCAGCATCAAGTCTAAGTCCCAAAGCTCATCTAAATATCAACTCAAAAAGTCTCAAGTGTCATTAACTAAATAATCAGAACCAGGTATCAGTGGGGTGCTGAGTATGTTCCAGCCTAAGGCAAAATTCCTCTCTGTCCAGAGACTGGTGAAACTAGACAAATTATCTGCTTCCAAAATACAGTGGTGAGACAGGCATAGGATAGGCATTCCTACTCTGAAATGGCAGAAAGGAAGGAATAAAGGGTTTACTGGTAAAGCAAGTTAACAGCCCAGCAGGGCACATTCTGTTAGGTCTCGGAGCCTGAGAGTAAATTTCTGGGCTCAGTGCTGTGCCCTCTGGCCCTCAGGGGTGGTCTTGCTCTCTGGGTCCTCTGGGATAGCCCCACCTTCTCAGCCTACCAGGGTAGCTGCAGCTCCACTGTCTGTGGCTTTTGCATTTGTGGCTTTGCCTTTGCAGTCATCCTTCCTTTTGTCCTGTCTTTGTCACTTTCACACGGGGCTGGCACTGTTTCTGCTGCTGTACAGTTCTCTAAAAACATTGTTGGTCTTTTGCATGTCAAGAGACCCATATAATCAGTTATAAGAGTTTTCTACAGGTCTTTTCTGGATAACCCCTCCTGTCTTCCTGGCTTCTGCTGAGATGGTTGATTGCATCCATGAGTCACACACCTAATCTCTTCAGTGAAAGTCTGTCCATCCACACCAGAGGCCCTGTTTCCAGAGCACATTCTTTGTTTAGATACACTGAGAATTCTCTAGGTCATCAAGTGCTGGTTTCTTCTTTTCACAGATCCTTCCTTAATTTATCTCTCTTTTCTCTTCATTTTATTGTAAGCATCAAAGAGAAATCAGGCTGCATCTCACACTTCGCTGGGAAATCTCCTCAGCTAAATATCCACTTATAAGTTAAGTCCACCCAACAGCAAAACTCATTTCAGCCAAGTTTCTGCCACTTGATGACAAAGATTTCCTTTCTTCCAGCATCCAATAATATGTTCATCATTTCCTTCTAATGCCTCACCAGAAGTACATTTTCTAATGTTCATATCTCTAGCAATATTCTATTCATGATGATATATGTATTCTCTAAGGTGATAGAAGCTTTCTCTACTGTCCTCTTTCCTTCTGAGCGCTCACCAGAACTGTTATTTACACCCACATTTCTACCAACAGTCTCTTCAAGGTAACCAACCTTTTTCTTTCAAGCAACTCAAAAATTCTTCCAGCCTCTACCCATTACCCAATTCCAAAGCCACTCACACATTTGTAGGTGTTTGTTACAGGAGCACCCCATTTCCCGGTGCAAAATGTGTATTAGTCCCCTAGGGCTGCTGTAACAAAGTACCACAAACTAGGTGACTTAAAACAACAGAAATGTATTCTCTCACAGTTCTGGAGGCTAGAAGTTCAAATCAAGATGTTGACAGGTTGGTTCTTCTGGAGACTCTGAGGAAGAATATGTTCCGTGCCCCTCTCCTGGTTGCCGGCCCTCCTTACCTTGTATATGCATCACTCCAGTCTCTGCTTCTACCATTACATGACATGTGTGTCTGTGTCTCTACGTGGCCTTCTTAAAAAGACACCAGTCATTGGATTTAGGGCGCACTCTAATCCCATATGACTTCATCTTACCTAACTATCTGCAAATACGCTATTTCCAAATAAGGTTACATTCTGAAGTTCTGAGTGGACATGAATTTAGGGTGGATACTATTCAACCCAGTATACTGATTTATCTCCTCTTCTTTACCTCTTAATTCACTTTTTAAAAAAATATTTTTTTTAAGATTTTTAAAATTTATTTATTGGACAGAGAGAGAGAGAAAGAACAGATGTAGGGGGAGTGGTAGAGGGAGAGGAAGAAGCAGGCTCCCTGCTGAGCAGGGAGCCCAACATGTGGCTCGATCCCAGAACCCTGGCATCATGACCTGAGCTGAAAGCAGATGCTAACCAACTGAGCCACCCAGGCGCTCCTAAAAAAACATTTTTAATAATGAAATGGATCATGCCAGAGAGTACTTAATACATACAGTCAGTCAAGTCAAGAAATCAAATCTTGCCGATACTCCAAAAGTCCCTGTATGCTCTTCAGAAATAACATCCCCCTGCCTACCAGATATAACCACTGTCCTGACTTGTGATAAGAATTTCTTTGCTTTTCTTTATATTTTTACCACCCATACATACATCACTAGACAGTGGTTAGTTCTGCTTGTTTTTAGGCATTTTATCAATGAATTGTGCTGTATGTATTCTGTTGGGTCCTTTTCTACCTACTGCTATATTTGTGAGATTCATCCATATTACCATGTATAGCCGTTGTTCATTCACTTTCACTGTAGTATAGTATTCCTTTATATGGACATATCAACATTTATTTATCCATTTTACTGTAGTTGGACATGTGGGTTGTTTCCATTGGGGGGGGCTGTAAGTATCAGTCCTGCTACTGTGATCATTCTTGTACATGTATCCTGGGACACATATGCAGGAGTTTCTCAGGATATATACCTAGGAGTGGAATTGAGGGGTGAAGAATTCCTACCTGTTCACTTTATAGATATTAACTCTTTTGTGAAGGGATTGTCCCAAGTTAAAAACCCACCAACCACGTGTGAAGAAGGTTCAGGTTGCTGCATATCTTTGTCCACACTGGGTATCATCAGACTCCAATCTGATGGGTATTTACTTATATTTCAGTATAGTTCCCTTTCTTAATAATTAGCGTTCATTTATATTACTTTTTATTTGTCTAGGGTTTAGTAAAGTCTTGTTTTCCTCACCCTTCTATTTTGAAAAATTTCAAGCATGGAGAAAAATTGAAAGGATAGTATACTCACACCCTTCATGTACATTTACCAACTACTGGCATTTTGCCACATTTGCTGTATCTCTACTATCCTCTACACTAGAGAGAGAGAGAGAGAGAGTGTGTGTGTGTGTGTGTGTGTGTGTATGTGTGGTTTGTCTATTGCTAAACAATTTGAAAGTAAATTTCAGACATTAAGAGGTTTTACTCTTAAATACTTCATTATGTATCTTCTAAGAACATAGACATTCTCCTGTATAATCATAGTATTATGTTCACTCTTAAGATATTTAGCATTGTTACACATACTATCTAATATACAGTATCTAATTAGATTTCTCAATTTTAAATTCAGGATGTAATCAGGGATTACATATTGCATTTAGTTTGCTTTATAACAGTTCGTGTGTGTGTGTGTGTGTGTGTGTGTCTGTCTGTCTGTCTGTCTGTCCGTCTGTTGCAGGCATTGATACTTTTCAGGAGTCTAAGTCCATATTGTTTTGTTTGTTTCGTTGTGGTTTTAACTTCCTTCCGTTGGTGTCTAATGAGGTTGGAAACCCTCTCACACATAATTGACCATTTGGATAGCCTCCTTTGTGAAATGGCTATTCAGTTCTTTTGCTCATTTAGCAAATGTTACCTGCATAACTTTCCATCTGTTTTATATCTGTGTCCAGATGCACTCTTGGTTCAGAGGTCACTTTAGGCATGTTATCAAAGCAGTAGCTTGCCCCAAAGCCCTGGGATATGGCAGATCTCAATGATCACTACTTACCTTCAGTAGTGCTCTGTGAAGAGGGAGCTAGTAGGAAAGTGTTGTGGTTATATGTCCTGAATATTCTATCTCCAAATTTCGTCTCTCATCTTAAATGCATTTCTTATAAATTTGTATAAGTTCTTTATTATTGTGGACACTTGCTCTTTGTTGGCTATATGTGTTGAAAATGCCTATTCCTACTTTTTGGCTTATCATTTCATTCCCTTTATGGTGTCTTTTGATGAATAAAAGTTCTTCATTTGTATGTAATAAAATCTATTAATTTTTCTTTCCACTTTGTGATTTTTCTGCTTTGATTAATGAATCCTTCCCTGCATGAGCTCAGGAAGATATTGTTCTTTATTCTGAAGGCTTTATGTTTTTGCCTTTCACATTTAAGTCTTTGATCCACCTGGAATTGATTTCTGTATATGGTATGAAGTAGGATTTCAGGTTTTGTTTTGTTTTGTTTTTTACCATATAAATAACCCTTTATCCCAACAATATATTTTGAAAATGTCCCTGCACTGTTATTTATTGCTAGCTCTGTCATATATCAGGTGTTCATGTATGCATGGGTGTTTTTATAGGTTCTCTCTTTTGTTCCTTTGGTCTTTTTTGGCTCTCAGTATATCATAACCAGATGACAATTTAGCTTTTTAATGTCTTGATATCTGGTTCAATAAGAAAAAAACAATTCCTTCCACCTTGTTCTTCTTCAAAAGTGTTTTGTCTACTTTTGATACTTCACTTTTCCATGGAAATTTTAGAATCAGCTTGTCAAGTTACACACACACATACTCACACACATACTCTCTCTTACATGATTTCAACTGAGATTCCATCGAGTATTTAAATGAATTGAGGACAGTTGACATATTTACAGTATGAGTCTTCAGATCTTCAAGGGTGAATATGCTATATCTTATCATTCATTTAATTATTCTTTAATGTCTTTTAATATATTTCGCCTATTTTCTGTTCTAACATTTTGTGAGACTGAATAGTTTTTTTCTTGATTTTTAAACTTCATTGAGGTATGAACTTTATATGTGGTAAAATTCACCTATTTGTAAGTGTTCAATTAAGGCGATAGTAAATTTTTATTGACTTATGGTCATCAATACGAACCAATCTTAGAACATTTCCATCACTCTGCAAAATTCCCATGAGCGTATTTACAATAGATCACTCCCACACCTACCCCAAGCCTTCTGTCTCTATAAATTTGTTGTATCTAGGTGTTTCATATAAATGGAATCTTAACAATATGTGATCTTTGGAATTTGGCTTCTTTCAGGTAACATGTTTGTGAAGTTTGTTCATGTTGTAGCCTGTATCAGCAATTCATTCCTTTTTATTACTAAATAATTTTCCATTTTATAGATATACCACATTTTGTTTATCCTTTCTCTGCTGATGGCATTTGAATACTTTCCACCTTTTGGCTACTGTGAATAATACAATGAACATTCATATCCAAGTATTTGTATGGATATGTTTTCATTTCTCTTGAGTGAATGGAGTTTCTAGGTCATATGGTAACTCTGTATAACCGTTTGAGGAACTGCCAAACTGTTTTCCGGTGTGGTTGCATCATTTTACTTTCTCATCAGTGATGTATGAGCGTTCCTACTTCTTTATATTCTTGCCAACTCTTGTTATTCCCTTTTTTTTTAAACAGCCATACTAGTGGGTATGTACTAATATCTCATTGTGGCTTTAATTCGAGTTTCTATAATAACAAATAATCATGAATATTTTTCATGTGTTTATTAGCCTTTCTTATGTCTTCTTTGATGAAGTGTCTATTCAAGTCTTTTACCCATTTTTTGATGGGGTTTTCTTAGTATTGAGTGGTAAGAGTTCTGAATTCAGGTACTTTATAAGTTATATGATTTGCAAATATCTTCTTCCAGTCTGTAGCTTGCCTTTTTATTTTCTAATGGTGTCTTTTGAAGCACAAATGTTTTAAATTTTAATGAAGTTCCATTTATCAATTTGTTCCTTTATGACGGGCTTTTGGTATCATATCTAAGAAATTGTAGCTGAACTCAAGGTCAGAAAGATATTCTCCTGTGTTTTCTTCTAGAATATGTATCATTTTAGCTCTTACAATTAGATCTGTTATCTGTTTTGAGTTAATTTTTTGTGTGTGAGATAAAGATCCTAAGTTCATATTTTTAAATATGCATATCCAACTCTCCCAGCACTATTTATTGTAAAGACTATTATTTCCCCCATTGAATTGTCTTGGCACCTTTGTGAAAAATCAATTGACCATAAATGTAAAGGTTTATTTCAGGACACTTGTTTTGGTTCCATTGATGTATACACCTACCCTTATACTCTCAATGTCTTTACCTTTATATAAGTTTTGAAATCAGGTAGTGTAATTCCTCCAACTTTGTTCCTGTTTTTCAGGGTAGCTTTGGTTATTCTTGGCTCTTTGTATTTCCATGTAAATTTTAGGAGCAGCTTGTCAATTTCTCTGTGAAAAAAAAAAAAGCCTGCTGATATTTGATAAGGATTGTGTTGAATCTGTAATTCAACTTGGGGAAAACTGCCATTTTAATAATATTGAATATTTTAGTCCATGAACATGGAATGTCTCTTCCTTTATTTAGCCCTTCTGTAATTTATTTCAGCAATGTTTTATAGTTTTAAGTTTACAAATATTATATTTTTACTAATTAAATATTTTTTTCATTTTGATGCTCTTGTGAACAGAAATGTTTTATTTCACTTTCTGATTGTTATGTACATGTCTGTAGAAATACAGTTGATTATTGTGGATACCTTGGGATTTTCTACATAGACAATTATGTTGCCTATGAATAAGGCAGTTTTACTTCTTTCTTTCCAATCTGGATGTCTTTTTTTGTCTCCTTGCTTTGTCTAGAACCTTCAGTACGGTGTCCAGTGGAGGTGGTGAGAGCAAGCATCTTTGCCTTGTTCCCAGTCTTTGGGGGAAAGCATTCAGTTTTTAACGATAAACTATGATCTTAGCTCTAGGTTTTTTGTACATGATCTTTAGCATTATAGTACATTACTTTCCTTTGGGTGCTATAACTAATTATTATAAACTTAGTGATTTAAAGCAACTAGTTTCTTCTCTTATAGTTCTAGAGGTCAGAAGTTGTAAATCCAGTTGTTCTTATGGTTGCCTCTCTTCTCTAGTTCTCTAGGGGAGCCTTTTCCAGTGTCTAAAATCCACCTGTAATTCCTTGGCTCATGGCCCTTTCCTCACATTACTTCAACCTCCACTTCCATTGCTACATCTACTACTCTGTCTCTGACCCTCCTGCCTCCTTGATTATATTGGGCCCACCTGCATAATCCAGGATAATCTCCTTAACTCAAGATGTGTAACTTAATCACATCTGTAGAGTCTCTTTTCCCATGTAACATTTTCATAGATTCCAGGAGTTAGGATGTGGACATTTTTGGGGAGTCATTCAGCCTAACATATGCAGGTTGAAGTTGTTCCCTTCTATTCCTACTTAAGTGAGGTTTTTTTTTTTTTTTAAATCATGAATGGGTTTTGGATTTTATTTAATCCTTTTGCTGCACTCACTATAGTGATCATGTAGTTCAAGTTCAATGTTTTAATCTATTAATATGATGTATTATGGTCATTGATTTTTTTAGATGATAAACCAGTCTTTCATTTCTGGGATAAATTCCACTTATATGTGTATAATCATTTCTATATATTGCTGAATTAGGCAGACTTGCTAATATTTTGTTAAGGATTTTTGTGTCTGTTCATGAAGGATATTTGTGGTTTTCTTTGCATGTGGTGTCTTTGTTTAGCTTTGGTTTTAGTATAGCATTGACATCATAGAATAAGTTGGAAAAGATTCCCTCCTCTTATTTTCTGAGAGTGTTTGTGCATGATTGATATTATTTCTTTAAATATTTGGTAGAATTCACCAATGAAGATATCTGGAATTGGACTTTTCTTTGTGGGTAGATTGTTGATTACTGATTCAACTGATTTACTTATTATAGGTTTATTCAGCTATTCTCTTTATTTTTGAGTCTGCTTGGTAATTTGTATCTTTCTATGAATTTGTCCATTCATCTAAGCTTTCTAATTTGTTGGCCTGAAGTTATTTATAATATTCCCTTATAATCATTTCCATTTCTATAGTGTCAGTAATGATGCCTCATCTTTAATTCTTGATTTTAGTCATTTTTGTCTTCTCTCTTATTTTCTTGGTTGGTCTAGCTAAGGTTTGGCCATTTTGTTAAACTTTTCAAAGAATCAGCTTTTGGTTTCAGTGATTTTCTCTATTTTTCTGTTTTCTGTTGCACTGATTTATTCCTTAATCTTTATTATTTTCTTCTTTTTCCTTGCTTTGTGTTTAGTTTGCTCTTTTTCTAGTTTCCTTAGTTTGGAAGCTCAGACTGTAGGTTTAAACACATTCTTCTTTTCTGATATAGGTGTTCAAAGCTGTAATTTTCTCTCTAACATTGTTTTAATTGCATCTATAAATTTAGATATGCTGTGTTTTCCTTTTCATTTAGTTGAAAATATTTTTAAAATTTCCTTTGTGAGTTCTTTGACCTATGAGTTATTTAGAAGTCTGTTGTTTAATTTCTAAATATTTGTATTTTCTCATATTTCTTCTAGCAGTGAATCTCTAATGTAATTCCATTGTGGTCAGATAGTTTGTATGATTTCAGACTTTTTAAATTTTTTGAAACATATTCCTCACTTTGGGGCCCTCACTCTAGTATCAGCATGATAGATTCCCTCACTTTCTTTAAGTATTCTCTCTCAAATGTCACTTTCTCAATGAGACTTACCGAGACCAACATTAAAATTGCAACTACCACTACTACAACCCCCTAGCACTTCCAATCACCCATTACACTGCTGTATTTTTTTTCATAGCGTAGTGCTCATAACCTTCTGACATACTCTATAATTCACTGAGCTCTATGTTGATAGGGATCTCTATTTTATTTACTGATACATCCCAAGAACCTAGAATAGTACCTGAATCATAGTAGTCACTAAATAAATATATATTTTTGAATGTATACATTAGAATATTTATCCACGTGGTCATATGTAGCTGAAATTTCTTCACTTTCATTAGAATATAGTATTTTGTTGTATAAACTGACTACAATTTTATAATTGATTCTTAGATGGACATTTATATTTTTGCCAGTTTCAGGCTACTATAAATAGCACTGATCCAAACATTATTATTATTGTATCCTGGTACATGTATACCTAAGTTTCTGTAAGGCATATATGTAGGAGTGGAACTGATTGGTCATATTATGAGCATATATTCAATATCAGTAGATAATGGTATAGTGATTTGCACTATGGGTGCACATTCCTACCAGCAATGTATGAGGGTTCCATTTGCTCTACAATTTCACTGACATGATATTGGTGTTCTTTTTAATTTTTTGCCAGTATGGCCATTTTCTATTAATATCCTAACCCATTCTTAATTAGCATTTTCCTGAATTCTAATATGGTTGAACATTTTGCCTATATTTATTAGCCATGTATATTTCCTCTTTTGTGAGGCATATTTTCAATTGTCTGCCCCTTTTCTTAATGGTTCCTTGCCAGTTATTTGTGCAGCAAATACCTTTTCCCAGTCTATGACTTTTCTGTCTCTTTATGATATATTTTTTTAAAGATTTTATTTATTTATTTGACAGAGATAGAGACATCCAGCGAGAGAGGGAACACAAGCAGGGGGAGTGGGAGAGGAAGAAGCAGGCTCATAGCGGAGGAGCCTGATGTGGGGCTCGATCCCATAACGCCGGGATCACGCCCTGAGCCGAAGGCAGATGCTTAACCACTGTGCCACCCAGGCGCCCCTCTTTATGATATTTTTAATGAACAGAAGTTTTAAATTGTAATGTAGTTGTATTTGTCGATATTTTCCTTAATGGTTAATGCTTTTGGGGTCTTAAGAAATCCTTCTATAAATATTCTTATACCTTGCTGGTGGAAATGCAGAATAATACAACTCCTACAGAGTGGAATTTAGCAATATTAGGAAAAATTACATACACATTTACCCTTTGTCTCAGCAATGCCACCTCTTGTAATGTGTTTCAAAGACATACTGGAAAAATACAAAATCCTGTAGGCACAAGGCTGTTTGTCAGGGTATTATTCAAAAAGCTGAAAAGACTGGATATAGCACTAACATCCACACAGTAGAGTACTGTGCACCTATCAAGAGGAAGGGGAAGAGCTCTACACATTAATATGTTATCTCCAGGATATATTGTTAAGTGCAAGAAAGTAAGTTGTAGAACAGTGTTTATAGTAAGTTACCTTTTATGTAGGAAAGGGGTGTAAATAATGAATTATATAGATACACACATATATGTGTTGTGTATGCACACCTATTTGCTTATATTTTCAAAAAAGAAACAATGGAACCATAATGTCAAAACAATAAAAATTATACTTATGGGGGAGGAAAGGAATGGGATGAAGGGGACAGAGATGGAGGTGAGACTTATGTGAAGGTACTGTATAACACAGTTTTCATTTTAGACTCATATAAATGTTCTGCATAATATAAAAAATAATAAAGGAAAAAAATCAATTCCTAAAATTCATAAATAACCTGAAGCAAATGAACCTAACTATAAAGTTGGTAACATAACCATACAGAAAAAACAATTATGTAAAGTGACTTTAGAACAACATTTGTACATTCCTAATGGGATACATTTTAAGGACAAAAATAACTGCAAAGATATATGAAACAGTAGTTTTATTATTAATAGTTATATTAGTATTGTTATTGACATTTTAAAATTCCATAAATATGTTATGGGAAAAAGCTAATAAATAATTTTGTTAATATCATTGAGCCAATATTTTAAGCATATGTGAAAAGAGATACAAGTCTGAAATCAAGGCATTTGAGTAAAAAACTTGTAATCTTAAATTTAAAGTAGAAATACCAGTATGAACTCATGAACTCAACAGCTATGAACATACCTAGCAACACATTGTGGTTTCTAAATACTATTTCCCATTAAAAGGAGCCAGGGGTCCTTGGAGAGATAATCTAGGTTTGAGTCAGGAAATATTCAAAATGAACTTGTGACATCTTGCTGTGCCAAAAAACTGGAAAGCAACACAGGAGCCAATTTGAAGGGACTTATTGGTCCCAAGTGGGATAATTTGACCACTAAAAAGTATAAATATTACATTTAATTGGAACACATCAAACATACGAAAATGATCTCACAATTACACTAAAAATAATCATTGGTCACCACTGGAGATTTCTAAGGTACCAACTTAATAATCTCATAGTTGGTAAATACTGGGAAAAAAATCAAGCATTTGTCCTGCCTTTCCTATATGAACTGTATACGGGAAACCAAATAGTTGACGGTAAGTTCATTATAGAATTCCAGATAATAAATACAAAAGAAATAATAGAATTAACAAATATAAAAGAAATAATAGAATTAGGGGAGTCTCATTTCGCAACTTCTCAGTAAATTAACAGAGCTAGGCAATTGTCATCAATGGATGCAAAACCTATTAGGTGAATGGGAAAACTTTATAATGGAGGGATCAGACTAACACCACCTGAATATGCTGATCAACTTTAGCGTCATTAAAGTGGGACCACCAAACATTATGTGCCTTATGACATGATGTAATAGGAAGTACACATCTACCTATGGATGATTGTTGCCTAAAATATTGAATTTGAATCTAATCAAACCTCTAGATCAGCACTGTCTTAATGCAACTTTCCACAATGATGTAAATGGTTTCTATCTATTCTGCCCATTATGGTATCCACTAGCCATATATGGCTGTTGAGCATTTGAAATGTGACTAGTTTAATTGGGGAACTGACATCTAAAACAGTAATTTAAATATATTTGTGTGGCCAGTGACTATTGTATTAGATAGCATAGCTCTAGATTTAACTGCCAGTTTGTAAGAGATAGAGGGGATTGAGGAACAAGTTAAACAATAACATGAGGAACAATCAGTCGAATTTCATTTGTTCTCTGAACAAATGATGTGGTTCCTCTAGTAATTCAATGGGATGGAGAAAAAAATGATTTGGAGGCGTGGAAAAGAAGGGGCACTCTTTTAAAATCGAAGAGACTTAAAAGATATAACAGCCAAAGCCTGGTTTAGATTCTGCATTGAACAGCCAAGTGTAGAAAGATATCTTGGAGATAATCAGAGCCATTTGAATATGAACTCAGTAGTAGATGATACTAAGGATTATTATTAATTTTGTCAAGTGGGATAATGCCATACTGGTTACATTTTTAATGCCTTTATCAGTTAGGTGCATGTACTTGCATGACTGAGAGTGAACACCTCCTTAAATTTTGCACACGAGGTGCCTCACTTGCTTTATCATAGTTCCAGCCTTGCTTGAGATGCACTACATTAAAATAGCTGTATACTGTTGTCATTTGTCAGATTTGCCCCAGCAGAGTTTCTATATCTGAGATCCAAGATTTAATTTTTATTTATTTGTCAAAGGTTGTGTTGGTAGGCTTTGTAGAACTTCCCTATCTCTTTGTCTTGATCTAGATGAACCCCAAAAGAAGAACAAAGGTGATCCCATGAACAACCTGGAAAGTTTTTACCAAGAGATGATAATGAAAAAACGTCTTGAAGAGTTCCAACTTATGAGAGGTGAACCCTTTGCTTCCCACTCACTGGTCTCAGCTACATCAGTGGGAGATAGTGGCACAGCTGAGAACCCGTCATTACTCCAGGACAAGGGAAAACAGGCAGCACAGGGTAAAGGTCCCAGTCTCCATGTGGCAAAAGTTATTGATAATTCACCTGAGCAGTGTTGGACTGGGCCTAAGAAGCTGACGCAGCCAATAGAATTTGTCCCAGAAGATGAGATCCAGAGAAATCGTTTGTCAGAGGAAGAGATCCGAAAAATTCCTATGTTTTCTTCATATAATCCAGGGGAGCCAAACAAGGTATAGGCCAAACCAAGAAAAAAAACATGGGTTGTTTTAATTTTTCTTTACCTCTACCTAAATTAATACTTTTAAATTAGCTTTGATTATACCAAGGATTGGTGACATAGGCACTGTGATTGTGTTTTTCCTTGACTTTGACTATTAATTCTCTGCATATTATATAAGTAGCATATTTCCTATGATGTTCTTTGTGGTTTCCTAAGGTCCTAAGCTACCCTTAGAATTTTAAAGAAATCTTGATGAGACTCTAGTCCATATCTACTAGAGGTCCTGAATTGAAGGAAAAGTAACCTCCAGTTTCCTAGGCTGGTAATAAATCAAGTAATATTCATAGGACCACTGTATCAGGTAGCCGTAGTGCCTCTGCAATTAGTCAATAAATAATTGGCCACCTGGTTATGAGTAGGGATTACTGTTATTACATGAGTTTTTTTCTTTAGAATGCTCCACCTGGCTTTCATATGACATGACTTTAAATTTCTGATACTAAACAGCAAAGTGAAAGTGCAGGGCCTCTAAGTCTTGAGAAATTGACAAATATATAAGTAGAGTTGTAAACAATCCTTGTTTTATTGATCACATCATTATTTCACATTATTGGTATATGTTACATCCAGAATGGAAAACTTTATTGTCGTGTCACTCAAAGAGGCAACACAAGCCCCTGGAGCATATACTTGGTTGTGTTCAATTTAAAAAACAAACCAAAAAAAAAAA
>NW_024423319.1:40949292-41032168 GCF_017311325.1 Ursus maritimus
AAAAAAAAAAATAATAATGTTAGCTTCTAGCTATCCCTGAATTTTAAAAAAAATGCATTGTAGATGAGGGATATTAAAACAATTTCCTTTGAGTGATTGCATTTCTAATATATTCCTGCTGTTAGTCCAAGGGCAGCTTGATTTGTTTTTTATTATAAAATAGTATTATACAGAAAGTTATAGAGAATAATATAGCAAATACCCTTATACCTAGCCAGCCATCTTTTTCAATTCTTAATAGTTTCCGTATTTGCTTGATTAGGAAAATAATAGAGCCTTATCGATACACCTGAAGACTTCCATGTATCCCTTTTACCAATGCCATTTCCCTATCTCCTCTCCAGAGGTAACCACTAACCTGAATTTGCTACTTACCATTCTGATGCATGTTTTTGTATTTTTATTACATATTTATATATTCATAAACAACATTTAGTTTTATATATTTTAAAACTATATAGATGATATCATACTCTACATATCCTTCTACAACTTGCTTTTTTGACTCAATATACGTAGTGTTTTTTAAACCTATTTTAATAATATAAGGAACTATGTAGTATTCCGTTGTAGAAATATACTATAATTTACCCATTCTCCTGAAGATATTTTCTTCTTATTTTTGCTGTTACAGACAGATTTGCAACATTGTATGTATCTCCTGTTGTATATGTACAAGAGTTTCTCTAGGACAGTTTTCCAAACTTTAGGTTGGAATTAGTAGGTCACAACAAGCAATTTTTTTAATGAAACAAAATGGAATAGAATAGAAAATACCAAAGTACGTTCTATACAGTAAGGGTGATTACTGTTTCTGGAAGCTTTTGGTTTGGTTTTGTGTGCGTGTGCGTGTGTGTGGGTGCGCATGCGCGCACGTGTATGTGTGTGATACGTATGTGGGGCAGAATGTAAAATGCATTTCTTCCTATAGATCTCAGTAAAAAAAAGTTGGAAAAATACTGCTCTATTGCAGTGATTCTCAAATGTTAGTATGTACCAGAATCACCTGGCTTGTTAGAACACAGATTGCTGGGCTCCACCTTCAGAATTTCTTATTTAGTAGACCTGGAGTAGGGCCTGAGAATTTGCATTTCCAACAAGTTCCCATGACCTGCTGATGCTGCTGGTCTGAGTGACATTTTAAGAATTACTGTTCTAGATTACATTCCTAGGAGTGGAATTACTGTGATATAGGGTATGTATATATTCAACTCCATGAGCAGGGTTTCAGAAATCTCTTTCATATCCTTGCCAAGACTCTTTGAAATTGGACTTTTTATTTTTGCCAGTATAAAATGTTTGAAGGTATCTCATTGATTTAATTTGCATGTTTCTGATTTGCAATGAAGTTATGCTTATAATCATACATTTGTTAGCTTTTCAGTAATCTTGTGTGTTTTGCCTGTTCCATTTCTTTGCCCATTATTTGATTGTTTAGTTTGTCATATTATTTACAGAAAAAAAATTTTAAGTAGGCTCCACGTGACAGCATGGAGCCCAACACGGGCTTGAACTCAGGACCCTGAGATCAAGACCTGAGCTGAGATCAAGTCAGATGCTTAACCAATTGAGCCACCCGAGTGCCCCAAGAAATTATTTTTAAATTCTGGATACAAACACGTGTAGCTTATTTAGCAAATATATTCGTCCAGTGAGTGGCTTATCTTTTAAACATTATTTCTGATGTCCTTTGTTAACCAGAAGTCTTTCATTTTAATGTTATCAAGCCATCAGTATTTTATTTGATGGTCTGTGTGTTTTGAATCATTTTAAGGAAATCTTTTCCTACAAACCAATAAGAAGTACACAAACAACCCAATAAAAATGACCAGAAGATGTGAATAGGTAATTCACAGGGGAGAAAACAGGAATAGCCAATTAGCTATGAAATCTTATTAGTGATCAAAGAAATGCAAAATATAACTACAGTGAAAAACTGTTTAATACCCAGGAAGTTGGCATACCTTTAAAGGCCTGACAATGCCAAGTATTGGTGCACATACGGAGTAGTAAGAACTCTAATTTACTGCTGGGTGAATATAAATGAGGACAATCACTTTTATGAACATTGTGGCAATTCCTAGTAAAATAGAAGATGTTCATATACTAAGTCAGCAGTCCCACCCCTAGGTGTCTATCCTAGAGGAGCTCTTACACACGCACATTAGGAGATATTATAAAGATACTCACTGTAGCATTGTTTATAAACAACACACTTGTTCATCAGCAGGAGAATGGATAAAGCGTGGTATATTCATAAAACAGAATACAGTGTAGAAAACGAATAAAATATAACTACATGTATTAACATGCATGAAACTCACAAATAATATTGAATGAAGAAAGCTACTTGGTTTCAGCTCCAACACGTAAAGTGCTTGGAAGTTGTCACTCATGTCTTATAACAAGAAAAACAGCTGAACAAAGGAAAGAGCAATGACTGTTCCTGGACCCATCAGAGAATTGAAGTCACAGAGTAAACTGCAACCCCAAAATCTGGAGAGACAAGCAGTTACAGAGAATCACAACCCAGATCTTCTCATCTGGAGCAGAAAGCACTGGAGCCATGAACTGGGAGGGACACTTAAGTGGTAACCTTGACAAATTTCTGAAAGCAGAGTGTAGATTGTTTGACAAACTCTAGGGGCCTCGGTCTATGAGGGCCCTCACATTTGCATTGCTTTTAACTCCAGGAACCCCACTAGGTTCTCAAGAGGAAGGGCCAAGAAACAATCTCCTGTTCCTGACATGGAGAAGGGAAAAGAAATCATTTTGAAGTATATCAAGAGCTTCTGCCTACCAAAGGGATACCCAGCAAGTGAAACAATTTTACCAAAGCCTTCTCTAGCTTGTGAGAAGGAAAATTATCCAACTCCAGATGCCTCCAGCTTTCCTGTCTCATCTAAGAGAGAAAGAGAGGTAAAAAAAAAAAAAGCTGTAAAACACTTGTGAAGGTTACATGCTGGAGACACAGGCACACTAAAAGATTTGAGATTACGAGATTATGGAATTAGGAGATTACAGAATGTTTCCTTTGCCCCGCACTTTACCACCAAATCAATAGGGCATCAATACAATAACTATGGATTACAGCTGGAGACTTGCAAGGCTCCGACTCTATTTAAGGAGTTTTTAGGGAAACCCCAAAAAACGGGAGAAAAAACAAGGACATTAGAAGAAATTGAAACCTCTGACACCTGCAGCTAGAGTAAACACTAAACACAGCCAACTCCTGGCCAGATTAACATAAAACCTTATACTAATGCCCTGTTTACCTTAGTTCCTCTTAATTTGTACATCCTGTCCAGCTTTCAACAAAACAATCACAAAGCATGCTAGAAGAAAAACCACACTCTGAAGAGACAAAGCAAGCATCAGAACCAAACTCAGATATACAGGTTTTGGAATTACCAGATATATGGAATTTAAAATAACTATGTTTAATATGCTAAAGAATTTATTAGAGAAAATATGCAATATACAAGAACAGATGGGTAATGTAAGCAGATAGAGAGAAACTCAGAATCAGAAGGAGATACAGGAAATCAGAAACACTAAAAGAAATGCTTTTGGTACACTCATCAGTAGACTGGGAGTGGCCAAAGAAGGAATCAGTATGCTTGAAGACATGTCAATAAAAACGTCCCAAACTGAATTGCAAAGAGAAAAAGGACTGTACAAAATGGAAAATAATATCCAGGAACTATGGGACAATTTCAAATGCTATAACATACATGCTATTGGAATACCAGAAGGAGAATAAAGAAAAGGAACAGAAGAAATAGTTGAAGTAGGAATGGCTGAGAATTTTCTAAGATTAATGACAGACACCAGAGCACAGGTGCAGAATCTGGGAAGACAATACCAACCAGGATAAATACCCCCAAAATACACCTAAGCATATCATGTTCAAACACAGAAAACTGAGACAAAGAGAAGATCTTGAAAACACCCAGAGAAAACTCTTTACCTATAGAGGAACAATAAGAATTACATTGGATCTCTCTTTTTTAAGACTTTATTTATTTATTTGACAGAGAGAGAGACAGCCAGCCAGAGGGAACACAAGCAGGGTGGGTGGGAGAGGAAGAAGCAGGCTCCCAGCAGAGCAGGGAGCCTGACGCAGGGCTCGATCCCAGGACCCTGGGATCACGCCCTGAGCCGAAGGCAGACGCTTAACGACTGAGCCACCCAGGCGCCCCTACATTGGATTTCTCATCAGAAACCATACGAGCAAGAAGAGAGGACTGAAATATTTAAAGTATTGAAAGAAAAAAAACCACTCACCTAGAAATCTCTATCCAGCAAAACAGTCCTTCAAAACAAAAAATAAAGACTTTGTCAGGCAAACCAAAACTGAGGGAATTTGTCAGCAGTAAATCTGCCTTGTGAGAAATATTTATTTTTCAAAAAAAGGTTTTCCAGAGAGAAGGAAAATGATATAGGTCAGAAAACCAGATCTCTATAAAGAAGACCATAGGAGAAAGAATACATGAAGGTAAAATAAAATCTTTTTTTTCTTATTTTTAACTGATTTGAAAGATAACTGTTCAAAGTAATAATAACAATGTATTAGGCAATTATAGCATATGGGTAAATGAATGTTATAAAACAGGAATGTTATAAGGGATAGGAGGGAGGAATTAGTATGTGGTGTATATAACTGTTACAAGTTATCTGCATTACCAGTGAAGTGGTATAATGTTGAGAGTAGGCTTAGATTAGTTGTAAATGAATCTTTTAAACTCTAAGGTGACCACTAAAAATTATAAAATGAAGTATAATTAATATGCTGAGGGGGTGAAAATTACATCATAAAATGAGATCCATTCTCTACAATTTTTTCTACGAAGTAGAAACAGAGGGAACACTTTCTAACTCATTTTATGAAACCAGCCTTAGCTTAATACCAAAACTAGGTAAAATCATTAAATAAAGCAAACCTACAGACTGATATCTGTCATGATCATAGATGCAAAAATCCTAAATTTTAGGAAAATAAAAATATTTGATTAAAATATTTTGATTGAAAAATCAAAACATTAGGAAATCACATCTAACAATGTATCAAAATAATTATATACCATGATAAGGTAGGATTCATTCTAGGTATCTATGGCTGATTCTGCATTTGAAAATCAATTAATACAATCTACCACATCAACAAACTAAAGAAGAATAATTGTATCTTTATTTCAGTTGATGTAGAAAAGGCATTTGACAAGTCTAAAAACCATTCATGACAAAAAAACTCTCATCAAACTAAGAATAGAAGGAAACATCTTCAGCTGATAAAGAATATTTACAAAACCCTACAGCTAACATCGTACTTAATGGTGAGCAACTGGGTGCTTTCCCCTTTGATCAGGAATAAGACAAGGATGTACCCCCTCCCTACTTCTTTTCAGTATTTTACTAGAAATGCTAGCTAGTGCAGTAAAATAAGAAAAGAAAAAGTACACAGATCAAAAAGGGAATTGTCTTTTTTTCACAGATGACATGTATGTCTATGTAGAAAATTCCAAAGAATCAGCAACAACAATGTGAAATAACTACTGGAACTAATAAGTGGAATATAGCAAGTTTGGAGGATACAAGGTTTATATACAAAAGCCAGTTGCTTTTCTGTATACCAAGAAATGAACAATTGAAATTAAAATTTAAAACCCAGTACTGTTTTATAAAAGCACCACAAAAAAGTGAAATATTTAGGTATAAATCTATGAAAATATGTACAGGGTATGTACACAGAAAACTAAAACTCTGCTGAAAAATTAAAGAAGATGATAAACAAATGTAGAGATATTCTGTGTTCATGGATTGGAAGACCTAATATTGTTAAGATGTCAGTTCTTCCCAAATTGATATGTAGATTCCATGCAATCCCAATAAAATCCTGGCAAGCTATTTTGTGGATATAGACCAACTGATTATAAGTTTATATGGAAAAACAAAAGACCCAGAATATCCAACACAGTACTGAAGATGTACAAAGTTGGAGGACTGATACTACCCAACTTTAAGATTTACTATAATCAAGAAGGGTGGTGTTGGTGGGAAAAAAACATAGATCAATGGAGCAGAATAGAGACTCCAGAAATGGAACAGAATAGAGACTCCAGAAATAAGCTCACACAAATATAATGAACTAGTCTTTGACAGGGAGCAAAGGCAATTCAATGAAGGAAAGATAGTCTTTTCAGGAAATTGTGCTAAAATAAATAACTGGTTATCCACATTCCAAATAGGAATCTAAACACAGATCTTATGTTCTTTAGAAAAAATTTAACTCAAAATAGATCATAGATCTAAATGTAAAATACAATACTACAACACTTCTAGAAGAAAGTAGAAAATCTAAATGATCTTGTGTTTGGTGATACATTTATAGATACAACACCAAATGCATGATATGTGAAAGAAAAAAATTGAAAAATCAGACTTTGTTCAATTTACAAACTTCTGCTATGTGAAAGACACTTTTAAGAAAATCAAAAGACAAGCCACAGACTAGAAAAAAAAGTTTGCAAAATATGTCTAATAAAGGACTTGTATCCAAAATATACAAAGATCTCCTAAAACTCAATAGTAGTAAAACAAACAACCCAATTAAAAAATGGGCAAAATGTAGGAACAGACACCTCAAAAAGGAAGTTATATACATGTCAAATAAGCATATGAAAAGGAGCTCATCGTCATTTGTCATCAAGGAATTACAAAATAAAACAACAGTGAGATGCCGTTACACACCTATTAGAATGGCTAAAATTCACGATAAAACTGATAATACCAAATGCTCTTGAGGATGCTGAGCAACAGGAACTCATTCATTGCTGTTGCAAATCCAAAATGGTACAACTTCTTTGAAGTCAGTTTGGCAGTCTCACAAAGCTAAACATTGTTTTGCCATGTAATCCAGAAGTTACACTTTCAGTTATTTGCCCAATTTATTTGAAAACCGATATTTATACAAAAACCAGCATGTGAATGTTTATAATAGTTTTACTCATAATTGCCAAAAATTGGAAGCAATCAGGATGTCCTTCAATAGATGAATGGATACATTCACCTGTGCTGCATCTATACAGTGGAATATAATTCATCAACTAAGAGAAATGATCTGGTAAGCCACAGAAAGACATAGAGGAACTATAAGTATATTAATAAGTGAAAACCAGTATGAAAAGACTACATATTATATAATTCCAATTATATGCTTTCCAGAAAACACAAAAACATAGATACAGTAAATGATCAATGGTTGCCAGGAGTTCAGGGGGTTGGGAAAGAGGAATAGGTGAAGCACAGGGGATTTTTAGGTAGTAAACTTATTCTATATGATAATGTAATGGTGGATGCAAGATACACATTTGTCAAAACCCATCAAACTCTATAGCATAAAGAGTGACCCTTACTGTACACAAATATTAAAAAATCATTTGAGAGGTAGGAGAACCCTAGGAAAGAATGCAGACTATGACAAGAGAATCTGTGTTACAAGTATGTGAAACAACCTCAGTGAAGGTATGGGGGGGTGAAAGGTACTGACTCAGGTATCTTTGGAAATATGCGGAGTCTAGAAGACTAAAAACAGAGCTGCACATAATCATTGTACCCTAGTTAATAAGGTTGTGTCTCATGGGGGTAGTGGTTAGCAATCTTGATACTGGTACATACGTATAATGAGATGGAACAGTTAAATAAATGGATGGCAGATGGTGGGAGCCATGTTTCTCACTGGTGGAATTTACAGATAAGCAAAGGAAAGAAGCTAGAATGATCCATTTAATGGTTTAGAGTTAGAGACATCAGTATGAAATCATGTTTAACTTAACATAGATATAGATGGTTACATATAACATATTTATAGATATGTACAGACACACAGGTTAGTATAAACATAAAATTTTTTTCTTTGTCAGCTGAGAGGATCTAAATGAAGTGATACTTCAGTAGCAACAAGCACATTCAGGACCCAAATCTTAGTTTGTAAGACCATTCTCTAATGAAAGGAACCAAGGGGGCATCTGGGTGGCTCAGTTGGTTAAGCGTCCAACTCTTGATTTTGGCTCAGGTCATGGTCTCAGGGTGGTGAGATTGAGCCCTGCATTGGGCTCTGTGCTGAGCGTGGAGCCTACTTAGGGTGCTCTGTCTCCCTCTCCTTCTGCCCCTGCCCCGGCGCTCTCACTCTATATATCAAAAACAAAAACAAACAAAAAAAACGGAACCAGGCCTCCTTAGAGAAATGACTGACTCTAGTACTGGGGCGGGAAATATACAAGATGAGACTTGAGCATTTTGTAGTGACAGAAAGTAGGAAAGTGCTGAAAATACCCACATAAAAACACTGTTGGGTATATGTCAGAGGAGCACAGGAGCCAACTGAAAGAGTTTCCAGTGACCCAAACTGGAACAATTTGTGCAACAAACTTTGGTAAATTAATATTGGATTATAACCTAAAGTATAGGATAAATAGCTATGACTCCATATTGATAATAAATAAAGTGATTGAGTAAATCAGATAATGGGGGGAAAGAGGCAAATATCCCACAGAAGATTCTAAATAATTTGTGTAGATGCTCCATCGCAAACCAGGGGACCATAACTTTCCACTTCTTAGTTTTGAGCTCTTGAGTGACTTTCAAACAGTGCAGTATGGAAAGGCAGGAAAAAAGGGTAATATTGCAGTGTAGAAACCTAACAAACACTGCCTCAGCTAGGTAATCAAGGCCAACATCAACAGTCATTAATCGTGTCGATAGCATGCATGCTTGATATGATGTGATCAAAACTGCACTTTCCTCTCTGGTCTTCCTTCTCGTAATCCATAACCCCAATCTAACCATGAGAAAAACAACAACAAAAATTCTAATAGTGGGTCATCCTACAAAATACCTGACCAGTACTCCTCAAAACTGTCAAGATTTTTAAAAACATGAGAAATGGCCACAACCAAAGAAGAGACTGAAGACACAGGAAAACTAAATGTACTGTGGTATCCTGGATGGAATCCTGAAACAGAAAATGGACATTAGGGAAAAACTAAGGAAATCTAAATAAACTATGGACTTCGGTTAATAATAAGGTATCAATATTCATTCATTCGTTTTAACAAATGCACCATAATAACATAAGATGTTAATAATAGTGGAAACTGGGTGTGGAGTATACAGGAACTCTTCTCAGTTTTTCTGTAAATCTGAAACTATTCTAAAAAATAGTCTCCTTTTTAAACATTTAAAACAGATACTGCAGAAGAGTGCATACAATGTAATACTATTTATATGAAGTTCAAAACATACAAAATAATACTGTATATTGCAGAAGGATGCCAGGAAGTTTCATCTTGTATTATCACTTGGAATATCTGTTTTTCTGTTTCACAGAAATGTTTATCTTCTTTTTGAGCCTAGCTGTGTCTTTGTGCATACTTTTTTATACATGAATATATTAGTGTGTTGTTGATACATACATACATATATACCCATGTATATGGGTGTGTGTGTGTGTGTGTGTGTGTGTGTGTGTGTGTGTGTGTGTGTTTGGAGCAGAGAAGATAAATCCAAGCAAGAAGTGACCAAGCCACCTTGACCAGAAGTCTTCTTGATTTTTTAAAAGTGTTCATGTCAAAGGGAACAATTTTAGTATGGATCTTTCCTACTTGGTGAGAAACTTGCTGTATATTCCACATACTTCTTCCTACAGTTATTTAATTTGACAATGCTTTTATGTTAAGTATTTCAGAGCCAAAAGTCTAGATCACCTGAATTTACTTAAGTGAATCACAGGTCAGTTAATCTGTGCCTTTGCCTTTAAGATACAAGTATAGTTAAATGCTAAATATGTGAATATCTAGCTTCTAAAGTCTTTGAGACATAGTCTCTTGCTTATTATAGTGTTTAATATATTTATTCGTGTTTCAGTGGTGAGCATATTTAAGAGGGCTCTGTTTTCTGGCTCTTTGCTTGTGCTGCTTCTATCTGAATCTTAAGTTCCATTAAACTATAAAGGATATAATTTATTCCAGCTAACATATAGAGATTTTTTCCTCCATCTTTTTTTTATAGTAGTAAAACACGTAACTTGAGATCAACCCTCTTAACAAAATCTTAAGTATGCATTACAGTATCGTTAACTACAGACACAAGGTTGTATAGCAGATCTCTAGAACTTTTTCATCCTGCATGACTGAACTTTATAAACGTTGAACAGCAACTTCCCATTTCCCTCTCCCCTCAGTCCCTGACAACCACCGTTCTTTTTGCTTCAATGAGTTTGCCTACTGTAGTTACCACATATAAATGAAATCATGTAGTATTTGTCCTTCTGTGACTGGCTTATTTCACTTAGCATAGTGTGCTCAAGATTCACCCATGTTGTAGCATATGACCAGATTTCCCTCTTTTTTCTGGCTGAATAATATTCCATTGTATGTGTGTATACCACATCTCCTTCATCCATTCATCCGTGATGGATGTTTCTACCTCTTGGCTATTGTGAACAGTGTTGCAACAAATGTATGTGTTCAGATATATCTTTGATATTCTGATTTTAATTCTTTTGGATAAGTATCTGGGAGTGGGATTGCTGGACCATATAGTAGTTCTATTTTTAATTTTTTGCAGGACCTTTTTACTGTTCTCCATAGTTGCTGTACCATTTTACATTCTGCCAACAGTGTGCAAGAATTCCAATTTATCTACATCCTTATCAACTTATTTCCTACACATGTTCTTTGGAAAAATGTCTATTTAGGTCTTTTGCCCACTTTTAAAAATTGGCTTATTTGTCTTTTTGCTGTTGGGTTCTAAGAGTTCCTTATATATTTTGGATATTAACCTCTAATAAGATATATGGTTTCTAAATATTTTCTGCCATTCTGTAGGTTGCCTTTTCACTTTGCTGATTGTTTCCTTTGCTGTACACAAGTGTTTCAGTTGATTTAGTCCCACTTTATTTTTGCTTTTGCATCCTGTGCTTCTGATGTAATATTCAAGAAATCATTGCCAAGGCAGTGTCATGAAGCTTTTCCCTTATGTTTTCTTCTGGGAGTTTTAGACTTTCAGGCCTTATGTAACTTTAATACATTTTGAGTGGATTTTTGTGTGTGACATAAAATATGAGTCCAGTTTTATTATTTTGCATGTGGATATCAACTTTTCCCAACACCATTTGTTGAAGAAACTATTTTTCCTCATTGTGTTTCTTGCCCTCTATTGATCAGTTGACCGTATATGTGTGAGTTTATTTCAGGGTTCTATTCTGTTCTGTTGGTCTATATAACTGTCTTTATGGTAGTTTACTGTTTTGATTACTATAGATTTGTAATATGTTTTGAAATTAAGAGGTGTGAGCTCTCCAGTTTTGTTATTTTTCAAGATTTCTTTGGCTATTTGGGGTCTCTTGTTCCATATGAATTTTAGGATTGATTTTTTTCTATCCCTATAAAAAATAACTATTGGGATTTTGATAGGAATTGAATTAAATCTGTAGATCACTTTAGGTAGTGTATAAATTTTAACAGTATTGTCTTCCAGTCCATGAATATGGGACAATTTTGCATTTATTTGTGTCTTTAATTTCTTTGAGCAATGTTTTGTGGTCTTCAGTGTACAAGTCCTTAACTTCCTTGGTTAAGTTTTTTTTTTTAATTGAAGTATGATTGACATATGAAAAGCTGTACATATTTTTTTGGTTGGGTTTTTTAGTATCAATTTTTAAAAAGATTTTATTTATTTGAGAGAGACAGAGATAGCAACAGAGAGCAAGAGTGGGGAGGAAAGGGAGAAGCAGGCTCCCTGCTGAGAAGGGAGCCCAATGTGGGGCTTGATTCCAGACCCTGGGATCATGACCTGAGCCAAAGGCAGACACTTAACCAGCTGAGCCACCCAGGTGCCCCAGTATTTTATTTACATTCTAGTTAGTTAACATATAGTGAAATGTTGGTTTTAAGAATAGAATTTAGTGATTCATCACTTACATATAACACTCAGTAAAGCTGTATATATTTAATGTATGCAGCTTGATGAGTTTGAAAATAAGTGTACACCATTAAACCATCACCATGTACAGTGCCCTAAACTTAACCATTATCTCTAGAAATTTCCTCCCTCCTTTTTCCTTTTGATAATAACACTTAACATACGATCTACCCTCGGAATACATTTTAAGTATCTAATACAGTATTGAAAACTGTATGCACTATGCTGTACAGTAGATGTATAGAATGTATTCATCTTGCATAAGTGAAACTGTGTGCACTTTGATGAACATCTCCCCAGTTACCCCTCCTCCCAGCCTCTTGGTAAACATGATTCTACTCTGCCTTTATGAGTTTGACTGTGTTAGATGCCTGATATAAATTCCCTTTTAGTATTCTACAAATAGTATTTGTTCTTCCGTGTTTGGTTTATTTCACTTAGCATAGTATCTTCCAAGTTTTTGTTGTAGCAAATGACAGGATTTTCTTCTTTTTTTAAGGCCAAATAATATTCCATTGTATTTACACACATTATCCATCCGTCAGTGGACATTTAGGTTGTTTCCATGTCTTTGCTATTGTAGATAATGCTGCAGTGAACAAGGGAATACACCTATTTCTTCCAGATTGCAATTCCAGTTCTTCTAGATATATACCCAGAAGTGGGATTGCTGGATTGTATTTTAGTTCTATTTTTAATTTTGGGGAGGAAACTCCATTCTGTTTTCCATAGTGGTTGCCCCATTTACATTCCCACCAACAGCATACAAGGTTTAGAATTTCTCCGTATCCTTACCAACACTTGTTGTTGTTGTTGTTGTTGTTGTTGTTGTTGTTAATAGCCATCCTAACAGGTGTGAAGTGATTCATTGAGGTTTTGATTTGCATCTTCCTGATGATTAGTGATATTGAGCATCTTTTCATATACCTGTTGTCCATTTGTGTCTTTTTTGAAGAAATGACTAATCAGGTCTTTTACCCATTTTTAAAATTGGGTTATTTGGGATTTTTTTTTGTTATTGCATTTTAGGAACCCCTTATGTATTTTAGATATTAATCCTTCATCAGCTATATGATCTGCAAATATTTTTCCTATTCTGTGTATTGCCTTTTCACTTTGCTGATTTTTTTTTTGCTCCTAAGTTTTCTATGTGTCCTACAACTTGACTGAATTTATTAGTTTTACCTGTGTTAAAACAATTAATTGTGGAGTCTTGAGGGTTTTCTACACATAGGATCTTGTCATATACAAACAGAGATAATTTTACTTCTTCCTTTCCCATTTGAATGCCTTTTATTTCTTTTTTCTTGTCTAATTGCTCTGGCCAGGACTTCCAGAACTAGATTGAATAGAAGTGACAAGAGTGGGCATCCTGGCCTTGTTCCTGATATTAGAGGGAAAGCTTTCCAGTCTTTCACTGTTCATCATGACATTAGCTGTGGGCCTTTAATATTTGGCCTATATTATGTTGAGGTAAATTCCTTCTGTTCCTAGTTTTTAAGCATTTTTATCATGAAAGGGTGTTGGATTTTGTCAAGTGCTTTGTCTGCATCTATTAGGATGACCATGTGATTTTTATCTTTTATTCTGTTAATGTGGTATATCACATTGATTTTTGTATGTGGAACCATCCTTGCATCTCAGAGATAATTCACTTGGTCATTGTATATGATCCTTTTAATGAATTCATTTTACTACTCTTCTGTTGAGAATTTTTGCATCTGTATTCATCAGGGATATTGGCCTGTAGTTTTCTCATAATGTCATTTTTTCCCTTTCAATATCAGGGTAATGCTGGCCTCATAAAATTAGTTTGGGAATGTTCCCTCCTCCAGTTTTTTGGAAGAGTTTGAGAAGGATTGGCAGTAATTCTTTAAATGTTTGGTAGAATTCACCCATGAACCCATCTGGTCCTGGGCTTTTCTTTGACCTCCCAGCAAAGGAGGTTTTTGATTACTAATTCAATCTCATTACTAGTTCTAAATCTCTCTAGATTTTCTATTTCTTCATGATTTAGTCTTGGTAGGTTGTGTGTTTCTAAGAATTTATCGTTCTCTTCTAGGTTATCCAATTTGTTGGCATATAGCTGTTCGTAGTAGTCTCTTGTAATCCTTTTTATTTCTGTGGATTAGTTGTAACATCTCCTCATTTATTCCTGATTTTATTTGAGTCTTCTCTCTTTTTTCTCAGTCTAGTTAAAGGTAGTCAGTTTTGTTGATCTTTTATTTAAAAAAAAAACACCCAGCTTTTAGTTGTTTTTTTTCCCCTAATCTCTTTTATTTCTGCTTTAATCTTTATTTCTTTCCTTCTATTATCTTTGGGCTTAGTTTGATCCTTTTTCTAGTTCCTTAAGCTATAGAGTTGTTTATCTGAGATCTTTTTCTCTTCTCTTCTCTTCTCTTCTCTTCTCTTCTCTTCTCTTCTCCTCTCCTCTCCTCTCCTCTCCTCTCCTCTCCTCTCTTCTCTTTTCCTCTCTTCTCTTCTTTTTTTAAGTAGGCTCCAGTGCCCAAGGTGGGGTTTGAACTCAAGACCCTGAGATCAAGAGTTGCATCCTTGATCAACTGAACCAGCCAGGTACCCCTGAGATCTTTTTTTTTTTTTTTAAGATTTATTTATTTATTTATTCGACAGGATAGAGACAGCCAGCGAGAGAGGGAACACAAGCAGGGGGAGTGGGAGAGGAAGAAGCAGGCTCATAGTGGAGGAGCCTGATGTGGGGCTCGATCCCACAACGCCGGGATCACGCCCTGAGCCGAAGGCAGACGCTTAACCGCTGTGCCACCCAGGCGCCCCAAGATCTTCTTTTTTAATATACACATTTATGACTATAAAATTCCCTCTTAGTACTGTTCTTGCTCCATCCCATAAATGTTGTTATGTTGTGGTTTCATTTTCATTTGTCTCAAGAAATTTTCTAATTTCCCTTCTTATTTCTTCTTTGACCCATTGGTTGTTCAAGAGTATGATATTTATATTTCCACATATTTGTGAATTTTTTAGTTTTCCTTCTGCTATTGGAAGTGAGATATTGAAATGTCCTAGTATTATTGTGTTGCTATCTATTTCTCCTTTCAGTTCTTTCAATGTTTGCTTCATATATTTAGGTACTCTGATGTTGGGTGCATATATATTTATAGTTGTTATATCTTCTTGGTGAATTGACACTTTTGTCATTATGTAATGTCCATTTTTGTCTCTTGTGACAGTTTTGACTCAAAGTCTATTTTGTCTGATAAAAGCATGGCCACCCCTGGTTTCCTTTGGTTATCATTTGCATGGAATATCTTTCTCTATCCTTTCATTTTCAGCTTATATGTGGCCTTAAAATATAAAGAGTTTCTTGTAGACAGCTGTAGTTGGAACTTGTTTTTTTGTTCATTCAGCCACTCTGTGTCTTTGATTAGAGGGTTTAACATACTTATTTGTGAAGTAATTATTGATAGGAAAGGACTTACTATCACCATTTATTATTTGTTTTCTGTTTTGTAGCTCATTTGTCCCTCTTTTCCTCTCTTGAGGTCTTCCTTTGTGTTTCATTGACTTTGTAGTGATGTGCCTTTTTCCTTTCTTATTTTCTTTTGTTTATCTTATATAGGTATTTTCTTTAGGGTTACAGTGGGGCTTCCTTAAAACATCTTATAACAATCTATTGTAAGCTGATAAGAACTTAAGTTTAATTGCATTTGAGGGCTCTTTGTTATTTTCTTGAATGTTCTTTTTTTTAATAACATCCCATTCATAATAGAATATTGTCTCATTTCTCTGATAGTATTAGTGATGATTTTTTTGAAGTTTTCTTCACCCTGCATGGTCTGTTTTTTTCATTTGCTTTCATTTCTGTTTGTTCTGTTCTCTCTTTAGCGTTAGAGGCTTTCCTCAGATGGCTGGTAATCTGTGCCCATATTTATGAGTAGGGGCCAAAAAGCAGATTGGAAGCTCTGAGCACACGAGCGGCCCTTGTTGACTTTTAGTTTCATTTTAAAGTCATCTCTCTGGCCCATTTGTTGGAGAAATTCCTGATGCCAAACCAGTATTTTTTTTTATCTTTTCTCTTGGGGCTAATCATATTTAGTGTGCATTATTTCTCTTAATCTCCTTGTGTTCAGATATAGTATTTATACCCTCATCTGTGTCTGGCATTCTCCATGTTCAGAAAATGAGCTGCCACTATTCACCAAGATTGGGATTGGCCTTTACCTAGTAGATAATTTTAGGGGAAGATATTTAAGATCCAGTTGGCTTTTAAACAACTTTCAACCTACACATCTTATCTTAACCTTATCCCTTTACATTCATTCCCAGAGGTACCTGAAGCTATCAGTTCCTAAACTGTTTGAGGATTCTTAGGTATATACTAGGTTGGTTCCTGGCTTTCCCCACTGCTGCTTTAAGATTCAGCTTTCTTGTCTACACTTAGCTAATTATTTTCCAGCTTCCAGAATATTGCTGCTATTGCCTCCTTTCCTTGTTCTTTCTGATCTTGTGGGTTTGTGGGTTTTTTTTTTTTAAGTCCCTGTAGTTTTAGAGAGTTTTCTGGAGGGAGTGAAATTAGATGCATATATTCAATCTGCCATCTTTATCTGAAACTAATTCTAACCGAAGTGAAATCGTTGCCTTACCTCGCTCATGTGATATTTCTGTTGATCCTCGGTTTATATTAGGTGTTATACCTGAAGAACCTTAGCCCTCGGGTGACTGAAAGAGATCTTGTCTCATTGTTCGCTCGGTTCCAGGAGAAAAAAGGACCACCGATTCAATTCCGAATGATGACTGGACGAATGAGGGGGCAGGCTTTTATCACCTTTCCCAGTAAGTAGCTTCATCTGGATAATTAATTATAGCATCAGTTCATTGGAGATTATTTATACCCTCTCTAATTTAAATCTAGCCCTTTATTTTCTCCATAATATATAAGAAGCATGTGCTTGAACAAGCACATGGGAAGAAGGAAAGAGAAGTAAGGAAAGTATGTTTTCAGTGTTCCTCTATCCTCCCTCTGTGCTTCCTCTCCTCCATTGACAGTACATGACCGACCACCTTATCCCATTGTCCTCAGTTTTCCTCAATCTCGGCACTTCCTTCTGTCTATCAAAATGTACTTTCCCTTTGCTGATGACAGTATTTCTAGTTCAATTTATAATTATATTACTTATTAATATATTGGATTCTGGTCAGAATACTTGTACTTGCCTTATGCCCTATTCCTTTGGGACTAAGAGACTATAAGTTAACATGCTGATTCACTAGTAATCCATAATTAACTAGTGAATGATGTTAAATTCTTTTAACAATTGTTTCTATCTTAATACATGACTTCAGTATCCTCATTAAAAGAGAACAATGATACAGGAATTTCATTTTCTATAACAGACCAGACTGTCTCTTTTGGTGGAAGCTGGGTAGGAGCTATACCTTTCATTATCCCTAAACTATCATTACTTATAAATGGCCTAGTAGTCTATGCATGGGCAAGTGCTTTTACATGTAAGCAGTACCAAAACTGCCCTCCACTTTTTTCATATGTTCTTATACCATCTTTCCTAGCATGTTAAAGGTTTGTGGATCCTCTATACTAATGGTTTTCAGTCTTTTCAGGTGTGAGGGCCCTTTTTAAACTTAAAATATATTTCACTGACCCCAAGCTAATATCCATTAATTGAAAAAATATATAATAAAAAGATTTTATAAACTAAGTACTTTAAAGTGAACATTTGAAATAATAATATTTTGAAATAATAACATTTGAAAATTCATAGTATATACATATGTGATACATAAATTGGTTTAGTCTAAAGACATTGCTTGTCTACCTATGATTTCACAGACTCTGGGCAATAATTCCACTTCTAAATTTACCACATCCAGACTCTGAGGCCCATAAATTGAAAACTCCTGCTATACACTGTATACTCCCATACCTCAAGCATCCATATGCCTACAAGAATTCTTTAACATATTTATCCCAATGAGGGCTCCCACTCTGCCATCAAAAGAAAAAAGTAACAAAATGTCCTCAGTACCATGATAACGTCTTTTATTCATGTCATCCAGTTTGAAAATGATTTCATTATCATAATACCTGTAATCTGTTATCTAAGGCAGAGGTTAATATATTATTAGTTGTATAGCTTAGCTTTCTTTGGCACACTGTCTGTATTCTTGTTTCTTTGACCTTATCTTTGAATTAGGAGACACTCTCAAACATCCATTTTAAGTTTTTATTGTCATTATTCTTAACCATTAGTTTAATCTTGCTGAGTTATACAAATTTGAGATTATGGAAAAGATAATAAAATTAAATAACTATATAGCCTTATAGCCTATATTTAACTCCAAGGCAAAACAACATAAACTAGACTTGGAATAGAACTGAATTATTAAGCCCTATGTAAATTGATGTTTTTCCTTTCTCTTCTAGATAAGGAGATAGCAAGGCAAGCATTATATCTAGTAAATGGATATAAACTACGTGGGAAAATATTGGTGATAGAATTTGGAAAGAACAAAAAGCAACGGTCGGATCTCCAGGCTGCTTCTCTCATATCATCTGCTACAGATAACACTACAGAAATCAGTGGTAGCTAAAAGATATATAGATGGTGAGTCCCAGGAGGTCTTCCTTGCATCAGAATCTTGGATTTAGAATTTGTGTATAGATAGCAATTTGTTTGGTTTTGAAGAAGAGAAACTAATTGAGGGAGAGAAAAACTAAGATAATCCCTCTCAGTTTCAGAATGAATTGGTAGAAAACATTTTTTATAATCAAAGACTATATAGGACAGAGTATGAAGTGTAGGGTACAAAGAATATCATTTTCTCAGGATAAATTACAAGTGATTATTTCTAAGGATTTTTTTTTAATCTTTATAATTTATCTGGGGTCTTCAGTATTTGTCCATAAAGATAACATTCTTTCCAAGATCGCCTCCTACATGCAGAACTAAAAAACTAATAAAATGTTGAAATACTTATTTACTAGAGCTCATTTATCCCTAATTATATCCACGTAGTAAATAAATGACCAAGACCCTGGGTCTAAACATCAACAAATGCTGTTGAATGACAACTATCAGCAGTGACAATATGTTTTTTCATAAGTCAGTCCACATATTTAGTGAATGCTTCCACATAAAGTTATCAGTGTCTTCAAAAATTTATATATTTTTCTAATGAAATCATTTAGGTCAAAATATTGATGTTCTCATAGTCATTTAAGCTAGCTACCATTGAGTAATCACTGAATTCAAAGCAATAAACATTGAATGACTATCTAATATATGTTATATATTAGGTATATGAATTTTAGGAGAGGAACATACTAGCAAACAATACTAAAAGTGGGAAGAAAGCATTCTCTAGAAGAGAGCCACTCATTTCCAAATCCCTCAGTTGTTTGTAGTTGTTGGAGAATAGAAGGAAAATATGATATAGAGGAAGTAGTACAAACTTTGGAATCAGGCCTGTGTTTGAACTTCACAGCCACACTTATCACTTTGTGACCTTGGCAAGTCACTTAATCTGAGCCTCAGTTTTCTCATCTATAAAATGAGGATAATAATACTACTTACCTCATTAGGTTGTAAATATTAAATGAGATGATACTATTTTGGCTGAAGAATAGGAAGAAAAAAAATGAAGAAAGTTGAACAGAGAGTAGGACCGTTAAGCACTCCAACATACTTGTAATGAGAGGACCAGAAAAAGAGAAGAGAAAGAAAGAAGCAGAAAAAATATTCCAATAAATAATGGATGTAAATGTCCCAAATTTGATGAGAAACATTAGCCACACATCCAAGAATTTCAACAAACCCCAAGTAGGATAAAGAAGAAATCCACAGACACATCATAATAAAAATGCTAAAATTCAAAGACAAAGAGAAACTCTTGAAAGTAACAGGAGAAAAGTGAAGCATCACTTACAAGAGAATCCTAATCAGATTAACAGCTGACTTCCCATCAGAAACAATGGAGTGGCAGTGGAGTAACATATTCAAAGTGCTCAAAGGGAACAACTGTCAATATAGAATCCTATATCCAATAAAGCTGTGTTTTTAAAAATGAAGATAAAATGTAAGTCTTCCCACATAATCATGAACTATTGCTGCCAGCAGACCTGACTTACAGGAAATATTAAAGGAAGTTCTTCAGGAAGAAAACAATGACTTCTGATAATAATTTAAATCTACACATACAGAAAATTAGCATGGGTAAAGGTAATTACATAATTAGAAGAGACAGTCTAAATGCATTTTTCTTCTCTTAATTGATTTAAAAAGTAATTTTATAAAGCAATATGTACATAGTTGCATTGTTGGGTTTATAACATATAAAAATGCAGTATATTTGCCAATAATAGGACATAGGAGGTGGGTGGAGGCAAAGCTATATTGGACTGTAGAAATGACTCCAGATGGTAACTCAAATCTACGGGAACAAATGAAGAAAACAAGAAATGGGAAATAAGAATGTTAATATAAAAAACATCAAATATTTATTTGCTCTTTCTTCTCTGAGCTTCTTTAAAAGACCTAAACTTATATCAAGTAATAATATAACAGTGTATTGTTGGGTTAATAATGTGTAGAAAGAATATGTATAACAATAATAGTACAAAAAAGTGAGGAAAGAAATAGAGTCATATAGGAATAAGGTGTTTATATCACTGGAATTAAGTTTGTATATATCTGAAGACAATTCAGTTAAGATTTGTATGGTAAACCCTAGAGCAACCACTAGGAAACTAACTGAAAATATATAGTGAAAATATTATTAAAGAAATTTAAATTTTTCATTAGAAAATATTCAATGCAAAATGACGAATAGAGGAACACAGACCAAAACAAACAAACAAATAAACAAACAAACAAACAAACCTCCAGAGACATATAGGAAACAAACAGTGAAATGGCAGTCTTAAGTCCACCTATGTTAATAATAACAGTAAATATGAGTAGATTAAACAATCCAATAAAAGGCAGAGAGTGTCAGACTGGGAAAAACAAGAGTCACCTCTATGCTATTTGTTGGAGTCACACTTTATATTCAAAGATACAAACAGATTGAAGGTAAAAGGATAGAAAGAAATATTGGGCAAATGACAACTCTAAGAAAGCTGGAGTGGCTATACTAATATCAGATAAAATAGACTTTAAAACAAAAAATGTCATTAGATACAAAGAGTGACATCTTATTTTTTTTAAAGATTTTATTTATTTATTTGACAGAGATAGAGACAGCCAGCGAGAGAGGGAACACAATCAGGGGGAGTGGGAGAGGAAGAAGCAGGCTCATAGCGGAGGAGCCTGATGTGGGGCTCGATCCCATAACGCCGGGATCACGCCCTGAGCCAAAGGCAGACGCTTAACCGCTGTGCCACCCAGGCGCCCCAAGAGTGACATCTTATAATGATAAGAGAGTCAACCCATCAGAAAGAGCAAAATTATATATGCACCTAACAACAGAGCACCAAAATACATGAATCAAAAACTGAATTAAATGAAAGGAGAAATCCACAAGTCTACAGTAAGCGTTGGGGTATTCAGTATCCCATTTTCAGTAATAGAACAGTTAAATAATAAACAAGGAAGTAGAAGATTTGAACAGTGCCATAAAACTAGACCTTAAAGTGATCTATGAAATACTTTAGCCAGCACGAACAGAATGCACATTCTTCTCAAGGGCACATGAAATATCTCCAGAAATAGACCATATCATAGACCATAAAACAAACCTCAGTAAATTTAAGTGGACTGAAATCATGCAAAGTATGTTTTCTGACTCCATGGGATGGAGTGAGAAATCAATAACAAAGTTGAGGAACTCATAAACATGAATTAGACACACTTTTTAAATGACAAATGGGTCAAATAAGAAATCACAAGGGAAATTAGGAAATCCTTTGAGATGAATGGAAATGAAGACATGGCATCCCAAAATGTGCGCTGCACCAAAAGCAATGCTTGGAGAGAAATTTATAAATACTAGTGCCTATATTTAACAAGAAGAAAGATCACATATCAATAACCTCATTTTATGCCTAAGACACTGGGAAAAGAGGAGCAAACTAAGAGTAAGCAGAAGGAAGGAAATAAAAAATATTAGATAAATAAATGACAGAGAATACAAAAACAGTAGAGAATGTCAATGAAACTAATAGTTGGTTCTATAAAAAAAGATCAACAAAAGTGACAAACCTTTTGTTAGATTGACCAGGGAAAAAAGACTCAAATTACTAGAATCAGAGGTGAAGGAGGGAACATTACTACCAACCTTCTAGAAATAAAAAGGATTATGAAGGAGCCCTATGAACAATTACATAACAATAAATTAGATAAATGAAATGGAAAATTTCCTAGAAACACACAAACTACTGGAACCAATGGAAAACAAAATCTGAAAAGGTCTATAACAAGTAAAGAGGTTAATTAATAACTCTTAAAAATACCCACAAGAAAAAGCGTAGGCTCAAATGGCTTCTCAGATAAATTCTAGCAAACATTAAAGAATTAATACAAATTCTTTACATACTCTTCCAAAAAGTAGAAGAAGGAACACTTCTATTATATGCTACAAACATGGAAGAACCCTGAAAGCATGCTAAATGAAAGAAGCCAGTCATAAGACTATATAATTATATCATTCCATTTATATGAAGTATCTAGAATTGGTAAATATATAGAAACAGAGAGTGGATTAGTGGTTGCTCAGGGCTGGGGGTGATAGCTGAATTGTATGAGGTTTCTTTAGAAGTTGATTAAAATGTTCTAAAATTGTGGTGAAAATTGTACAACTTTATGAATATACTATAAATAATGAATTGTATACCTTAAATAGGTGAATTGTATTTTTATGAATTATATCTCAAAGTCACCAAAAAAAAAGAAATTGGATACAACCAAACTGTCCATCAATAGGAAAATGAATAAATCATGACACATTCATTTAGTGGAATACTATACATCCATTAAAATAATGGGGTATATCTATGAATACATTCTAATCTGTATGATGTGCAGAATTTTGTATTAATTTAAAAAGCAAGAAATGGTATAATGTGAATGCATTTTATAAACAGAAGCACTTGTATATGTATGATACATGTGTATATAGGTATTTCTGAATAAATTTAGGAAAAAGCTGGGAAATACATATATAATTGTAAACTTTTTAGAAGTGGGATTAGATAGACTGAAAGGGGACTTTTGCTTTATAAAATTTTTTAAGTGGTGTGATTTGGGGCGATTTTTACTTTTTTCAGTTTTTTTTAATTAAAAAAAATTTTTAAATACTCTACAAATGACTTGGCTTCCAGAATACCTGTCAGGCCTGCTCTGAGGATATCATCTAACTATACTCAGGACAAACTCCTATACCTTTGATATAGTGCTCACTTAGGATTAACTCTTCAATTTTAAATATAGTGTAAGGGGAAGAAGTAAGTTATCCTGGTATAAACTCTTGCACATGTTACCCAGGGACATACTTCTAAGCTGGACTTTTCCGAAGAAATTTAGTCCTGTTGAGTGGAAATTCTCACCTCTGCCCTTTGCTAGACCTGCAGATCACTAACAATAGAGGAAAATAAAAATGGAGGATGTCCCTCAACTGGTGCATAAATGAACCGTGGTATATCCATACAATAGAATCCTACTCAGCAATAAAAACTATGATGAACTGTGATACATGCAGCAACTTGGATGAATCTCAGATGCATTTTGCTAAGTAAAAGAAGCCAAACTCAAAAGGCTACTTACATTTTGATTCCATTTATATGATATTCTGGAAAAGGCAAAACTATAGGAACAGAGAACAAATCAGTGGATGTCAAGGGTTAAAAATGGCAGACTGATTACAAAATGGTAGCACAAGGAATTTTTTAATAATGGAAAGTTTCTGTATCTTGATTATAGTTACTGGAGTGTATGCATTTGTCAAAACTAGAATTATATGCCAGAAAGAATGAATTTTACTATATGTGAATTTTTAAATAAATATAATTTTTAATGGAGAGAAGTCAAAGTATTGTTCCTATTCTGTGGTCTTTTGATTACATGGAAGACTTAAAGCCACTTAGCTACTATTCCTAATTTTCTGCACACAGGTCAGCAGAAATCATCAGTTAAAAACATCTACATATACATACACAAACAAACCCACCATAAAAAAGTCAAAAGACAAACTAGAAAATAATTTGCCATGTACAAGGTACTAATTTCCTTAATATACAATATATATCATTTTCTTAATATACAAAAGTCAGTAATGCAAGAAAAATGTGGGTAAAAAAGAAAATTTATAGGGATGCCTGGGTGGCTCAGTTGGTTAAGCATCAGCCTTCCGCTCAGGTCATGATCCCGGAGTCCTGGGATTGAGTCCCCCATCGGGCTCCTTGGCTCAGCGGGGAGCCTGCTTCTCCATCTGCCTGGAGCTTTCCCTGCTTCTGCACTCACTTGCTCCTGCTCTCTCACAAATAAGTAAATCTTAAAAAAATAAAATTTATAGAAACAAATATAAATGACTAATAAACTAAGAAAAATGTTCAGAGTAGTAATAAAAATTAAGACAATGAGCTCTTTTTTAAAAAAAATTAGATTTATAGGAAAGTTACAAAAATAGCAAGAGTTACTATATTCTTCACCCAGCCTCTCCTAATGTTAACACCTTATATAACCATAGTATAATTATCAAAAAGCAGGAAAATAATATCACTACAGTACTATTAACTAATTTACAGACCTTATTTGATTTTTTCCACTTGTCCCACTGATGTCTTTTTATGATCCAGGTTCAAATCCAGTATCCCACATTACATTTATTATTTATTGCTGTTATTTTGTAGAATGTCCCTAATTAGGGTTTGTCTGATGATTTCCTGTGATTAGACTGAGGTTATGTGTTTTTGGTAAGAATACCAGAGAAGTGATGTGCCCCCCCCTTTTTTTTATAGTTTCAGAGGTAGAATTTAGTGATTCATCAGTTGCATATAACACCCAGTGCTCATTACATCAACTGCCCTCCTTAATGCCCATCACCAGTTACCTCATCCCCCAGTCCACCCCTCCTCCAGCAAACCTCAGTTTGTTTCCTAGAGTTCAGCATCTCTTAGGTTTGCCTCCTCAATTTTCATCTTATTTTATTTTTCCTACCTTCCCCTATGTTCATCTGTTTTGTTTCTTAAATTCCACATATGAGTGAAATCATATGGTATATGTCTCTCTCTGACATTTTTCACTTAGCCTAATACCCTCTAGTTCCATCCATGTTGTTGCAAATGGCAAGATTTCATTCTTTTTGATGGCTGATTAATATTTCATTGTATACCACTTCTTTATCCATTCGTCTCTTGATACCTGAGCTCTTTCCAGATTTTGGCTATTGCGGACATTGCTGCTATAAACATTTGGATGCATGTGCCCCTCTAAATCACTAGGTATCCTTTGGATAAATACCTAGTAGTACAGTTGCTGGGTTGTAGAGTAGCTCTATTTTTAACTTTTTGGGGAAACTCCATGGTGTTTTTCAGAGTGGCTGCACCAGTTTGCATTCCCACCAACAGTGTAAGAGGGTTCCGCGTTTTCTGCATCTTCACCAAGATCTGTTGTTTCCTGAGTTGTCAATTTCAGCCATTCTGACTGGTGTGAGATGGTATCTCTTTGTGGTTTTGATTTGTATTTCCCAGATGCCGAGTGATGTTGAGCATTTTTTCATGTGTCTGTTGACCATTTTTATTTCTTCTTTGGAGAAATGTCTGGTCATGTCTTCTGCCCATTTCTTGACTGGATTATTTGTTTTTTGGGTGTTGAGTTTGATACGATCTTTATAGATTTTGGATACTAGCCCTTTCTCTGATAAGACATTTGCAAATATCTTCTCCCACTCCACAGGTTGCCTTTTAGTTTTGTTGACTGTTTCCTTTGCTGGGCAAAAGCTGTTTATCTTGGTGAAGTCCCAACAGTTCATTTTTGCTTTTGCTTCCCTTGCCTTTGGAGAAATGTCTAGCAAGAACTTACTGCAGCCGAGGTAAAAAATGTTGCTGTCTCTGTTCTCCTCTAGGATTTTGATGGATTCCTGTCTCATATTTAGGTCTTTCACCCATTTTGAGTTTATTTTTGTATATATTTTAAGAAAGTGGTCCAGCATCTGGCTATCCAATTTTCCCAAACCATTTGTTGAAGAGACTGTCTTTTTTCCATTGGATATTCTTTCCTGCTTTGCTGATTAGTTGACCATAGAGTTGAGGGTCCATTTCTGGGCTCTTTATTCTGTTCCACTGATCTATGTGTCTGTTTTTGTGCCAGTACCATATTGTCTTGATGATTACAGCTTTGTAATACAGCTTAAAGCCCAGAATTGTGATGCCTCCAGCTTTGCTTTTCTTTTACGATATTCCTTTGGCTATTCAGGGTCTTTTCTGGTTCCATACAAATTTTAGGATTGTTTATTGCAGCTCTGTGAAAATGTTGGCGGTATTTTGATAGGGATTACATTGAATGTGTAGATTGCTTTGGGTAGCATAGACCTTTTAACAATATTTGTTCTTACAGTCCATGAGCGTGGAATATTTTTCCATTTCTTTGTCTTCCTCAACTTCATTCGTAAGTGTTCTATAGTTTTCAAAGTACAGATCTTTTACCTCTTTGGTTAGGTTTATTAGTCCTAGGTATCTTAGGGCTTTTGGTGCAATTGTAAATGGGATCGATTCCTTGATTTCTCTTTCTTCTGCCTCATTGTTAGTGTATTGAAATGCAACTGACTTCTGTGCATTGAATTTATACCCTGAAACTTTGCTGAATTCCTGTATCAGTTCTGGCGATTTTTTGGTGGAATCCTTTGAATTTTCTACACAGAGTATCATGTCATCTGCAAAGAGTGAAAGTTTGACTTCTTTAACAATTTGTACGCCTTTTAGTTCTTTTCGTTGTCTGATTGCTAAAGCTAGTAATTCCAGTATTGTGTTGAACAACAGTGGTGAGCGTGGACATCCCTCTCGTGTTCCTGACCTTAGTGGAAAAGCTGTTTTCAGTATATGGCTTTTATGATATTGAGGTATATTCTTTCTATCCCTACACTGTGGAGAGTTTTAATCAGGAAAGGATGCTGTATGTTGTTAAAAGCTTTTTCTGTATCTATTGAGAGGATCATACGGTTCTTGTCATTTCTTTCATTAATGTGGTGTATCACATTGCGGATGTTGAACCATGCTTGCAGCCCAGGAATAAACCCCACTTGGTTGTGGTAAATAATCCTTTTAATGTACTGTTGGATCCAATTAGCTAGTGTCTTATTGAGAATTTTTGCATCCATGTTTATCAGGGATATTGGCCTGTAATTCTCCTTTTAGTGGGGTCTTTGTCTGGTTTTGGGAAGCCATCTGTCCCTGGACTTTTGTTTGTTGGGAGATTTTGGATTACTGATTTAATTTCTTTGCTGGTTATGGGTCTGTTCAAGTTTTCTACTTCTTCCTGTTTCAGCTTTGGTAGTTTGCATGTTTCTAGGAATTTGTCCATCTTTTCCCGAATGCCCAGTTAGTTGGTATATAATTGTCCATGATATTCTCTTATAATTGTGATTCTGTGGTTTTGGTTGTGATCTCTTCCATTTGTGATTTTATTTATTTGGTTGCTTTCTGTTTTCTTTTCAATAGGTCTGGCTAGGGGTTTATCAATTTTGTTAATTCTTTCAAAGAACCAGCTCCTAGTTTCCTTGGTCTGTTGTACTGTTTTTTTTTTTTATTTCTATATAATTGATTTCTGCTCTATTCTTTATTATTTCTCTTCTCCTACTGGATTTAGGCTTTATTTGCTGTTCTTTTCCCAGCTCCTTTAGGTGTAAGGTTAGATTGTGTATTTGAGACTTTTCTTGCTTCTTGAGGGAGGCCTGTGTTGCAATATTCTTCCCTCTTAGGACTGCCTTTGCTGCATCCCAAAGGTTTTGGACTGCCATGTTTTCATTTTCATTTGCTTCCATGTATTTTTAATTTCTTCTTTAATTTCCTGGTTAACCCATTTATTCTTTAGTAGCATATTCTTTGACTTCCCTGTATTTGTGGTCTTTCCAAATTTTTCCTGTGGTTGACTTCTAGTTTCATAGCATTGTGGTCTGAAAATATGCATGGTATGATCTCAATCTTTTTGTACTGGTTGAGGCCAGATTTGTGACCCAGTATGTGATCTATTCTGTAGAATATTCTATGTGCACTTGAGAAGAATGTGTATTCTGCTACTTTAGGGTGAAATGCTCTGAATATATCTGTGAAGTCCATCTGGTCAAGTGTGTCATTCAAAGCCATCGTTTCCTTGTTGACCTTCTGCTTAGATGATCTGTCCATTTCTGTGAGTGGGGTGTTAAAGTTCCCTACTATTATTATATTATTATCAATAAGTTTCTTTAATTTTGTTATTAATTCCTTTAAATATTTGGCTGCTCCCAAGTTGGGGCATAAATATTTACAATTGTTTGATCTTCTCGTTGGATAGACTCCTTTATTATGATATAGTGTCCTTCTTCATCTCTTATTACAGCCTTCGTTTAAAATCTAGTTTGTCTGATATTGGTATGGCTACTCCAGCTTTCTTTTGATGTCCACTAGCATGATAGATGGTTCTCCACCTCTCACTTTCAATCTGGAGGTGTCTTTGTGTCAAAAATGAGTCTTTGTAAAGCAGCATGTGGATGGGTCTTTTTTTTTTTTAATCCATTCTGGTACCCTATGTCTTTTTATTGGAGCATTTACTCCATTTACATTCAGAGTAATTGTTGAAAGATATGAATTTAGTGCCATCGTATTATCTGTAGAGTTGCTGTTTCTGTAGATTGTCTCTGTTCCTTTCTGTCTTTGTTATTTTTGGGCTCTCTCTTCACTCAAAGGATTCCCTTCAATATTTCTTGCATGGCTGATTTAGTGTTCACAAATTCCTTTAGATTTCGTTTTTCCTAGAAACTATCTCTCCCTATTCTGAATGATAGTCTTGCTGGATAAAGTATTCTTGGCTGCATATTTTTACCATTTAGCACAATGAATATATTATGCCAGTTCTTTCTTGGTGCCAGGTCTCTCTGGACAGGTCTGCTGCCAGACTTATGTTTCTACCCTTGTAACAGGTTAAGGATCTCTCATCCTGAGCTGCTTTCAGGATTTTCTCTCTATCTTTAAATTTTGCAAGCTTCACTATTATATGTCAAGGTGTTGACCTATTTTTATTGATTTTGAGGGGGGTTCTCTGTGCCTCCTGGACTAGAATGCCTGTTTTCCTCCCAGATTAGGGAAGTTCTCAGCCATAATTTGTTCAAATAAACCTTCTGCCCCTCTCTCCCTCTCTTTATCTTCTGGGACCATTATTATCCAGATGTTGTTTTGCTTTATAGAATCACTGAGTTCTCTAAGTCTCCCTTCGTGATCAGTAGTTGTCTTTCTCTCCTCTTTTCAGCTTCCTTATTCTCCATTATTTTATCTTCTATATCACTGACTCTCTCTTCTGCTTCATTTATCCTTGCTTTTAGAGCCTCCATTTGGGACTGCATCTCGGTAATAGCATTTTAAATTTTGGCCTGACTAGATTATAGTTCTTTTATTTCTGCAGTAAGGGATTCTCTAGTGTCTTCTATGCTTTTGGTAAGGGATTCTCTAGTGTCTTCTATGCTTTTTTCAAGGCCCACTAGTATCTTTATAATTGTTTTAAATTCTAGTTCAGACATCTTACTTATATCCATATTGATTAAATCCCTGGCAGTGAGTACTACCTCCTGTTCTTCCTTTTGGGGTAAATTTCTCCATCTTGTCATCTTGTCCAGAAAAGAATAGAAGAAATAAAGAAAAAAGACAACAATAGCAACAGAAAAAAAAGAACAAAACAAAATAAGAAAAAATCAGACAAGAAACAAAACAGAACAACAACAACAACAACAACAAAAAACTAGATCCTAGGTGTGTTTTGGTCTGCTTGTTAAAGCTGGATCCCCAAATAGGAAAGAAAGAAAAACTTATATATACTCAAAAATAAGATAAAATACAATGAATGGAAATTTTAAAAATTTATATATAATATATATAAATAAAAATTAAAAGTGGATTTAAAAAGAATTGAAAAAATTAGGAAATTGCTGAAAAAATAATACTGAAAGACCAAAGAATAAAGAAAACCACAAATGGTATATACTGTTTTCCCCAAGAGCTGAAGCTCTGCAGTTCTCTATGATCAATAGACTTGGTGCTAGTCAGTTGTTCCTACTGGTCTTCTGGGGGAGGCACCTGCTCTGCTGATTCTCAGGTGCCTTTGCTCTTGCCAGTGGGCTGGACTAAGTGTAAGCCGCTCTGGATTCCATGATGTGGCAGTTTTGCTCCCTGAAGACTTTCCACACTAATGTGGGGGATGAAAATGGCTGTGTCCCGCTCTCTAGCCCCGGAGCTGAAAACTTGTGCCCCCCACTCTTCAGTGAGCCCTCATAGAGAAGCTATCACTCTTGTCTCCTCAGTTTCCATCCTAATGCTGTGTTCACCTGGCCTGTGACTGAGCATTTTTATCTCAGATACACAACTGAATTTCAAGGCCAAATTTCATGGACTCCTGCAGCACACACCTGTACTGTTCCTCTCAGGGGAAGGCAGGGGTCTCTCATCAGGCCTTTTGGTGGGCCCCTGCCAGGAAAGTGGTCACGTGACCTTGCAGCAATTTGCATTTTATGGCAACACCAAGCAGAAAGCCTGCCCCTAGACTCACGGTTTTCAGCCAGCTTCCCTGCTCCAATGCCTGGAAACTCTGCCATGCTCAGGCATCCCTATCCTTCTTGTGACCCCAGGGATCCTGAGACCATGCTGTCCCACTGGGATTCCACCCTGCTTTGCCACCTGAGCACCTTTAAGCCAGGGATGTCCCTCTCTGTAGCAGACTTCTAAAAGTTCCAATTTTGCACTCTGCTGCTTATATTACTTTGTGGTAGCCTCCTTAAGCTGGTTCCCTCCCCTCCACAGTATCTTCAGACATATCACCCCAGATTCAAGTCTCCGCAGCTCCTACCTTCCAAAAAGTGGTCACTTTTCTATTTGTAATTTTGCAGCATTTCTTTTCTCAGATCCAATTGATTTTGCAGGTCCCTGCTGAATTCCAGGGACCAGACGAACTTAGGGTCCCCTATTCCTCTGCCATCTTAACTCCTCCCCATGATTTGCCCTTTTTAGTGCATCATATCAGAAGATAGCCAATGCTGATATGTCTTAATACTGGTGAAATTAACCTCGATCACTTGGTTAAGGTGGTGTTTGGTAAGGTTCACTATAAAGTTACTATTTTCCTCTTTGTAATTAATAAATGTCTTGTAGGAAGATACATTGAGACTATTCAAATATCCTGTTTCTCATAATGCTTTGCCCACTAATTTTAGCATTCATCAATTGTTCTTGATAGTGACAGTTACTACTGTGGTGTTTACCTAATGTTGATTTTTTTATTTCTTTCACTCCTTCTATATGTATTAATTGAAATTCTATAAGGAAGATATCCCATCTCCCCCATTTAATTACTCATTTATTTATATCAGCATGGACTAATGGATATTTATTTTATTCTGACTTATAACCTAATACTATCATTGTTTCAACTTTGGCCACTGAGAGCTTCTGTGTCATTTAGACAGGTCCCCATTGTTTGACTACTTCCTTATTTTCTGGCACCATAAATTGTTCCAGATTAATCTTGTTTTTCCTATCCCAGTGCTGGAATCAACCATTTCTACATGGAGCCCTAGTTCATTTTATCAGAACAATAGTATTTAGAAACCAAGACCTGGGCACTAGGTGTTCTTTTTATAACCTATGAGAGTATCAAATATTATAAAGATTTATAACAGCAAATATTTCCAAGGGTATGGAAAATAGATACTTCCATACACTTTGGATAAGAGTATATGTAAGTGTAACCTTTTGGGAGGACAATTTGGCCATATCTATTAAAAATTTAATTGTGAAGATCTAGAAAATCTACTTCTAGAAATCCATCATACAGAAATACTTATATATATGCTCAAAGATATATGCACAGAAATATTCATTGCGGGATTCTAATAACAAAGACCTGGAAACAAAATTTCATCAATAGTGAACTGATTAGTTAAATAACTATATTGTGGTACAAATATATGGTAAAGTTGTCATGCTGGCATTAAAAGGAATGAGACAGATTTACAGATATTGATATGGACCTTGCTTCATATTTCATTGAGAAAATAAAAGCAATCAGATGAGAACTTCCTCCTCTTTTTATAACCAAATATACCATCTATTTAATCTGTGTCTACACTCCAGCTTTCTCCATATACTGTATAGAATAGTGGTTAAAGGTGTGGGATCTAATGCCATACTCCCAGTGTTCAAATCATGACTCTACCATTTACTGTTTGTGTGAACTTGAGTAAGTTATTTAAACTTACTATGCTGTTGTTTTTTTCATTTTTAAAATGAATGAGGGCAAGAAAGGTTTCTACCTCACAGTCCTGTTGCATTAAATTAATATGTGTAAGGTGTTTTAAGTAGTACCTGGTACATAGCAGGAGCTTAATAGATAGTAGATTATCATTTGCAATGGATGAAGTATCCTTGTCCTATCAAAGGCCATCCCCTTCATTTGTGCTTTGGATTCCAGTCCCCTGATTTCTCAAGGTCTTAACACATATAAATATACTGTCTTTCTGCATCACCAATCTCATTTGTATTAGCATAGAAGCATATTCTTGTACATCCTATTTATTTAAAAAAAAAAAAACTTCCATGACTTCACATTTGCATCAAGCTATTGCTCCATTTTTCTATTCTTTACAGCAGAATTTCTGGAAGTTTTCTATAGTCATTGTATCCATATTTCCCATTTTCTCCTAAATCTGTTTCAATAAGGCACTGCTCTTGATAAGGTTTTTTGTAATATCCCCCAACCCATCTTGCCAAATCAATAATAATTTCTCTATCCTCATTATATCTCAACTTCTCATCTGCATTCAATGCAGTTTACCACTTTTTCTTGAAATACTATTGTCTTGGCTTCCGTAACAGCACAATCTTGGTTTTCTTCCTACTTCACTGATAAATTCCCAGTTGTCTTATGGCTCCTTCTCTGCTTGTCTAAATGTTATAGTGCCCCAGGGCTCCTTACCTAGCCTATTCTTTTCTAATTTTATTTCCTCCCTAACAGTTCTCATTTGGTTTCACGACTCTATATTACTACCTATAGGCTTATGACTACCAAATCTGCTTCCAGCTCAGATCTTTCTATTGAGCTCCAGATTCTTATACCAACTGACTCCCTGACAAGGCCAGTTGAATGTCTAAAGCCATCTCAAATGTAACATTTTCAAAATAGAAGACTTGAATATTTACCCCCTAAACCTGTCATTTTTCTAGTCTCCCTCATCAGTAAAATGGCACTATTATCCAAGTTTTAAGTATGTTTTTCATTCCTTTTGTCCTCTCACTTTCCACATATACCCATAAACAATCCTGGAGATTACCTAGAGGTGATCTCCAAAAATATACCAAGAATCACACATTCTTATTTTATTTATTTTAATTTTTTATTTAAATTCAATTTAGTTAACATATAGTGTATTATTAGTTTCAGGGGTACAATTTGGTGATTCACCAGTTGCATATAATACCCAGTGCTCATTACATCACATGCCCTCCTTAATGTCCATCACCCAGTTACCACATCCCCCCACCCACCTCCCTCCTAGCTACCCTCAGTTTGTTTCATATAGTTAAGAGTCTCTTATGGTTTGCCTCCTTCTCTGTTTTTATCTTATTTTATTTTTCCTTCTCTTCCCCTACATTCATCTGTTTTGTTTCTTAAATTCTACACATGAGTGAAATCATATGGTATTTTTCTTTCTCTGACTTATTTCACTTAGCATAATACCCTCTAGTTCCATCTATGTCATTGCAAATGGCAAGATTTCATTCTTTTCAATGTCTGAGTAATATTCCATTGTATATATATACCACTTCATTATCCATTCATCTGTTGATGGACATCTGGGCTCTTTCCAAGTTTTGGCTATTGTGGATATTTCTGCTATAAACATTGGGGTGCATGTGCCCCTTTGAATCAGTATTTTTGTGTCCTTTGGATAAATACCTAGTAGCACAGTTGCTGGATTGTAGAGTAGCTCTATTCTTAACTTTCTGGGGAAACTCCATACTGTTTTCAAGAGTGGCTGCATGAGTTTGCATTCCCACCAACAGTATAAGGGGATTTCCGTTTCTCTACATCTTTGTCAATACCTGTTGTTTCCTGAGTTGTCAATTTTAGCCATTCTAACCGAAGAATCACCCATTTTTAAAAACTTTACTAACAATCCAATCCATCCTAGACCAACCCATAATTGGATGAACTACCACTTAAGCCTCCAAACTGGTGTCCTTTCTTCTACTCTTCGCCTCTTTACAATCCATTCTCCAAAGAGCGTAGAGAGGAATCTTCTATTTTTAAAAAAAATTTAAAAAGATTTTTAAAATTTATTCATTTGAGACACAGAGAGAGAGTTTGAGCAAGGGGGGAGAGGCAGAGGGAGAGGGAGAAGCAGACTCCCCACTAAGAGCCCCATATGGGGCTTGATCCCAGGACCTGGAGATCATGACCTGAGCTGAAGGCAGATGCTTAACCATCTGAACCACCTCAGCACCCCGGGAGGAATCTTTTAAAAATATAAATTGTAATCCTATAACTAACTGGATTAAAACTCCTTAACAACTTTCCACATTAGTAAGAAAGAAAAGCAAACTCCAGAGAGTAATGTCACTGAAAATGGAGGCGTAGGGAAAGCCAGGGATTTATCCTTTCACTAATGCAATGTTTAAGCTAGGAAAAAACGGTCAGAATCAACTCTTTTGGAACTCTGAAATTAAAAAAAAAAAAAACTTATAACAACCAGGGTAGTGCTTACGAAGAAAAAGGCTCCTGAGTTTCAGTAAGAGAGCATTATGACATATTTATTTACCTGCCTACCATGCCTCAATCAATAGCTCAGTGACAGCCATGGAACTTCCAGCTTACAGTTGCCAAAGGAGGCAATGCATACCTTGTTCTCAAAGAGTTGTAGTTTTGCATTTTAACCTGCCTGGTGGGTCCCTAAGAGATCAGCTCAGGAACTTGCTTTTGTTTTTCCCACCTCACCCCAAGTTATCTCAGGATGGAGTGGCCTCCTGGGCAGCATTTTTTCCCAATGTTTTCATTCTGGTAAAATACACATAACAAAATTTGCCATCTTAACGATTTTTAAGCATACAGTTCAGTAGTATTAAATACATTCATATTGTGGGGCCATCACCAGCCACTCATATCCAGAAGTCTTTTCATCTTGCAAAACTGACACTCTATAAACAATAATTCCCCATTCCTCCTTCCACCCAACCCCTGGCAACCACTGTTCTACTTTCTATCTCTACGAATTTAACTACTCTAAGTACCCCATATAAGTAGAATCATACAATATTTGTCTTTCTGTGACAGACTTATTTCTGTCTTAATGTAACGTCCTCAAACTTCATCCATGTTCTGGTGTATAGTAGAATCCCCTTCCTGTTTAAAGGCTAAATGATATTCCATTGTACGTATATACCACATTATGTTTACCCATTCAGTCATCAATGTACACTCGCATTGCCTCCACTTTTTAGCTATAGCTAATGCTGTTGGAAACATGAGTGTAAAAACATCTCTTCAAAGCAATACTTTACATTTTGGGGGGTATATACTCAGAAGGGGAATTGCTGGGCCATATGATAACTCATTTTTAATTTTTTGAGGAACTAGAAAACTGTTTTCCACAGTGGCTGTACCATTTTACATTCCCACCAACAATATACCTAGGGTTTCATTTCCTCCACTTCCTTGCCAAAGGAAGTCATCCCATAATTTCTGATCTACATGGTTTCTGATAAGTAATCAGCCATTAATCTTATTGAAGGACGTACTTCTTCTTTTTTTTAAAATGGTAGTCCATGTAATGGATGGGAGGTGGTATCTCATTGTGGTTTTTATTTTGGGTGGCACGTTTTGAAAGTATTTAAAGCCTGCAGTTGCTACAGGCAGGAGCAAATGGACAATTAGCAGACAGACTGAAAAAATTAGGAAGAGGCTTGGGAATGAGGTACAAGCAGGTAGTAAGAACTTTGAAAAGTTCTTGCATATATTGCAGGATCTAGAAGACCATGTGAACGCTCAGAGCTAAACTCATGCTCAGAAAAGACTTCAGAGACCCTAAGTTTTCACCTCTGACTAGTCTTTAGCCTCTGTGTAAATGGGAAATATAGGCTAAGGCAGAGTTGTAAATGCCTGGCTAAACATTGAAGGAATGCTCCAATTTAAAGCCAACCTCCAAAGAACCAAAATGGTATTCTTGTTTGTTACTTGCTTTTTTTTTTTTGGCTCTAGATGTTTAAAGAAATCCCTAAGGTAACAGAACAGAGACTTCAGTGATCACACGTGACAAAGAACACGGTAATTATAAAAATAGCTTAGAAAAATCACTAAATAAACAGCACACAATAAACAACATCAACAGACTGGTGTGTGTGTGTCGGGGGGAATCTCTACAAGGTTGTCTGTCATGTTATACTTTAAAATATATCCAGTTTTTATTATAAGACATTCAAAGAAACAAGGAAGTGTGAGAAAAAATAATACAAACTGCCCCTGAGGAAGCCCAGACATTAAACTTATGACAAAGACTTTAAAACAACTGTCTTAATTATGCTCAAAAATCAAAAGGAAACCGAGCAAAAAGAGCCAAAGGAAACAAATAGAACATGGTCTCATCAAACAGAGAATGTCAATAAAGAGAAAGAAATTATAAAAAGGAACCATATAGAAATTTGGGAACTAAAAAGTAAAATCACTAGAATGATTCAACAGTGTATATGAACTGGCAGAAGAATCAGTGAACTTAAAGACAAAATGGTTGAAATTCTAGTCTGAGGAGCAGAAAGAAAGAATGGAGAAAAATGTACAGAGCCTAAACGACCTGTGGGATACCACAAAATGGACAACATATGCATTATAGGAGTCCTGGAAGGTAAAGAAAGGGGCAGAAAGAATATTTGAAGATCAATTGCACCTGAAAACTTCTCATATTTGATAAAAAATATGAATCTACACATCCAGGAAGCTCAGCAAACATCAGGTAGGATGAACTCAAAGAGATCCATACTGAAACATATTATTCAAATTGTTCAAACACAGAGAATTATGTAAATAGCATGGGAAGCAACTCATCTGGTACAAGTGTTTTTCAATAAGATTAATGGCTGATTACTTACCAGAAACCATGTAGATCAGAAGTTATGGGATGACTTATTCAACGTGCTGAAAGGAAAACCCTATCAATTAAGAATTCTAGATCTAACAAAACCTTCAAAAATGATGATGAAATGAGAACATTTCCAGATAAACAAAAGCTGAGGGAATTTGGTACTACTAGACTTGTCCTATAAAATGTGCTAAAGGAAGTCTTACAGAATGAAATGAAAGGATACTAGACAGCAACACAAAGTCATATGAAGAAATAAATAACACGGGAAAAATAATTACATAGGTAAATATAAGTCTAGTATTGTTATAGTTTTGCTTTGTAACTCCTCTTTTTTCCGATATTATTTAAAATACAAATGCTTAAACAGTACTTATAAATTTATGTTAATAGGCACAAAGGTACTAAGATGTAATTTGTGACAATAACAAAGGGGAGGGATGAAAATGTATAGGAGCAGAGTTTTGTATACTATTGAAGCAAAGTTGGTATTATTTCAAACTAGGTTTTTATAAAGTTAAGATGCTAATTGTACACTTTAAATGGACAATTGTATGGCAAGTGAACTATATGTCAATCAAGCTATAATATAGTGGGAAGAAAAAAAAGATGCTAATTATAATGACCAAAGTAACCACTAAGAATATAACTAAAAATATACAGAAAAAAGTAATGAGAAAGGAATCAAATGGTACACTACAAAAAAATCAGTTAATCACAAAAGAAAGTTGTAATGGAAGGATTGAGAAACAAAAAAGGTATGACATATAGAAAAGAAATACCAAAATGGCAGCAATAGGTCCCTACTTATCAGAAATTGAATGTAAATAGATTGAACTCTCCAATTAAAAGGCAGAGACTTGAAGAATGGATAATAATACATGATTCAATTATATGCTGTCTAAAAGAGATTCACATTAGACTCCAGGACTTTAATAGGTTAAGTGTAAAAGGTGGAAAAAGAAATTACATGGTAATAATATCCAAAAGAGAGCTAGAATGGATATACTAGACTTTAAGTCAAAGCATTGTTACAAGATACAAAGAAGGATATTATATGCTGATGAAAAGATAAAGTCATCAAAATATAAAAATTATATATATGTATATATATATACATCTTACGATAGAGCTTCAAAATATATGAAGCAAAAGTTGATAGAATCAAAGGGAAATATAGACAGTTCTACAGTAATAGCTGGTTATTTCAATATCCTACCTATGATATGTATATAGCAACTAGACAAAGATCATTAAAAAAATAGAAGACTTGAACAACATTATAAACCAGTTAAACCTAACAGATATTTATAGAACACCCCATCCCACAACAGCAGAATACACATTCTTCTCAAGTGCACATGAAAAATTTCAAAGATAGACCATATATTGGGCCACAACAATCTCAATAAATTTAAAATTATTAAAATAATATCAAGTATCTTTTCCAACCACAATGGAATGAAACTAGAAATCAATAACAGGAGTAAAACTGGAAAATCCACAAATATATGAAAATTAAACAGACTCTTAACCAATGGGTCAAAAAATCTTAGAAATGCATACACACAAATGAAAACAAACACACAACATAACAAAAATTATCAGATGTATCAAAAGCAGTGCTCAGAGGTATATTTATAAGCTGTGCACACCTACATTTTAAAAAGTGACCTAAAGTCAATAATCCAACTTAACACATTAAGGAACTAGAAATAGAAGAGAAAACTAAACCCAAATTTAGTGGAAGGAAGGAAATAAAAAGATTAAAGATAAATAAAATTGGAAGTAGAAAAATGATAGAATCAACAAAACCAAAAGATGGTTCTTTGAAAAGATCAACAATATTAACATGCCATTACCTAGACTAAGAAAAAAGATTCAAATTGCTAAAATCAGAAATTTAAAGTGGAGACGTTACCACCGACCTTACAAAAATGAGAAGGATTAAAAGAGAATACTACGAATAATTGTAAACCACAAATCAGGTAACCTAGATGAAGTGGACAAGTTCTTAGGAACACACAAACTACCAAAATCGACTTTGAAAGAAATACGTGATGTGATGGACACTGGGTGTTATACACAACTGATAAATTATTGAACACTACATCTGAAACTAATGATGTACTATATGTTGGCTAATTGAATTTAAATTAAAAAAAATAGAAATTTTGAACAAACCTTTTACAAGAGACTGAATCAGTAAGTAAAAACTTCCCAACAAAAAAAAGCCCAGGACCAGAAGGCTTCACTGATACATTCTACCAAACACTTAAGACAAATTAACACCTATCAATCCTTCTCAAACACCTCCAAGAATAGAAGGTAAGACTTCCTCATTCTTCAAGGCCAGTATTGCCCTGCCACCAAAGCCAGAAAAATACACCACAAGAAATGAAAATTATAGACCAACATCTCTTATTAATGTAGATGTTAAACTCTTCAACAAAATACTAGCAATCCAAATCCAATAGCATATTAAGAGAATTATACACTACGACCAACTGGGATTTATCCCAAGAATGCAAAATCTTATTCAACATATGAAAATCAATCAGGGGCGCCTGGGTGGCTCAGTCGGCTAAGCGTCTGCTTTCAGCTCAGGTCATGATCTCAGGGTTCTGCAATCGAGCCCCACATCAGGCTCCCTGGGCAGTGGGGACTCTGCTTCTCTCTCTCCCTCTGCTCGCCCCCCCACTCGTTCTCACTCTCTAAAATAAATAAATAAAATCTTTAAAACAAAAGAAAATCAATGTAATACACCAGTGTAATAGAATGAAGGAAAACGACTACGTGATCATCTCAATTTATGCTAAAAAAATCATTTGACAAAATCCAATACATTTCCATGATGAAAACATTCAGCAAACTAGGAATAGAAAGGAGTTTCCTCAACATAATAGACAGCATTATAAAAAGAACCCACAGCTACCATCATGCTCAATGATGAAAGACTGAAATCTTTTTCTCTAAGATCAGGAACAAGACAAAGATGCCTGTTTCTGTCACTTCTATTTAACAATGTACTGGAAGTTCTAGCCAAAGCAATTGGACAAGAAATAAGAAGCCTTCCCAAGTGGAACAGAAGTTAAACTATCTGCATAAAACAAATATAAAACTGTATCTCTACAGATGGGGTATGGTATTGTATATAAAAAACCCTAAAGAATCCACACACAAAATAACTGTTAGAAACAACAAGTGAATTTAACAAATTTGCTGAATATAAAATCAACACACAGAAAAACTCATTGTATTTCTATATACTAGCAGTGAATAATCCAAAGAGGAAATTAAGAAAACAATTCAATTTATTATAGCATCAAAAAGAATAAAATACTTAGAAATGAATTGAACCAAAGAGGTGCAAGACTTGTAAAATTTAAACTATAAAACAGTGCTGAAATAAATAAAAGACATAGATAGAAAGATAGAAATAAATAGAAAGACATCCTGTGTTTATGGAGTAGAAGGCATAATATTGTTAAGGTAGAAATGCTCCCCAAAGCAATCTACAGATTTAATGCAATCCATGTCAAAATACAAACAGCCCTTTTTGAAGGAATGTAAAAGCTGATGCTCAAATTTATATGGAATTGTAAAGCACCCAGAATAGCCAAAACAATCTTAAAAAAGAGTAATAAAGTCGGCAACTCACATTTTCCAATTTCAAAACTTGCAACAGTTACAGTAATAAAAACTGGCATTGTTTTACTGGCATAAGGATAGACATATGATAAATGGACTAGAATTGAGACCCCAGAATTTAATCCATACATCTATTGTCAATTGATTTTTTTTTACAAGGATACCAAGACCATTCAATTTGGTATTCTTTTCAACAAATTTTGCTGAGACAACTGGATATCTGCATGCAAAGTAATGAATTTGGACTATTATCTTGCGTTATATATATGCCACATCTTTGTCCATTCATCTATCAATGAAAACTTGAGTTGCTTCCATGTCTTGACTATTGTAAATAATGCTGCAATAAACATAAGGGTGCATATATCTTTTTTAAATTTGTGTTTTTCTTTTCTTTGGGTAAATGCCCAGTAGTGGAATTACTGGATCATATGGTATTTCTATTTTTAATTTTTCAAGGAACTTCCTTACTATTTTCCACAGTGGTTGCACCAATTTACACCCTCACCATGACTGCATGAAGGTTGCAACAACATGAATGGACCTAGAAGGTATTTTACTAAGTGAAATAAGTCAGACAAAGATAAATACCATATGATTTTACTTATATGTGGAATCTAAAAAATATAGCAAACGAACAAACAAACAAAAAACCCCAGATTCTTAAATACGGAGAACAAACTGGTGGTTGCCAGACAGGAAGAAGGTTGGGGGATGGGTGAAATAGATAAGGGGGATTAAAAGGTACAAATGTTAGACATTTGTATGTCTTCTTTGGAGCAGTGTCTGTTCATGTCTTCTGCCCATTTTTTGATTGGGTTATTTGTTTTTTGAGTGTTGAGTTTGATCAAAAACTAATGATGTACTATACAGTGGCTAACTGAACATAATTTAAAAAAGAGGTGCAAATGTCCAGTTATAAATAAGTCACAGAGATTAAAAGTATAGCATAAGGAATATAATCAATAATATGTTGATGATACTATGATGACAGACGATGACTACATTTATTGTGGTGAGCATTCAGTAATGTATAGAATTGTCAAATCAATATGTTGTACACCTAAAACTAATATAACATATGTCATTTATACTTCAATAATTAAAAAACACACAATGAGATATTAAATCACACCCACTAGGATAGATATAAAAGTAATAATAGTTATTATTATTAAAGGAAAATAAGTGTAAATAAATAAGCAAAGGAAAATGATTAAAGGAAAACAAAAATGTGTGGGAATTGAAATCCTCATACATGGCTGGAGGGAATGTAAAATGGTGAAACCACTGTAAAAAATAGTTTGGCCATTGTTCAAACATAGAATTACCATGTGCTGGACCAAATGAAGAGTTGTTCAAACAAAATTTGTAGTCTATTGTTTCTACTAGTCTATTGTAATAGATAAATAATGAGAATAACCCAAATATCCATCAACTGATGAATAAAGAAACAAATATAGTATATCAATACAATAGAATATTATTTAGCCATGAAAAGGAACAAATCCTGGTACATGCTATATAACATGGATGAACGTTGAAAACACTACACTATGTGAAATAAACAAGACACAAAAAGCCACATATTGTATGATCCCATTTACATGAAATATCCAGAATAGGCAAATCTATGATGACAAAAAGATTTGTGGTTTCCAGGGGTTGGGAGGGAAAGGGAATAGAGAGTTCCTGCTTAATGGTTACGGTTTCTTTTTGGCATATTGAAATTGTTCTGGAACTAGATAGAGGTAATTATTGCATAACATCATGAATATACTAAATGCAACCATATTGTGCACTTCAAAATTCTTAAAATGGTAAAATTTATGTTATGTGTATTTTTCACAACTTTTGAAAAAACAAACTCCTTACCATTATCTACAAGCCCTATACCATATCTGGTTATTGACCACCTCTGAACTCTTTTCATACCACTGTTCTTGCTCATTATACAACAGATATACCAGCTTTCTTTCTATTCTGCAGACAACTGAAGCTTCTCCTTACCTTAGGATCTTTGTCTCCTGTGACTAGAAAATTGCTCCCTCCCCATATTTGCACACGGCTGCTTCCTTTCCCAGACCAAATGTCACTTCCTGAGAGTAGTTTCTTTGGTTATCTTATTTAAATAGAATTTTACCCACCCTACTCCTAGATACTTCTTATCTCTTTACCCTGTGTATATTCTTCATACCACACATTATATGAAATTATTTTACCAATTATTTGCATACTTCTTTACCTATCTCCCCTCATTAAAATATAACCTTCAAGAGAGCAGAAATTTTGTGTGTTTTTTTTTTAAATTGCTGTGATCCAAGCATCTAGAGTAGTATCTGGCACATAGTTGTTTAATAAATAATTATCGAATTAGTGAATGAAAAGATATACTTGACACATTAGTTAATTCTCAGAGTTTTTCTGTTTACTACAGTGATTCTAGTGTGAAAGTCACACACCAAAAATTATGTCTCCTATAATACCTGGGCAGCTATGGATGCCTTCTGGTCTCTGGTGGGATGAGCTCATGTACAGTGAGTAAGGTAGTCTGTCACCACAAGTATGCTCACAAAATTCTGAGTTTCTTGTTTTGAGGATTTGACTTTTCTTTTTGTTCCAAACTTAAAGAATCAGAACATGAATAATAAAAGTCCTAAAATTATCTAGACTCGTACAGAAAAATTCGAGATTCTCATATTGACACAATAATAATAAACATAATTTACTTACCATTACTATGCTAAACGGTTTATATAAGTAAATTGCATTATCTCATATTTAAAAATAAACCCTCTCTTGGAGGAGTTAAGATGGCAGAGGAGTAGGAGACACCGTTTTCAGCCGGTCCCCCGAGTCGAGCTGGATAGGTACCAGACCAGCCTAAACAACCACGGAACCAGCCTGAGACGCAGGAAGATGCATCTGGATCTCTACAAATGAACATCTCCAGCGCTGAGTATTGAGGTACGAAGCTGAGGGCTGGGACGCCGGGTGTGGGGCGCACATCCCTGGACGCTGCAGGGTTGAGCAGCACCAACAGTAACAGAGTTAAAGTGGCCAGAACATTAGTAGAGAACGGGCCGCAATCCCTCTGTTCTGTGACAGAGGCTGAAATTCGGCCGCCGCTGCTCTGACCCTCAGAAGAGGCACAGCAAACCGCCAGGGAAAGCCGCGAGAGAACAAAAACCTGGAAATACCGGCTCAGAGAGTGCCCATCCCCATCCCCCCTCGCAGGGGACGCGGAGACTCTACCCAAACAGGGTTGCCTGAGTATTGGCGCGGCAGGCCCCTCCCCCAGAACACAGAAGGCAGGCTGAAAAATCAAGAAGCCCACAACCCGGGCGCCTGGGTGGCGCAGTCATTGAGCGCCTGTCTTCGGCTTAGGGCGTGATCCCGGCGTTCCGGAAAGGAGTCCCTCATCGGGCTCCTCCGCTGGGAGCCTGCTTCTTCCTCTCCCACTCCCCTGCTTCTGTTCCCTCTCTCGCTGGTTGGCTGCCACATAAATAAATAAATAAAATCTTTAAAGAAGAAGCCCACATCCCTAAGATTCCTATAAAACAAGGGGCACGGCCTGGGACCCAGTCAATAATTTGGGCCCTGGACAACCCCGCAACCTCTCCTCATCAGAATGACAAGAAGGAGAAGCCCCCCCCAGCAAAGAAAAGACAGTGAGTCTGTGGCCTCTGCCACAGAAATAATGGATATGGATGTAACCAAAGTATCAGAAATGGAATTCAGAGTAACGATGGTCAAAATGATGAGTAGAATTGAAAAAACTATTAACGAAAAGGTTACTGAGAATATAGAATCCCTAAGGACAGAAATGAGAGCGAATCTGACAGAAATTAAAAATTCTATGAGCCAAATGCAGGCAAAACTAGAGGCTCTGACGGCCAGGGTCGCAGAAGCAGAGGAACGGGTTAGTGAATTGGAGGATGGGTTAATAGAGGAAAAAATGAAAATAGAAGATGGTCTTAAAAAAATCCACGCCCACGAATGTAGGTTACGGGAGATTACTGACTCAATGAAACGATCCAATGTTAGAATCATCGGCATCCCCGAGGGGGTGGAGAAAAACAGAGGTCTAGAAGAGATATTTGAACAAATTGTAGCTGAAAACTTCCCTAATCTAGCAAGGGAAACAAACATTCGTGTCCAAGAGGCAGAGAGGACCCCTCCCAAGCTCAACCACGACAAACCTATGCCACGTCACGTCATAGTGCAATTCGCAAATATTAGATGCAAGGATACAGTATTGAAAGCGGCCAGGGCAAAGAAATTTCTCACGTACCAAGGCAAAAGCATCAGAATTACGTCAGACCTGTCTACACAGACCTGGAATGAGAGAAAGGGTTGGGGGAGCATATTTAAAGCTCTTTCAGAGAAAAACATGCAGCCAAGGATCCTTTATCCAGCAAGGCTGTCATTCAGAATTGATGGAGAAATAAAGACATTTCAGAATCGCCAGTCACTAACCAATTTTGTAACCACGAAACCAGCCGTACAGGAGATATTACGGGGAGTTCTATAAAAGTAAAAAGGCCCCAAGAGTGATACAGAACAGAAAGTCACAGCCAATACAAACAAAGACTTTACTGGCAACATGGCAACATTAAAATCATATCTCTCAGTAATCAGTCTTAATGTAAATGGTTTGAACCATCCCATAAAACGCCACAGGGTTGCAGATTGGATAAAAAGAAATGACCCATCCATTTGCTGTCTACAAGAGACTCATTTCGAACCCAAAGATGCATTCAGACTGAGAGTAAGGGGATGGAGTACCATCTTTCACGCAAATGGACCTCAAAAGAAAGCTGGGGTAGCAATTCTCATATCAGATAAATTGGATTTTAAACTACAGACTATAGTTAGAGATGCAGAAGGGCACTATATTATTCTTAAGGGAAGTATTCAACAAGTGGATATGACAATTATAAATATATATGCCCCCAACAGGGGAGCAGCAAGATACACAAGCCAACTCTTAACCAGAATAAAGAGACATATAAATAAAAATACATTAATAGTAGGGGACCTCAACACTCCACTCTCAGAAATAGACAGAACACCCTGGCAAAAACTAAGCAAAGAATCAAAGGCTTTGAATGCCATACTCGACGAGTTGGACCTCATAGATATATATAGAACACTACACCCCAGAACCAAAGAATACTCATTCTATTCTAATGCCCATGGAACATTCTCAAGAATAGACCATGTTCTGGGACACAAAACAGGTCTCAACCGATACCAAAAGATTGAAATTATCCCCTGCATATTCTCAGACCACAACGCTCTGAAATTGGAACTCAACCACAAGGAAAAATTTGGAAGAAACTCAAACACTTGGAGACTAAGAACCATCCTGCTCAGGAATGACTCGATAAACCAGGAAATCAAAAATCAAATTAAACAATTTATGGAGACCAATGAGAATGAAAATACAACAGTCCAAAACCTATGGGATACTGCAAAGGCAGTCCTAAGGGGGAAATACATAGCCATCCAAGCCTCACTCAAAAGAATAGAAAAATCTAAAATGCAGTTTTTATATTCTCACCTCAAGAAGCTGGAACAGCAACAGAGGGACAGGCCTAATCCACGCACGAGGAAGCAGTTGACCAAAATTAGAGCTGAAATCAATCAAGCAGAAACCAGAAGTACAGTAGAGCAGATCAACAGGACTAGAAGCTGGTTCTTTGAGAGAATCAATAAAATTGACAGACCACTGGCAAGACTTATCCAAAAGAAAAGAGAAAGGACCCAGATTATTAAAATTATGAATGAAAAAGGAGAGGTCACGACGAACACCATTGAAATTGGAAGGATTATTAGAAATTTTTATCAACAGCTATATGCCAATAAACTAAGCAATCTGGAAGAGATGGAATCCTTCCTGGAAACCTATAAACTACCAAGATTGAAACCGGAAGAAATTGATTCCTTAAACAGGCCAATTAATTATGAAGAAATTGAGTCAGTGATAAACAACCTTCCAAATAACAAAACTCCAGGCCCGGACGGTTTTCCTGGGGAATTCTACCAAACATTCAAAGAAGAAATAATACCTATTCTCCTAAAGCTATTTCAAAAAATAGAAACAGAAGGAAAGCTACCAAACTCATTCTATGAGGCCAATATTACCTTGATCCCCAAACCAGGCAAAGACCCCCTCAAAAAGGAGAATTACAGACCGATTTCCCTAATGAATATGGACGCCAAAATCCTCAACAAGATACTTGCTAATAGAATCCAACAGTACATTAAAAGGATTATCCATCACGATCAAGTGGGATTCATACCTGGGATGCAAGCGTGGTTCAATATTCGCAAATCAATCAGCGTGATACATCATATCAACAAGAAAAGACTCAGGAACCATATGATCCTCTCAATCGATGCCGAAAAAGCATTTGACAAAATACAGCATCCTTTCCTGATTAAAACCCTTCAGAGTGTAGGAATAGAAGGTACATTTCTCAATCTCATAAAAGCCATCTATGAAAAGCCTACTGCAAATATTATTCTCAATGGGGAAAAGCTGGAAGCCTTTCCCTTAAGATCAGGAACTCGACAAGGATGCCCACTCTCGCCACTATTATTCAACATAGTACTAGAAGTCCTTGCAACAGCAATCAGACGACAAAAAGGGATCAAAGGTATTCAAATTGGCAAAGAAGAAGTCAAAATGTCTCTCTTTGCAGATGACATGATACTCTATATGGAAAACCCAAAAGAAGCCACTCCCAAACTATTAGAAGTTATAGAGCAATTCAGTAACGTGGCGGGATACAAAATCAATGCTCAGAAATCAGTTGCATTTCTATACACGAATAACGAGACCGAAGAAAGAGAAATTAGGGAATCCATCCCATTTACAATAGCACCAAAAACCATACGTTACCTTGGAATTAACTTAACCAGAGACGTAAAGGACCTATATTCTAGAAACTATAAATCACTCTTGAAAGACATTGAGGAAGACATAAAAAGATGGAAAGATATTCCATGCTCATGGATTGGAAGAATTAACATAGTTAAAATGTCCATGCTACCCAGAGCAATCTACACTTTCAATGCTATCCCGATCAAAATACCGAGGACATTTTTCAAAGAACTGGAACAAATAGTCCTTAAATTTGTATGGAAACAGAAAAGGCCCCGAATCTCCAAGGAACTGTTGAAAAGGAAAAACAAAGCTGGGGGCATCACAATGCCGGATTTCGAGCTGTACTACAAAGCTGTGATCACAAAGACAGCATGGTACTGGCACAAAAACAGACACATAGACCAATGGAACAGAATAGAGAGCCCAGAAATGGACCCTCGGCTCTTTGGGCAACTAATATTTGATAAAGCAGGAAAAAACATCCGGTGGGAAAAAGACAGTCTCTTCAATAAATGGTGCTGGGAAAATTGGACAGCTACATGCAAAAGAATGAAACTTGACCACTCTCTCACACCATACACAAAAATAAACTCCAAATGGATGAAAGACCTCGATGTGAGACAGGAATCCATCAAAATTCTAGAGGAGAACATAGGCAGCAACCTCTACGACATCGGCCAAAGCAACCTTTTTCATGACACATCCCCAAAGGCAAGAGAAACAAAAGATAAAATGAATTTATGGGACTTCATCAAGATTAAAAGTTTCTGCACAGCCAAGGAAACAGTCAGAAAAACTAAGAGGCAGCCCACGGAATGGGAGAATATATTTGCAAATGACACTACAGATAAAGGACTGGTATCCAAGATCTACAAAGAACTTCTCAAACTCAATACACGAGAAACAAATAAACAAATCAAAAAATGGGCAGAAGATATGAACAGACACTTTTCCAATGAAGACATACAAATGGCTAACAGACACATGAAAAAATGTTCAAAATCATTAGCCATCAAGGAAATTCAAATCAAAACCACACTGAGATACCACCTTACGCCAGTTAGAATGGCAAAAATAGACAAGGCAAGAAACAACAATTGTTGGAGAGGATGTGGAGAAAGGGGATCCCTCCTACATTGTTGGTGGGAATGCAAGTTGGTACAGCCACTCTGGAAAACAGTGTGGAGGTCCCTTAAAAAGTTAAAAATTGAGCTACCCTATGATCCAGCCATTGCACTACTGGGTATTTACCCCAAAGATACAGACGTAGTGAAGAGAAGGGCCATATGCACCCCAATGTTCATAGCAGCAATGTCCACAATAGCTAAATCGTGGAAGGATCCGAGATGCCCTTCAACAGATGACTGGATTAAGAAGTTGTGGTCCATATATACAATGGAATATTACTCAGCTATCAGAAAGAACGAGTTCTCAACATTTGCTACAACATGGACAGCACTGGAGGAGATAATGCTAAGTGAAATAAGTCAAGCAGAGAAAGACAACTATCATATGATTTCTCTCATCTATGGAACATAAGAACTAGGATGATCAGTAGGGGAAGAAAGGGATAAAGAAAGGGGGGATAATCAGAAGGGGGAATGAAACATGAGAGACTATGGACTATGAGAAACAAACTGAGGGCCTCAGAGGGGAGGGGGTTGGGGAATGGGATAGACCGGTGATGGGTAGTAAGGAGGGCACATATTGCATGGTGCACTGGGTGTTATACACAACTAATGAATCATCGAGCCTTACATCGGAAACCGGGGATGTACTGTATGGTGACTAACATAATATAATAAAAAATCATTTAAAAAAAAATAAAAAATAAAATAAAAATAAACCCTCTCTTGACCTCTTGATGCCTTCCCAGCTATGATCCCATTTCAACACTCCCTTTAACAGTAAAATTCACACAAAGTTGTTTATACTTTTATACTTTTTTATTTCCAATTTTTTCCACTTTAACAAGAATTTAGGCCCTACCGCTCTACTGAAACAGCTCTTATTAAGGTCACCAGTAGCCAAATGTAGTGGTCATATTTTTTCTCTGTGTTCATTAACCTCTTCACATCATTCAACGCAATTGATCACTCCCTCCTCTTAAAATGTTATCTTCACTTGGCTTCTGTGATACCTTACTCTTAGTTTCCTTCTTTCCTCACTGGCTGCTCCTTCACTTTCCTTTGCTGACTGACTTATTACTCTTCTCACATCTCTAAGTATTGGATTTCCCCAGGTATAAATACTATAGAACTCTTCTTTATAGGCATTCATTCTTAGATAATCTCATTCAGACACATGAATCTCATTCATCCACATCCATATGTGGATGGCCCCAAAATTTGTAACTCCAGGTTTGCCCTCTCCCTTGAATTCTAGACTTGTATATACATCTGTTTACAGGGTATCTCCACTTGGATGCTTAATAAGAATCTCAAACTAAGCTTATACAAAACAGAACTCTTGATAATCTTCATATCCAAAAACTGGTTCCGTTACCAATGGTACATCCCCCTAAATGGTATAACCATTAATAGAACTGCTAAAGCCAAGTACATTAAAATGCATCTAGGGGCACCTGGCTGGCTCAGTCGGTTAAGCATCTGACTTTTGATTTTGGCTCAGGTCATGAACTCAGCGTCATGAGATCAAGCCCTGTGTCAGGCTCTGCACTCAGTGGGGAGTCTGCTTGAGATTCTCCCTCTCCCTTTGCCCCCCCCAACTCTCTCGCATTCTCTCTCTCTCTAAAATAAATGAATAAATATTTAAAATACATCTAAAGTCTAGAACAATACATAGCACAAAGAAAGGAAACAAATATTAGTTGAATAAATTAATAAAACCAATTAATATAATCTTCATAAACTCTTCTCCACGTGATGTGAGGGAGCTCAACCCTTCAGGAATTCAGAAGGTAGGAACAGACCTCCTTCCCATTGTAATAACTAGGAAAAAAGGAGACATCTATCTATATCTATACATTTTAACAAGGGAAGAGTCCTTTTTATGTGTGTGGAAATTACCAACTTCTTTCCTTCTGTGGGCATCAGGAAAGTCTGGATATGAAGTAAGGTTTGTTTTTGCTGTAGACAGAAGCACTCTGCTGAGGGAGAAAAAGCAGCAGAACCTTTTACAGCCTCACTGGTTGGCATGACGGGTCAGAATCTGGAGGAGCCTGAAACCCACAGTCAGATCTCACCTTGGTTTCTCTCTTTGGTCTTTTTCTCAGTGCTGGCATGGCATTGGAGGCTAAGAAAATGGATTGGGAAACCAGAAATAGATCAATTTCAGTCTCAAGATTTATAGGAGACAAAGTCTGGGTTAGAGAAAAGGTTATCTATTAAAGGGGAAGGATCCACTTTTAAATTTTGCCCTTGAGACTTTTAGTTAGAACTGAGTGGGAACTAAAACCGCAATCCAGTGTTACCTAGCTCAATTCCTATTTGATTTGAGATGACTAGCTCCTTACTTATTTTCCTGACAATGACCATACCCTCTCTTGGAGGAAAAAAAAAAACAACTTTTGACATTAGAACTTATAGTCACTTTTTTGCACAACGTTCAGCATACAAAGATTATGAGACATGGGGAAACAGGAGACTGTGACTCTTAATCAATAGAAAAAACAGTCAGTAGAAGTAAATCCACTGGTGATCCATGTGGTTGTACCTCAAAACACTATGGTAAGTCAAAGAAACCTGACACAAAGTATCACATATTGTTTGAATACACTTGTATGAAATATCCAGAATAGATAAATCCATAAAGACAGAAAGCAAACTGGTGATTGCCAGGGTCTAGGAGGAGGGGAAAATAGAAAGTAACTAATTAATGGGTATGGGGTTTTCTTTTGGGGTGTTGAAAATGTTTTGAAACTAAAAGTGGTGGTTGCACAACATCATAAGTGTACTAAATGCCACTGAACTATATACTTAAAAATTATTAATTTTATGTGTGTGTATTTCACCTCAATTAAAAAACAATTCCTTGAATGGGTTTACTAGCAGGCTGAACACAGCAGAAGAGAGAAATAGAGAACTCAAAGGCAATTCAATAGAAACTATCCAACTGAAACAGAAAAAATTATGGAAAGAAGAGAAAAAAGCATAAGAAATACATGGGAGATTGTTGGTCAGTCTAGTATATATGTAATTAGAATCCCAGAATGAGAAGAGCAAAAGAATAAGCCAGAAAAAAATATTAGAAGAGGTAATGGCTGATAATTTCCCAAAAGTAGTAAAAGACATTGGGGTGCCTGAGTGACTCAATTGGTTGTGTCTGACTCTTGATTTTGGCTCAGGTCTTGATCTCAGGGTAATGGGATCGAGCCCTACACTGAGCGTGGAGCCTGCTTGAAATTCTCTCTCTCCCTCTGCCCCTCCCCTGCTGCTTGCATGTGCTTTCTCTCTCCTCTAGAAAAAAATAAAGTTTAAAAGACATCAACCATAGATCCAAGAATCTCAGTAAAGCACAAGCAGGATAAACAACAAAATCATACCTAGGTATGTCATAGTCCAACTTCTGACCCAAGGATACAGGGGAAAATCTAAAAGCAGCCAGAGAAGGAAAAAGACAAATTGCCTTCAAAGAAGTGAAAACAAGACTAACAACATATCCTTCAACACAAAACAATCCATGGATGCCAAGAGATAGCATAGTCACATCTTTAAAATATTATAAGAGAAACTGCCACTCTGTACCCAGTGAAATATCCTTCAAAAATGAAGGTGAAATAAAGGTGTTTTTGGACAAGTAAAAGTGAGAATTCATTGCCATCAGAAATAAACTATATGAAATGCTAATTCCTTCAGACTGAAGAAAATGATACTGCTTTGAAGAACAGAACTGCAGAAGAGCACCAGAAAGGATATATATGTGAGTAAATATAAAAGGTTATTTATTATTTAAAGTAACAATAATATCAGTGCCTTGTGGAGTTATGTTGTACATAGAATTGAAATATAATAGCTAAAAGTCTGGGAGCAGGTAAATGGAGTTTTACTGATGTATAATTTTTACATTTATCATGAAGTGGTAAAGTACTAATTTAAGGTAGACTGTAATAAATTAAGGATGCATGATGTAATCTCTAGCTCTCTGAAACAGGATTTCTCAACCTTATCTCAACCTTATGATTTTTTGGACTTGATGGCTCTTTGCTGTAGGGGATTCTTTTGTGTATTGAAAGATATTAAACAGTATCCCTGGACTCACTCATCCTGTAGATGCCACTAGCACTTTCCCCCCATGAGTGACAACCAAAAATATTTCCAGACATTGCCAAATATCCTCAGGGTAGCAAAATCAATCCTGGTTGAGAAATACTGCTCTAGAATAACTACCAAAACAATAGAAAATGATGTAAACAAAATGCTAATAGAAGACTCAAAATGAAATAATAATAATGAGAAACTTGATTAATCTGAAGTAAGGCAGGGTAAGAGGAACAAAGAAGCAATGGACAAATGAGACAAACCGAAAATAACAGCAAGGTGGTTGGCTTAATACAACTATATCATTAATTACATTGATATAAATGAACTAAATGGTATTTACAAGAGAGATTTTACATATGAAGATACAAATAGATTGAAAGTAAAAGGGTGGAATATATACCAGGCAAACACTAACAACAACAAAGCTGTCATGGTTATATTAACGTCAGATTAAGTAGTCTTTAAGGCAAGAAGTATTACTGGAAATAAAGAAACACTTTTCATAATGCCTTCAAAAGGAAGGCAGTAGTCCTCATACTGCAAGGTAGAGACTATTTTTTATTCCAAGTTTTGCAAATGAGGAATCTAAGTCACAGAAACATTATGGTACTTACACAGGTAGTAAATAATGGATCCAGAACAAGCTTATGTTTCTAAATACTATATAGTATTCTTTGGCAAAAAAAAAAAAAGGACCATTTCTCTTCATGATTGATATTAAAGGATTGCAGTACCCAAGGAAAAATGACACTTTTCTGTATTTCTTTAGGGAAGCAGGGCAGTTTCTCCACAAAGGCATTAATTATTCAAATGTAAACTTCAACCAGGATGAGGCCTTATTATGTCATTTAAGTTGTGAAGGTAACAGAAGAACATTCTATGATACCATACCCTAAGTGTAAAAGTTCGTTCAGCACAGCTGTGGTCTGGGATCCTCACAGCACACTTCAAGCTTCTTCCAAGAATCAAGTCAAATCATCTCTTTTTAGATTGCTATAAAACAAAGTGGAAACTTTGTTTTTCCATTACTACTCAAACTGCTTCAACAAAGCAAGTCTTATATTCCTGGGGGAAGCATAGAAAGGATATGAGTAAAATTTAATTTTGCCAGTAAAGTAAATAAAAAAGAAAATTTCCAGTAAGTCATATTCCTCTGTTCTCTGGGAAATAACATTTAGAGTCTGACTCTCCTGAAAAAGGCTCTGGACAGGTTGGAGACCCACTAATCTGCAAGGAGCCATTTGATCTTTGACATAATTTTTCTACTTTTAAAAATACGTTATTAGTTATCTTATTATAAAACTAATACATATTAGAAAGGGAAAAATGGTAAGGAGAACCTTGGGAAGCACATCCTTAACCTAGTGATCAAGGTTAACATCAACCAGCAATGATAAGTCATGTTGATTTACGTACTCCTGATATAATGCAGAAAGAGCACAGCACTTCTATGGTATTTTCCCCCAAAACTCATAACCCTAAGTGTAATCATGATTAAAATATCAGATAAATACAAATTGAGGGACATTTTACAAAATACCTGACCAATACTCCTCAAAACTGTGAAAGTCATGAAAAACAAGGAAAGAAACTGTCACAGACTAGAGCAGACTAAGAAGGTATAACAACGAAATGCAGTGTGGTATACTGGATTGGATCCTGGAAATGAAAAATGGAATTCATGGGAAAGATGGTAAAATATGATGAAAATCTGGAGCTTAGTTAATTCTTTCCCAATATTGGTTACTTAGTTTTGACAAATATGGCATGGTAATGTAAGGTGATAGCATTAAGAGAAACTGAAACTATGTACTGTGTTTGCAACTTTTCTCTAAATCTAAAAACTATTCCAAAATAAAAAGACTTATTTTAAAATGTCATACATGATTGTGGTGGAAAAAAAAGAAATGAAAGAATAAAGACAGGAAAGAAAGAAATGGAAGCAAGGAGGGAAGGAAGGGGACAATAAATAATAAATGTAAAAAGTAAATAATTTTTTGAAATTCTCCAGAGGTAAACTAATGATGTTGAGCATTTTTTCATGTACTCAGTTGTCCTCCATATATCCTCTTTGGTGAAGTGTTTGTTCAAGTTTTTTGCCTATTTAGAAAGCTGGGTTGTTGGTTTTCCTCCTGTTGTGGTTTTTATTTTATTTATTAATATTTTAATAAGCTTTAAAATTTTAGACTGTATTTAGATTTACAGATAAAAATGTGAAGTTAATATAGAGAAGTTCCATATATCCCACCTAGTTTCCCCCATCATTATCATCTTACATTGGGTAGGTACATTTGCTGCAATTAATGAAACAATGTTGATATATTAAATTCACACTTTATTCAGATGTCTTTAGTTTTAACCTAATGTCATTTTGCTGTTCCAGGATCCAATTCAGGATACATTTTACATTTAGTCATCGTGTCTCTTTAGGTTCCTCTTGGCTGTGACGGTTTCTTAGCCAGTCCCTGTTTTCAATGACCTTAGCAGTTTAGAGGTGTACTAGTCAGGTATTTTGTAGATTGTCCCTCAACTTACTTTTTTAATGTTCTTCTTATGATTACAATAGAATTTGGGGAGGAAGACCAGAGAGGTAAAGTACCATTTCATCACATCACATCAAGGGTACATACTATCAGCAAGACTTACCAATGTTGATGCTAATCTTGATCACTTTCTACTGAGTTTTAGCAACTCTAGGAGTCCTGGACCACATGTGTGATTTGGAAATATTTTCTCCCAATCTTTAGCTTGTCTTTTGATTTTCTTTACAATGTCTTTTATCAGAAAAAGTTTCAATTTTGATGAAGTTTAATGTATCAAGGTTTTCTCATATGAATCTTATTTTTGTTATCATGTCTAAGAACTCTTTCCCAGGTTATGAAATCCTACTATACTTTCTTCTAAAACTTTTATAGTTTTACATTTTACATTAAGATATGTGATCCATTTTGAGATACATTTTGTATAAGGTGAAAAAAGATGTTATAGTTTTCAGCATATAGATCCTATACATATTTTCTCTATTGTTTTTCTAATTACACTTTCATCTATCTCTGCTCTAATCTTTTTTTTAAAAAGATTTTTATTTATTTATTTGACAGAGAGAGAGACAGCCAACGAGAGAGGGAACACAGCAGGGGGAATGGGAGAGGAAGAAGCAGGCTTCCAGCGGAGGAGCCCCATGTGGGGCTCGATCCCGGCGATCCGGGATCACGCCCTGAGCCGAAGGCAGACACTTAACGACTGCGCTACCCAGGCGCCCCTCTCTGCTCTAATCTTTATTATTTCTTTCCCACTGCTAGTTTTGGGTTTAGTTTAATCTTCTTTTTCTAGTTAATTAAGATATACAATTGGGTTATTAATTTGAGGTCTTTCTTCATTTTTAATGTAGATGTTTACAGCTATAAATTTTCTTCTAAGCATTATTATCACTGCATCCTACAAGTTTATTATGTAGTGTTTTCATTTTTACTCACCTCAAGGGGTTTCCTAATTTCTCGTGATTTATTCTTTGACTCATTTTAAGGGTGTGTTTTTAAACTTCTGCATATTTATGAGTTTTCTAATTTTCTGGCTTTATTCCATTATCATTGGAAAATATACTTTCTATGATCTCAATCTTTTAAATTTATTGAGACATTTTCTGTGTCCTGATATATGGTCAATTATGGAGAATGTTTCATGTGCAGTTGATAAGAATGCAAATTCTGTCTTTATATTGGTAAAGTGTTCTGTATATGTTTGTTAGATTTAATTGGTTAACAGTATTTACAAGTCTTCCGTTTTCTTATTCTGTCTGGTTGTTCTATCCATTATTGAAAGTAGTATATTAAAGTCTCCAACTAGTATTATAGATTGTCTATTTCTTCCTTCAATTATATCAATGTTTGCTTCATACTTGGGGGCTCTGCTTTTAGGTACATGTATGTTTATAATTATTATATATTTTTTTAATTATTGAAACTTCTATCAATATATAATGTCCTTCTTTGTGTCTTATTACTTTTTGTTACTTAAAATCTATTTTGTCAGATGATAATAGAGGTCCCCTTGCTCTCTTACCGTTCCTATCTGTATGGTATTTCTTTTCCTATCCTTTTTGTGCTTTTGTATCTCAAACGAGTCTCTTTTAGACAGCATTTAGATGGACCACGTGTTTCTTTCCAATCTTCAAATATTTTCTTTCTAATTGAAGAATTTATTCCATTTACACTTAAAGTAATTACTGATAAGGAAGAACCTCTGTTATCCAGCTATTTGTTTTCTGTATGTTTTATATTTTTTTCCCCAATTCTATTTTTACTGCCCTTTTTTCATGTTTAGTTGATGTTTTCTACTATACCGTTTTTATTCCCTTATTTACTTTTCTGTATACTTTTTAGTTATTTTCTTAGTAGTTATCTTAGGGATTCCAGTAAACATCGTGACAGCCCAGTTTTAATACTAAAAACTTAGTTTCAATAGTATACAAACACTCCACTCCTAAATGTCTCTACCTTTTCCCTTTATTGTTGCCACAAATCACATCTTTATACACTGTATGCCTATAAATGTAAATTTCTAAATATTGATTTATGCATCTGTCTGTTAATAACACAGGAAAAAATAGAGGAGATACAAACTATAAGTACAGTAATAATGGCTTTTGTATTTACCTGAGTAGTTGCCTTTATTGGTGTTCTTTATTTCTTCATGTGATGTTGAGTTATTGTCTAGTTTCCTTTCATTTCAGCGTAAAAGACTCCCTTTAGCTTTTTTTGATATAGAGGTCTACTAGTAATAAACTCCCCTAGCTTTTGCTTTATTATTTTCTCCTTCATTCTTCAAAGATAGTTTTGTTGGATGTAGAATGTCATCTCACTGCCTTCTGGCCACTGTGGTTTCTGGTGAAAAATCAGCTGTTACTTTTTTTTTTTAAAACATTTATTTATTTACCTTAGAGAGAGAGAAAGAGAGAGCACTAGCAGGGTGAGGTTAAAGGGATAGGGAGAGAATCCTCAAGCAGACTCTGCACTGAGCATGGAGCCCTACACAGAGCTGAGCCAAAATCCTGAGTTGGCTGTTTAACCGACTAAGCCACGCAGGTGCCCCTCAGCTGTAAATGTTATTGAGGAAAGTCTTCTTCTCCCTTACTGATTTCAAACTTTACTCTTTGTTTTAGGCTTGTGGAATTTTGACTATAATATGTCTCTGGGTGAATCTTTTTTGAGGTTTTCTGTTAAGAGTTTGTCAATCCTCTCGAGTGTGTAGATTCATGTTATCAAATTTGGGAAGTTTTGGACTATTATTTTTTCTAGTATCCTTTCTGACTGCCTTTCTCTGTCTTCTTCTAGGACTCCCATAATGTATAGTTGGGCTCACTTGATGATCTACCACAGGTTCCCTAGGAGCTGTTCATTTTCTTCATTCTTTTTTTTTTCATTTTTTTCCCTCAAGCTGGATAATTTCAGTCATCCTATTTGAAGGTCACTGATTCTTCTGCCAGCTCATGTTTGTTGTTGTACCTCTCTGGTGAATTTTTCATTTTAGTTATTGTATTCCTAAGCTCCAGAATTTCTTATTTTCTCCTTTTTAGATTTTCTATCATTTTATTAATGTTTTCATTTTGTTCATACATTGTTTCCTGGGTTTGTGGTTGTTGTTGTTGTTGTTGCTGCTGTTCTTTTCCACAGCTTCTCTTAACTCTTTGAGCATATTTAAGACAATTGATTTAAAGTCTGTCTGTTAAGTCCAATGTTTAGGCTTCCTCAGGAACAGTTTTTATTTTTCCTCTGAATGAGCCAAAATTTCCCATTTCTTTGTATGTTTTGTACCTTTTTATTGCAAACTGGACATTTGAATATTATGTGATAACTCTGGAGATTAAATTCCTCCCCTTTCCAAGGGTTTGTTGTTCTTCACTGTTGAAGATTTAGCTTATGTGCAGCCAGTGTTTGACTGATATTTCCTTGAATGTAGGAGCTTAAAAAAAAGCCCAATCCCAATTGTTATAGATCAACTCTCTGCTGGGACACTCTAACACTTAGCTAGGCCATTAACAATTCTGCCTCAGCCGTTGTTTTCTACTTTCACTGAATCTGTAGATCAGCCAGTGGTGAAAAGTTAGGGTCTTCTCAGGTCTTTTCTAAGCATGGGCTTTTTCTGGGCATGTGTGTGACTTTCCAAATTTCCCAGTATACATGAGCACTCATAAATGCCCTTATCTAAAAAAAAGATGAGCCCTATTATTGCCCCAGATTTCTGCCTGGAGGTATCTGAGTATCTGCCCGAGTTGAGGATATAGAGAATTCAAGGAGGCCAAGAAACCTAGAATTTAAAAGGCAGATTATTGGAGGTAAGAAAGCTATAGAGAGAAAGAGAGACAGACAAGAGAGAGAGAGAAATGGAGAGAGTGGAGAGGAGAGAGGGAAGATAGGAGAGGAGGGAACAGAAGAGAGAACAGAACCCTCAAGATCTACAGAGGGTTTCCTGTAAATCTTTAGCTGACTACTGATCCATACATTCATGTAATGAAACCACCTGTGCCTGGGAGGATTAAAGAAACAAGGGAAAGGAGTACGAAGAGCAATTCTCAGAGCTCACACAGGGTGGAAAACTCCATAATTCCAGGGGATCAGGTTCAGTACCCACAAAGGTATTACCTCAGTAGTGAGGACAGACTAGCTCTGCACTAGAAGCTGCTCTTGTAGCACATAACAAAGTTTAAAAGAATCTTCAAAAGAATCAAGTAATTTTCAAGTAATTTAACATCAGCCCACACAAAGCCCAAAAAAGAAGTTTTAAAACTCCAGCACCCATCAATGAAATATTCACAATGGATAACATCCAATAAAAAATTACTGGGCATGCAAAGAAGCATAAAAATGCAACTCATAATGAGAATGAAATGAGTCAATTGATAAACACGTAAGAGAAACATATGATAGAATTATTAGACACAGACATGAAAATAGCTATTATAACTATATGTCATCTGTTCAAAAAAGTAGAAGAAAGTATGAATATGTTAAGAGACATGGAAGACCCAAAGTAAACTTTGGAAAAATTAATTGTCTGTGATGAAAAATAGCCTAAATGGATGAGCAGAAGACATGAACAGACATTTCTCCAAAGGAGACCAAGAGACACATGAAAAGATGTTTATCATCCTTACTATAAGGGAAACACAAATCAAAATTATAATGAGATATTAACCTCACACCTGTGAGAATGGCTAAAATCAACAACATAAGAAACAACAGGTGTTGGTAAGGATGTAGAGAGAGTCCCCAGGTGGGAATGCAAACTGGTGCGGCCACTTCAGAAAACAATATGGAGGTTCCTCAAAAAGTTAAAAATAGAACTACTCTACAACCCAGCAATTACACTACTGGGTGTTTACCCAAAGAATACAAGAACACTAATTCAAAGGGATACATGCACCCGTATGTTTGTAGCAGCATTATCTACAACAGCCAAGATATGGAAACAGACCAAGTGTGCATCAATTCATGAAATTGATGAATGGATAAAGATGTGCCATATATATATATATATATATATATATATATATATATATATATATATATATATATATGTAAATTCTCTCTGTCCTTTCTGTCTCTCTTTCCCTCTGTAGCTCTCTTACCTCCAGTAATCTGCCTTGTAAATTCTTGGTGTCTTGGCCTCTTGAATTCTCTGTATCCTCAACTTGGGCAGACACTCAGATACTACCAGGCAGAAATCTGGGGCAATTGTAGGGCTCCTGTTTTTTTTTCCTTCTCCTGGAGATAACTATCCTGTGGTGACTATTGTTCAATGTCTGAAGACCATTCTTTTATGTGTTTTGTCCTGTTTTATAGTTGATCATGTAGGAAGGGTAAATCTGGCCAGAAGCCCACCACTCTGTTTTTGTTTTTATATTAACTTAATTTAAATTGTCTTAAAAAAATCTGTGGTGGCTTTTGGTCAAGTTGTTTTCATTTTTAAAGTGTCAATCTAAGAACTATTTACCAGTTAAGATTTAGAGGGCAATGTATTAGTTTCCTAGGGCTGCCATATCAAAGTACCACAAATTAGGTGACTTAAACAACAAAAATTTACTTTCTTACAGTCTCAGGGGCTAGACGTTCAAGATCAAGGTGTTGGTGGGGTTGGTTTCTTCTGAGGCCTCTTTTTTTGGCTGGTAGACAGCTGACTGCTCCCTGTGTCTTCACATGGTCTCCCTCTGTATCTGTGTGTGTCAAAATTTCCTCTTCTTACAAGGACACCAATCATATTGTATTAGGGCCCACCTGAAAGACCTCATTTTCACTTAATTACCTTTTTAAAGATACTATCTCCAAATTCAGTCACATTCTGAAGTACAGGGGTTAGGACTTCAATATATGAATTTAAGGGGGGGGGGCACAATTCAACCCATAACAGGAAATAACATAATGACCTATCTAAAGTGGCTTAAACAATAAGTGCATTTATTATCTCACATAACAAAAAGTACAGATATATAATGGTTCCTGGTTTGGTGTAGTGTTTCAGTGGATTCATCAGAGACTCGATTGCTCTCCATTTTTAAGCTTTGCCATCCTCAAGTATATCAGTGATATCTTCCTTCATGGTTGCAAGAATGCTACAGCAGTTCTACCCATCACATGCAGACATAACCACTTTCAAAAAAGAAGAAAAGTGTTTTCTCCAAAGCATCAATTTTTATAGGAGTGAATATTTACTAAAAACTTTATCAAAATTAAATCACATGCTCATTACCTATCTGCAAAGAAGCTGGAAAAATGAGTATCTGGTGTTTTGGCTTAAAATTTTTTTTTTGCCTTATATATAGTTGATACCTCTGCCACCAAAGGATGGAAGTAGTGTTTGTTGACATAATCTGCTGCAAATTTTCCAGAAAACAAATGATCCACAAAACATTTCTTTCCATCTGAAGCTTTTACAAAGTACTGTTATCATTAATTAGCCTTACACTGAAACTTCCATGGCTAGGCTAAATTAGACAGCTTGAGATATTTCCTCATTTAAGATGCAGTACAAAATAAGCAGTGTATTTCCACCAACAATGTTATCCTTATATATGGATTTCCATCCATTTGATGAAGTCATGTTAGAGCTTGACTCCAACATATTTCCCTCATTTTAACCAGAAATTAGAACAAATGCTATAGTGTCTAGGTGGTATCCAATTTTCTAAAAGTAGAGGCTAGACCCTTTGACAATTTCCTCAAATATTTCTTGGTTGTAGAGTGACTCAGTAAGATCCATTTTATTAAAACTGACAACCAGTTGTTTCATACTGGGCAGTTCCATCAGGCTGAGGTGTGTGTTTGTGTATTAAAAATAAAACATTTTGTTCTGAAACATTGAAGAAGACCACATAGAGTTTGATGGGCTCAAATCTGCACTGAAAGATTTTAGCGGTGCCACCACTTTCATGCTTAACCTTCAGGTTATCCAGGACCTAGGCTTATTTTTTCCCATTTCAGCTACTGCCTTCACAAACTTATCAATGCACCTTTATCAATCACACCAAACTTGTAAACCGTATGGTCAGTAGTGGTAGACTTGGCAAAGCCTACATGCCAATGGCTATTGATGTGTGGGGGCTTACCCTTTCCAACTTTGGCTTGAGTGTAGTGATGGTTTTCACAACTTTCTTCCGGCATTGTCCTATTGCCCCACCCCATGTTTTTATCCTGGAGGTGACTACTCTCTGGTCTCCTAAATTAAATCCAGAATTCTATTTTATTTATTTATTTATTGTTTTTAGTTTTATTTAAATTCCACTTAGTTAACATACAGTGTAATATTAGTTTCAGGTGTATGATTCAGTGATTCAATACTTCCATACGATACCTGATGCTCATCACAATGAGTGCACTCCTTAATCCCCATCAGCTATTTCACCCATCCCCCCTACCCACCTCCCCTCTGCTAACCATCAGTTTGTTCTCCGTAGTTGAGTCTGTTTCTGTTTGCTTCTCTCTGTTTTCCACTATGATCATTTGTTTTAAATTCCACATGAGTGAAATCATGTCTTTCTCTGACAGACTTAATTTGCTTAGCACAATACTCTCTAGCTCCATCCACATCATTGCAAATGGCAAGATTTCATTTTTTATGGCTGAGTAATATTCCATTATATATATATAATGTTTTCTTTATCCATTCATCAGTTGATGGATATTTGGGTTCTTTCTACAATTTGAAATCCAGAATTTTAATTAGGAGGACCCACTAATACCTAAAGAGAGAATGGTGAGATTGAGGAGGAAGTTCTAAGTCTAGAATTTTCTCTCTCTGTGAATTGGATGGGGACTGTGCTTGAGATGATAAACATAAGATGGAGTTATGTCTTTTCTCATGTGAGAAACTATTTAGAAAGATTGAAAAGTAGATAGAAGAAGAAGATGGTGCAGTAGGAGGATCTTAAGCTCACCTTGTCCCATAGATACAACTGAATAACACCACATCAGTCTAAATAACCCAGAAAATGACCCAAAGACTGGGAGAACAGACTCTCCTCATCTAAATGTAGAGAAGAGGCCACATTAAAGAGGGTAGGAAGGGCAAAGAAACAACTGGGAGCTAAAAAGACCCACTGTACTGTTCACAGGAAGGAAGGATGTGGCAGACACAGGGAGGGAAGAGAAAAAGACCACCCCAACAGGCACCCCAGGCATGGGGGACCTGCATGGGGAAGACAAATCTCCATAACATTTGGCTTTGAAAACCAGAGGGGTCTGGCTTCGTGAGTTCTTACAATTAGTGTGGCTTAACACCTGGAACTTTAAAAATCAGCAGACTTGACTCTGGGAGAGCCTGAAGGGTGGTAGGAAACAGTCCTGTCCTTAAGGATATAGCAAAACAAACAGCAGAGATACAGCATAGAAGCAGCAGTTTGAAAAATGCCTGGGGTATACAGGAAGGAGATTTATTTACTAATCTCAGAACATGTCCTGGAGGGGCAGGGATCTTTGGGAGACTTCTCCAAGAACAAAAGAGCTGGTGGGTGCCATTTCTGTCCCCTGAGCCCTGGCCTAAATACAGGGACACCTGCAGGAACCAGCACAGACCCAACACTCCCCACCTAGCTTACTAACAGTGTACCCTGCCCTTGCTTACTTCTGTGGCTCTGCCCCCTCCAACCCAACCCACGTTGGCAGATGTTTCCAAGGTGGCTGGACATCCCTTCCCACAGTGTACCAACATGGACTTTGCTGGTACCACGCACCTCACCCCCAGCTTCTCCTGCAGACCTACACCCTCCAATACACCCTTGGCTGGAGCCCATCCAAAGTGGTGCCACAAGCCTAGCAGTGTGCAAGCAGCCCTGACAGAGGCCAGCACCACTTCAAAGTGACTTCTGCTCCAGAGAGAGGGGAAGATAACTGCACATACCAGTACAACTGTGGCCCCAGCAGTGGGCTGGGGGCATACACTGGGTCTGACTGCAGGCCCCATCTATCAACAAAAGCTTCTCAGGGGATGACACAGGGAAAGTGCCCTGCATTTCAGTGGTATTGCATCTCTGGCAAATGCCTGGTCTGACTCAACTCAAACCCAAGGCAGCCCCAGACTAACACCTTAACAACATAGATACTGCCCACAACAGACAAAGAGGGACATTGTAGATGACTGGACTGAAGGCAAAAGTGGCTCAGCCACAACAGTAGGGTACACAACACACATGAGACATTCCTAAAGCACTAGGTTCTGGTGAACAGGGGACATTGCACTGAAGGGCACTGCAGGACCTCTTCTTCATAAGACCACTACTTTAAAGAGCAGGAGACGAAGCTGACTTTCCTAACACATAGAAACAGACACAGAGAGTTAGACAGAATGAAGAGACAGAGAAATAAGTCCCAAATGAAAGAATAGGACAAAACCACAGCAAGAGACCTAAGTGAAATGGAAATAAGTAATACGACTGATAGAGAATTTAAAGTAATGGTCATAAAGATACTCACTGGACTTGAGAAAAGAGGACTTCAGTGGGACCCTCAACAAAAAGATAGAAAACATAAAAAAAGAACCAGTCAGAGATAAAGAACTCAATAACTGAATTAAAAATACACCAGATGGAATAAGTAGTAGACTGGGGGAAGCAAAAGAACAGATCAGTGACCTGGAGGACAGAGTAATGGAAAGCAATCAGGCTGAACAGGAGAAAGGAAAATACAATAACAAAAATGAAAATAGACTAATGGAACTCAGCAACAACATGAAGCATAATAACATTTGCATTATAAGGATCCTTAAAGGAGAAGAGAGAGAAAAGGGGGAAGAAAATTTATTTGAAGAACTAATAGCTAAAAACTTCTTAAATCTGCGGAAGAAAACAGAAATCCAGATCCAGGAGGCAAGAGAGCCCCGACATTGTAATTAAAATGGCAAAAAGTAGTGATAAATAGAGAAATTTAGAAGGATCAAAAGAAAAGAAAACAGTTTCATTCAAGGGGAACTCCATAAGGCTATCAGATGATTTTTCAGCAGAAACTTTGCAGGTCAGAAGAAATTGGCATGATATATTCAAAATGCTGAAAAAAAAAGAAAAAAACCAACAAACCTGCAACCAAGAATAGTCTATCCAGCAAGCTATCATTCAGAATAGAATGAGAGGTAAAGTGTTTCCCAGACAAAAGTTAAAGGAATTCACCACCACTAAACCAGCCCTACAAGAAATGTTAAAGGGGACTCTTTGAATGAAAAAGAAAGACCATAACTAAGAGTAAGAAAAGTAGGAAGCACAAAAGCAGTAAAATTAAGTATATCTATAAAAATCAGTCAAGGGATTCACAAAATAAAAAGATATAAAGTATGACACCATATACCTAAAACTTGGGGGGAGGGAGAGAAGTAAAGAATGGGTTCAAGCTTAAAAGTGCAGACTCTTGGTCTGGATTCAAATCTCAGTTCCACCATTAACTAGTGTATGAGCTTGGGCTAGTTCATTAACCTTTCAATACCTCAGTTTCCTCATCTAGCAACTACGACATAGGGCTGTAATGAGTTAATGCATATTGGTCTGGGGGTCTGCAAGTATTATCAAACCCTTGTGGATGAAGTGAGCAACAAAGAGAAAGCGCTCATCTGTCCTGTGGGATTTTATCAATCTGAAAGGATGCCCTGAATGATCTTGGGAGAGAGGCTACTATGTTCCAGCAGTTGATGGGGGAAAAAATGACTGGTAATTTGAACTACCTGGAGATGTTAATTTATTTAGAAGGCATAATTGTATTAGCCAAGAACTTGGAGAAACATGAATGAGGACTGTTTCTGGTATGAGAGCACTTGGAAGATGAAAGCCTGAAAGTATCCACTGACAAATGCCAATTCTACCAGTCCTGGATCATGTAGGGTATACTGTGCCACCGCTGTGATCACAAATTCTAAAAAGAGTTTTACTCTTATTAACTAGCCCTGTTCACAAATTATAGGAAATTAAGGATTTTCCTGGGTTTCATTGGGCACTGTAGATTTGTGAAATGCCTTCACGAACCAACTTAGAGTTGTCAGATTAAAAATGGGTAAGTTAACCCAGTTACCCCATGCCCCCACCCCTGTCCCCTCCAGCAACCCTCAGTTTGTTTCCTATGCTTAAGAGTCTCTTACGGTTTTTCTCCCTCTCTGATTTCATCTTGTTTTATAGGGGTAACTGTTTGATGGACATTAAATAAGGCATGTGATGTAATGAGCACTGGGTATTATATGAGACCGATTAATCATGGACCTCTACCTCTGAAACCAGTAATACATTATATGTTAATTGTATTGAAATAAAAATAAATAAATTTTTTTTAAAAAGGTAAAGTTCAATGATCAGACAGAGGGTAGGCTGGTCATTTTACCCCTTTAGACATTGGTTGGAAAAGCCTATACTTCAATCATTAATGACTTGCTTAAGCTCCTGTCCTTATGTTTGTTGGCCTCATCAAACCCTGTATTTAACATCCTTTTAAAATAAGTATTGTAGGGGTGCCTGGGTGGCTCAGTCATTAAGCCTCTGCATTTGGCTCAGGGCATGATCCCAGGGTCCTGGGATTGAGCCCCGCATTGTGCTCCCTGCTCCGCTGGGAGCCTGTTTCTTCCTCTCCCACTCCCCCTGCTTGTGTTCTCTCTCTCGCCGGCTGTTGATCTCTGTCAAATAAATAAATAAAATCTTTTTAAAAAATAGAAAATAAGATAAGTATTGTGGTTTGTCAGGAAAATTATGAAGATATAATATATATAGTTATTACTATATAAGTGTAAGTCTGTCTGAAGCTGGGGCTCAATATCCTGTTTGCAAAATAAAATTCTTGACTTTAAAATGGGCTCTTACAGAGAATACACTTACGGTGTGCCTTTTCATTTTTTTGTTTCAAATTTTTATTTAAACTCTAGTTAGTTAACATATAGTGTGATATTGGTTTCAGGAGTAGAATTTAGTGGTTCATCACTCACATATAACACCCAGTGCTCATCATAACAAGTTCCCTCCTTAATTATGGTGTGCCTTTTCAGATTTACTGCTTACCAATATGAAGCTCAGTGCTATCAGCAGTAGTACTAATAAAATTTAATTTTATTATTCAATAAAATATTTTCTATAAACCTGGGATCAAGATTAAGATATTGATGCCGTCACTCATAACACATACCGACAAGCTCTTGAAACTATCCCAGTGAAGGGCTCAGGGCTATCAGTAGTTGCCAAAGTATAGGAAACTTTCTAGAGTGAAATATAGCCAAAAGCTTGATGATGCCTCCAGAAACTGGGTCTATGGTGGGAATCAACTCTGTGGTCATAGAAACTTGTCAAATGTTCCAACTTAGAGTCAGACCTGGAGGAAAAGGGCAATGGACAAAATGCAAGCTAAAATGGCTGATTAAAGGAAAAACTAAAGGCCTCCTAGAAGAAACTATATGATATCTTGAAGTTTGCTTGAAGAATAGCATAAATGAGAACTGATTAATGGTCTATTACATTATATCCAATGCAAAGGCAGTGGGAACAACTGGTTAAACCTCAAGAATGCTGTTACTATGGTTGTGAGAGTTTTATGTGGTGGCATTAGCTGTTTGGGGAAGGAAAGAACCACATACATAGAATCTAGTTTGGGGCTGAAGATGACTAAGGGCACCAGAGTCAAATGTGAAATTTCTAATTTACATTTAATGAAAAATGTTGCCAACACACAGCTTTCCTGGAAGCCATTCAAAGCCAAATACAATGAGAGTTAGAGAGTGTAGCCTCCTTACTGTGCCCTGAATACCCAAGTAGAGCACAATAAAATGCATCCCCAAAGAGAAAAACCTGACTCTCAGTCGGTCAGCCACATGCTCAGAATCCATAAGAATATGCAGGAGAGTGTTACCTTTGTAGGAGAACTGGAAGTAGCTTTTCCACACTTTGCAGCTCGTCCTGCCTGTTCCACTACAGATGTTTTGAATCTGTGTCTTGATTACTGGAACCACCCATGTAGTCACCTTTCTCTTAGGGAAACTTGTCCCTCTTTGGAGTCATTATCTCTTTCTTCATTCCTCTACAGGCTTCTTCTGTTGCTAAGCCTCTGTTTCCCTCTTCTGAGCTCCTACATTTTGCTTGTTTCAGTCTTTGACTGAGGTGGGTTGTCATTTGTTCCATCTAGCTCTTTCATTAAAGATGGAAAGGTCTTTAAATCCATGTGGATGGAGGATGGGATGAAGGACAGCTCCCCCTGTCAGTCTGGCATTTGAACATAACTCCTATGAGATATTATGCTAAAAATTCTCAGTCTCTTTAGTCTATTTACGGTTGCATTTCAAATAGCCCCCTTCTATTATCCTAGTTTCTGTGTATTTGTACTCACAGCCTCACCAAAACTCACACAGCATTCTAAGAAAAGATCGATTAAGTCAAGAGACTACAAAGATTTTACTATTGTGAAACTATAATGGGAAATTTATGTTGTCTGAAGATAGTGTAATGAGGTCCTTGTCCACCCTCCACCCTCTACATACCAGTATCCATTTACTTCTATTCATAAACTAGGAGAGCTTTTTGTTTTTATTCTGGAGAGAGGAACTTAAAAAGATGAAAAGAGAGAATGAAGATGATGATACAGGATGTGTCCCCAGCTATGTGAACTGAGTGACCCTTTGTGGTTAGAGAAAGGTAAGAGATGGGGTATTCAAGAAAGGCTCTGAAACTCTGGGCACAAGCAAGTTGGCTTTAGAATGTCCCAGCAGACATTTGTATTACATACATATACACATACACACATATTCTTTAAAAATGTATTGATTGAATGAATATGTATGTAGAAACACAAAAGAATCTACAGATAAATGTTATAATTAATAAGTGAATTTTGAAAATTCAATGGGTAAAAAGTCAATATGGAAACATCAATTTTATTTCCATATACTATCAACAAGCAATTGTAAATGAAGGTTTAAAAGATACATTTACAACAACATGAAATACCTAGGAATTAATCTAACGAGACCACTACACAGGAAAATAAAAAATATTACTGAAAAAAAGTTGAAGCAAATATAAACAAATGAAGGAATTTGCTAAGTTTGTGGACAGGAGCACTCAATATTGTAAAGATGTCAGTTCTCTGCAACTGAGTTATAGATGTAATTCAACCAATTCAAATCTCTGCACATCCTTTTTTTTTTGGTGAAAATTGACAGGCTGACTCTAAAATTTATAAAGAGGTGCAAAAAGCAAAGAACAGCTGAGACAATCCTAAAGAACAACAAAGTGGAAGGATTGACAATATCAGATAGCAAGACTCATAAAACTACATTAAGATAGTTTGGTCTTTTCAAAAGTCTAGACAAATAGAGCAATGGAACAGAGTAGAGTCCAGAAATAAACTCATAAGCTCACATATGCATGGACATTTGATTTATGACAAAGATGACACTGCAGGGCATTGGGGAAAGGAATTCTTTTAAATTAATCATCTGAGTCAATGGAATAGCCATAAAGGAATAAATGAATCTAGACCTCAACCACACACTTACATGAAAATAATTTCAAGGTGGATCTAACTGTGAAAGATCTAAATGTGAAAGTTAAAACAATAAAGCTTTTGGAACATAACAGAGTAGAATACATTCGTGACTTTGAAATATCAATGATTTCTTAAATGGAACACAAAAATTACACTAACAATTAAATTAAAAGATTAGTTCATTGGAATACATTAAAATTTAGAATGTCTGACTATCAAATTATACCATGAAGAGAGTGAAAAAGCAAGTCAAAGAATAAGAGATGTTTGCACAGTATAAAACTGACAAAAGACTCATACAAAATGCATAAAGAACTACTACAAATCAGTAAGAAAGAGAGAAAACCCTATAGAAAAATGGGCAAAAGACTTGAATAGGCACTAAATAAAAGAAGCTATACAAATGAGGAGTAACTATATTAAAAGGTGTGCAACATCATTAGTCATCACAGAAGTTTAAATAAAATCCACAAAGATATATCACTACACACCCACCAGAATGTCAGATATTAAAGAGTGACAACAGCAAATAATAAGGATATGGGGCAACAGAAACTCTCATATATTGCTGGTAAAAATGTAAATTGGTACAACTTTGGAAAGCCATTTGGCATTCTATACTAAATCTGAACATGTGACTGTTACAAGTGTATACAAAAGGACTAGCACTACAGTAACATTTCAATAAAATGATGTATAAGGTAAATGGGAGTAGTCTTTCCTGGATAAAGTACTTTGAAAAGCCAGTTGGGTTAGAGAAAGATTCTCATGGGACATGGCTTCTAAGAGTAGATTATTGCTTTTTGACTAACTACCAGGTTTTTTTTTTTTTTTTTTTTTTTTAGCTAAGTGGGGTGCCAATATGAAGATAAGAGTTGGGTATCTATAGAAAATTGGTATAAGTAGAGAAATAATTTTTGTGAGGGAGAAGGAAGGATTGTTAACAGATGAGAGGAATTCTTCACTGAAAGAGTGTCCTACAACTATCTTTATGAAGTTTCATAAAGATGTATGATATAAACTATTTCCCTGGTTCCCCCAATATCTTTGGTAAAGAATCTCTAGCCCCTTTTCTCGAAACAGCATTTGGGATGGTGTGGGAAGGTCATTACAAGAAATCAGATTTCACTGCTAACCAATCACTCATGCACAGAGTCAAGGGCATGAAACCAAACTTGCTTTATTTTTCCCCATCAAATCATCAGTCAATCCAAAATTTTCCTCTAATGGGCATTTGGGAATCCCACCCTTTCCCTTCACCTTCTCTACTTCCAAGAGATATCATTAAGTCTTGCTCTTACCCCCTGCCTTTCACTCTTGAGTTCTTCACCTGTGATGACTTTATATAGGTGCTTTAGATCCTTAGAGGTCTGTGAAGTAAACAGACCTTCAGTTAGTATTTCTGACAGTTTGCTGATATGCTAACATACTACCTGTCCCAAGCTCCCAAGAAAAGAGAAGAAAGAGGAAGAAAACTCTTTCATACCAGAAATACAATTTTATTAATGCTGTGTAGGCTTGCATTTATTTAGGATTTGCACTGGTAGACCGTGAGTAAGAGCAAGGGCTGCCCATAGGGATCCTGTCACACATTGGTGGTTCTGTTATTATTCCTCCCATGTTTAACAAGTATCATAACCTTGTTCTTACTGAAATAAATGAACCTACAACTTGGAGGTGGCCCTTTTTCCTTAAAGGCCCTAGTCTTGAACTTGTTCTGGAACATGTCACAGTATCTCTCCTTCCAGGTCCCCGCTGGTGGACCTGAAAGCCATTTTTGAGGATCAAAGAAATTCAGAAATGATGCAAGACTTATAGATCAGGAGAATCACTTTCAAAGGATCAGAAAGAATGTGTTGCTCAGGGAGGTGCAGAGGTTATAAATTCAAAGAAGAAGGGTTTTAATTATAAGGTTAATGATACAAACCAATTGGCATTAAACACACGGCAGAAAAAGTAGAAAAAAGAAACCGAGACTATTTGATGACAGTGGTTCACTGTGTGCTTGGAAAGTAGCCAAGAGGCGCTCAAGAGGGACAATTCTGGATTCCAGATTGTTGTAAAGTGGTACTATTACATAGTGCAATATAGAAATATTAGAGGAAGTTTACAGAATAATATAGTGAAGTAGAGAAAGGGAGAGTACAAAGTCAGAAAACAGTAATGTCTATTGAGAAAAAAGAAGGTACTTTATAAATAGTATGTATTATTGGGCTCCATTCTCCTCTCTGTAGGAAAAAGCAAAAACTGCTCTGAAAATTGCTGATAAAGTACACACTAACAATTATGACTGATTGTGTGTGAATTTATATGCCCTATAAAGTGTAGTATAGAAGAAATGAAAGTGCCAACTTATTCACAAGGAAACCAAGGCTTATTAAGGCAAGCAACTTTTCAAGACCCAAATATGATCTGTGTCACTTAACTCTCTGTTTAGCTGTGCTTTCCATTTTTAATTAATCATTGTGCATGGATGGCAAGGTAAACATCGAATTAATACTGTAAGTTGAGTGTCTTATAATTCAGAAAAGAGAATATTTATTTCATTTTGATGTTCTAGAATTCTCTAGTGGTTAGAAAAAGTGACTTTAAGCTATTGAAGTTCCAGTTATTAAAAGAAAAACATACACGTACCTATTCCAGGCCAGATATTCTAATTTCTCTGGCTACTTATAGGTAGATCATGGAAGGAAAGCCCCCCAAATTTGTGTACAGCTAACGTAAAGAAAAGAATGGTTTCATTACCTTTTCTCAGTGGTAAAACTGAGAAATTGGTGGTCTCTCTCTGCAGAGTGTTCAGCCTTTTCCAACCAGGGTTTAGTTTGAAAGAGATGAATGTAAGCTAACATTTGTGCTGAAAGAAAATAGTCCCTGTGGTGCTTAAGTATTATGTGTATCTTCCTGAAGAATATTCTTCACAAAGACCTGGATCAAGTATGACTAACCCCTAACATTTTCATTATGTAAGTTACTCCTGGTCAGTTCCTCTTACAAATATATGAGAGTAAGAGATAGATTCCTGGCTCATACAACATTCTGTAACTCCAGATGATTCAATGATAGATGTACATATATGTGTCAAGCCAGATACCCCCTCATGTGCTAGTCATGATTCATTCTGATATTTTCTGCATGTGTCTCTAGATGACATATTTAGAAGTTTAATGAATCATAGACCAAGAGGTACTTTGAGATATCACTACCTGATTAGAATGATTTATTTCTAGGGTATTCATTATTTAGCAATTTGATCGTATCCACATATTTGCAATGAGTAGCAGATATGTTACCCAAATTAAATATTTACCAAGTATAAGTTAATTACAGTAGGGGTTTTTGGTAGGTTTGTGATAAGATACACATTGTAGAAATCAGCCCATTTACATTGGGAAGCCTATCTGACTAGTGAAGGTAAAACCTCTTCAAGTGAAGAGTTTTGTCAGAGACTTAAAAGCAATGAAGTTTATTTCATTGAGTTTTAAGTTCAGAATAAATTGAGTTCATGAAGAAATAGTTTTTTAAAAAATAAATTGAATTCTTTCATTACTTTTAAATTAGTGTTTCTTCACACTAAATAAAAATGGAAAATATGTCTAATTAATTTTTCTCAAGAGAGAACAAAACCAATCTTGTCCTTTTTAATCCCTGAATTTCAATGAAGTAGGGCAGGTCCCCACCAGCCAATTTGCAAATGGGACATTTTTTTAAGGTGGGCCTAAATATTCACAAACTTGCTACTTCTGTTGAGCAATTTCATGATATTCCTCACTGCAGTTGACTAGACTCCAAGTATTACTGTTGATCTATGCTTCCTTCTTTACCATAAGTAGTCCTTGAATTATCTGTTAACTCCCTGGGGGACTCTTAGGTTTACATCAGGATCAGGAGAAAACTATATGAGGGTCAAAGCAATGCACAGATGAAAGGACTCCTTTCCTACACTATTTTAAGGAGGGGGTGCCATTCTGTTTTACCCAGAAGGAAGGGGAAAATAGACCTGGCTGGAGCTTTCATGGTGATAAGGGAGGGATAATTCAGAACCCTGTTCTGTACTAAAATAAATTGTTCCTCTGTTGCTATGGCTTTATAATTTACCCAACAAACATCTAGAAAGACAGCAGCATGTTCCAAAAAAGTTTAGAGATGTTAAAAAAGAGTCTTAAATTTATTCATAAGGGAGATTCTATTGCATTACACGGGCCAATGTTTTACATTATCTTTATGTCTTCAGAGACTATGCTTGGAGTTAGAAAGACTTCAGTTCAAGTTCTAATATAAGTGTTTTCCCCTTCTCTGTGATTATGACTGGAGTCGGTGGAGAATGATTGATGCATGCATATGTATGCACACACACATAAAGTAAGGAGCCAAGGGAACATCATTCTCCATCTTAATAATACCAAGGAGTTCTGCCAACTCTGAGATTTTTCTCACTTGGCTCTTAAGGATGTTTTCCAATCACAAGGGTATTCTTTTAAAGGCTTAGACAGTAAGATACATGTATACAGAAGGGGCCTATTAAATAAGGTAGTTGGACAACTCTTTCCAAGCATAATTTTAGAGGGCATATCATTTATTCATTGATTCATTCAAAGGTACCAAAGTTTATAAAACCTGACTCAGTGCTGGAGACATAGTGATTAATAAAACAAGGTCCCTGGCCTCAAAACTCACTCAGACTAGTTGGAAGGACAAAGTAAATACCCAATTTTAATGTAGTATGATAATTACTAAAAATAGTGGTGAGATGAATGACACCAGGAATCTTCTCAGGATAGCCTGGTGATGAGCTATATGGGATCCCTCTTCCCTCAATGATAGGAGTTGCAACTGATGTCAACTTCTCCCAAGGCCTCCAGATACTAAGAAGTTGGCATTACCAGCAACTCCCAGGAAAAATGACACCCAATCTCAGATCATTTGTCAAAACTTGAGTTCTTTTTGCTCTTCCGGCAAAGCTGCTCTCTCGATTGCTCTACAAAAAGGGAGAGCCACAGGGACGTGGTTCCCTTTCCTGTAGCTCAGACTTAATGTGTCCAGCTGCATCTGGCCCTTGCCAGCTCTCCCCAGGATTTCAGTAGGACAGGGAACTGTGCATCTACTCCTGGTGTCCACCTGAGCACTGTGCATGACCTTTGAGGATTCTGTGGGAGCATGTATGAGAGGTTCCCATCCTGTCTGGATCATGGGTGCTTCTCAGAGGCAGTGAGGTCTACAATAAAATCATCAGCCTGAGTAGTTCATTAGGTGAGGAGGAGGAAAAGCAAGGTATGAACGCCCCAGGCAGAAAGAACATCAGACTTGTAAACTTGAAGATGAGCGACACTTAATGTGCTAGGGAAAGTTAAGACTAGTTCTGTATGGCTAAACTATCCTGGGAGGAGAAAAATGAAGAAAGATGAAGCTGAAGAAGTTAGCAAAGGATAAACATGAATGAAACCATAGTGAAGACTTGGGATTATACCGTACAAGCAATTGGGAAGTGCTTGTAAGATTTTTTTTATGACATATCCATATGTTACTTTTACATATTTATTTATAGTTAAGGAAATAGTCACCACTCTGCAATCCCAGCTGCACAACCTAGAGTTATTATTTCTCTTTTTAATTTTTCTGGTGTCTATTGTATACTCTTAATTCTGTATCTATTCTATTTTTTATTTATCAGTTTTACATATTATGATATAATGGTATTATAATTATGATATTATGAGCCTATGAAGATGATTAAATTCACTAATCCCATTCTTAATTTTGATATTTTATTATTTTTTGTTCTTTGTAAATAATATGCTTGACCTTTCTTATCTCATTTTTTCTTAACAGTACCTATTAATTCCCACTCTGTGGAAATGAAAATATTGGCATCCAGGCTCTTGTGCTCACCTCCCTGCTACTACTCCTTCCCTGCCCCCCCCCAACTGTCTTGGCAAAACCGATAACATTATATTCTGTTTTATAACCAGATTAAGTCTTACATGCTTTGTTTATAGGTAGATTCTAAAGTTTAAAAACCCAAACCAACATTACATTATGATGACTGTCTAAATACTGAGCAGTGAGAGGTCAAGTGGTTTCCTGGGTTATATTCTTTTCTCTGCAGATCCAATGTCAACCCCATGTCTAGTGCCTCAGTTGCTCAAAATCATGAAATATACTTGGACAGCTTTCTGGTTTTTCCTATAGTTTTTAGCTGTTTAATTCACTTTCAAAGAACCTGCAGAAGAGCCAAGAACTTTAGGGCCCTAATCCTTACATTTGGCTCAGTATATTCCACAGAAATCCCATCTACATTTTTAGTTTTATAAATTCTCAGGCAAACACTGATTCCAGATAGATTCTGTGGAGACCATTGATATGAGTGTGGGTCCAAAATGTATTCCTCATCATCCCCACAGAGTTGCTGTGTGGCTTTGCATGTCTGACTTGATGACATGTCCTCAGTTATTTGCTCGAAATTCACTTATTAATGGAGCCAACTTTATGACTCAGCTGTTTCCTAAGAGGCTCAAAGTCAGCCAGGTTGCAGCAGTAGTCTGTGCCTTGAAGAAAGTTGCTGGCCTTCCTGCTCCCTGCTCAAAGTTGAGCTTTGGGGCTTCTCAAGCTGGTCATATTTGTTATCCCTTTCCTAGTGCTTTATGCCAGCTGAATAAAGGCTGTTCTCTGTAGGCTTGTACCAGTTGGATTTCCAGCATGAGATGAAGTTGGACTTACTACCAGCCCCTACAGTAAAAAGGACTCTGACACCTGGAGCATTTGCATCTTGAGGACAAAAGAACTTGATTTCTTTGACTTGTCCAGGTACCAAACCTTCTCCAGGTAAAAGTGAACTATTTTTATTTAACGCTTGATGTGGCATATCAGCAAAAAATGAAACTGGAATTTTGCCCCTCCATAAAAACAATCATAAAACTGGCAGAACTGGCAGAATCAACTTTTTAGTTAATCTCAAAACTAACCGAAGCCTTTCAGCAACATGGGGAGTACTCATTCAAGAAAAACAGCTGATTTTCAGTAAGAACAGCAAGTTTTGTGGCCCTATCTAGCCATATCCTTCATCCTCCACATCAGGGTAGCCTTGAAAATATCAGCCCACGTTCCCAATATCAGAGGGAGCAAAATGGACTATATTCCCAAAGAATTAAACATTATTATTGATAGCTAAAAAAGCGGAAGCAACCCAAATGTCCATCAACTGATGAATGGATAAGCAAAATGTGCTGTATTTGTACAATGAAGTATTATTCGGCCATCAAAAGGAATGAAATACTGATGCATGCTGCAATGTGGGTTAACCTTAACAATACTATGCTAAATGAAAGAACCCAGATGCAAAGGGCCACATATTATAGGATTCCATTTATAGAAAATGTCCAGAAGAGGCAATTCCATAAGAACAGAGAGTAGATTAGTGGTTTCTAGGGAATGAAGGTAGGAGGAATTGAGAGTGACTGCTAATAGGTAAAAAGATTCTTTCTGGAGTGATGAAAATGTTCTGGAATTAAATAGTGGTGATGATTGCACAACTTAGTAAACATACTAAAAACTTTGTACACATTAAAATGGTAAATTTTGTGTTATTTGAATCTCAATTAAAAAATTGCTCACACACACACACAAGCTTGAGGAAATCCACAACTACCCTATGTCCCTACTAACTGTATTTTTATTATTTGATCAATTTCAGAATTTCCAGTAAAGTTTTAGTAATTAGGGGCATTGTCTGTAAAATTAAGATGTTGGCATGTGGAAGAGGGTGCCCTACTGTTAGGAAAGCTGGTTTGGGTCATATACAAGCTGCCATCACAGGCTGTTTTCAGTCTGTTGGACAGTCTTCCAAGAGGTATGGGGAAAGCAGTCAGCCTCACACTTTGTTGAGGGACAGCTGACAGCCTCAATTCCCAAAACCACAAAACCAAGACAAACAATAATGATGAGAAATGACCTATAATTAGGTACATGTGCATGGCTGAATTCTAAGTAGATTCTAGGTACTGGATGTGAAGTGGGAAAGATGAAGAGAAAGTTGACAATCTTGATCTGAAAGATATCCTTCTTGTTTTGTTGCCATTTTTGTGCATGAGTATAAGTGATACCCCATAGTTCTGGGCAATTTTTATGTGCCAGACACTGGAAACTGTGCTTTTCCTATTAGTACATATAGAAAGTATAACTATTATTCATATTATACTTCTAGATTGAATCTAAAAAAGGCCAAGGAGATCCACAATTAGAATACAAAGCCCATGTTCCCAACTTCTCCAAAACACTTCTGTGGATGCCTGTCCACTAACCAACTGCATTAGCTTCTCAGGGATGTCTTAGACTGAATTGCCAGTTTTTGTTGGCATTTGGATACTTCTGGAAACCTGGCTGTGTTCCCTTCAGAGGTGTGACACAGCTGCTCTGGCCTTTGAAGCAGAGCCAATTCCTACATCGAGGTCAGTTCCTTTTGTGAATAGAGGTAAGCCAAGATAGCGGTTCACAAAGGTGCGGTGGGGTCAGATGGAAGACAGACTCTCAAGAAAGAGACATAGGTTCAGACACAGTGGATGCTGGACTGAAGAGAAGATTTGAGTCTGAGAGAGTTATAGGGAACTTCAGAGCAGAATTTCTTTTTTTTTAATGATTTTTTATTATATTATGTTAGTCACCATACAGTACATCCCCGGTTTCTGATGTAATTTCTAAGCTTTGTACTCCAGGCCTCACCTGAAAAGGATGGGATTTGAACCCTGACTCTACAAGTATCCTTATAGCCAGTCACTTTCTTCCCACAACTAGCTGGATTGGGCCTGGATTCCCTGGTTCCAATCAAATGATCCTTACAGAGCCAACATGCTCCACGTTGCAAATGGTGAGGGTTCTTCTGTTCATATGCCTTAAAGAGTCCATTTACCCCTTAGAAGCCCTTTCTCCAAAGGCACTCATACTCTGGCAAATAACAAACTATAAACAGGATATAAAATTCCATCCACCTGCCATGGACCTCACCATTTCCTGTGGGCTCTTTCCCCAACACATTTATTAAAATCAAACCTAAATAAAGCTACAAGTTTGGGACATCTGGGTAGCTCAGTCGGTTAAGTGTCTGCCTTCGGCTGAAGTCATGATCCCAGGGTTCTGGGATTGAGTGCCACATCGGGCTCCTTGCTCAGTGGGGAGCCTGCTTTTCCCTCTGCCTGCCACTCCCCCTGCTTGTGCTCTCTCTATCTCTGACAAATAAATAAAATCTTTTTTGAAAAATCTACAAATTTAATTTGAAAATATATATATAAAGTGCCATCCACTTGAACTATCAGTTTCAGAAATGGGATCTTCAAACTTACTTCCTTTTTTTCCTGAATCCACAGCCACAGCTGCATCATTTCTCACTCATCCTCCTTGGCCTCCTACATCAAACACTCAGAAATGTTCTCTGTAATTCTCATATCAGATGAGATGGATCCCTGCATAACTATGTTTTTTAGCCAAATACAGATCTGACTACAAATTTCAATAACACACAACCGACAGGTACTCAACTCGGTGAGTTTGAGCATCAATGACATATAGAGAAGAAAATACAACTAAAACTAATAAACACAACCTGTCTATTGAGTCATGTGTTTTTAAATGGAAAACTAAAGGAAAAATTGAATGGAAAACTCACAAAACAATTTAGCCGTCAATGTTGGTATGATAGGAATGAGACAAGTTCTAGAAGTGTATCATAGCTGGCATCTGGACATGACAGTTAGGTATTGCCAATTTGGTGTAAAAGCTACTAGACCGTTAGGTTTTGAGGTGCTTTGGTGAGGACCTGTGTCTCCCAGTTGATCAACAGGATTTGGCTACAATAGATGGCCAGGGAGGAATCCCTTTTCTTTACCAGGAGCTCTTTGTGTGCCTCCTAAAGCTGTATATTTTGTTGGAAACTATACATTCTCAAGATAAAAAGAGCCATTCTATTCTAGAGAATCCCATATAGACTTCTAGAACTGAAACCCAAATATATTTACTACAATACCTGTCGTGTTTGTGATACTCCCTGAATACACACTTGTCCAATGGAATGGATCTCTGCCGTATAAAGCAGAGATTATTGTATCATTAAATCTTGTACTCCCCAGTATGGGAACCCTTTGAGCACACCAAGAGTACAGTGAATTTAGTCATAATAAGGTAGAATGAAAATACCTCATATTAACAGATTTCAGTCAAAAAGAGCCTGTGACATTCACACTTGGGTAATTTTAGAGAAAAATCTAAGACAGTAACAGACTTTTTTTTTTTAAATAAACGGTCTTTATCTCCTATTATCTCCTATGGGAGATAATATGCATGCTGGTTAAACAGGTACATTACCTGGAATTAGAAAACTTGAGTGGAATCCCTTCCTCCAACTCTTCCCATCTATGTGAACTTGAGCATAACTTAGTTAACCTAACTCTCAATGTTCTCATCTGTAAAATGGAGGTTTTTCCTCTTGGATGCTCCAATGGCATCTTGTACTGCCCTCACTTTAGTATTGATCACACTATGTTGGAACTGCTTGGCAACTACTTTGTATTCCTCACTTCTCACTTTTTCACAGTGGCATCCCCTGTCTATGACCTAGAAATTATATTCACACATCTACAAGTGTAAATACTGAGACTTAAGGAGTGTTTACCCCTGGAAGTGTAATTGCTGAGCTTTAGGAATGCTTATCAGGTGCCTCTGAATGGCTCTCTAAAGTGGTTAAACCTATTTATACTCTCAAACGGAGTGTGTGAGTTCCTACTTCCCAACATTGGCCCCACACTCGATGTGATCAGTCATTTTTTTTTTCAGTGATGGCTATAAAATGAACAATCATTTTAATATGCATTTACCCAATTAGTAGGGAGGCTGAGTATTTTTTTACGTGCTTTTTGTCCCGCTGTGCATCTTCTATGAAATACCAAATTTTAACTTTGGCACAATTTCCTATTGGTCTGTTTGTCCTATTGATTTGTTGTCTCTCTTTATATATTCTGTGTACAAATCTAACCTATGCTTAGAATTCTTCAGTTTGTGTCTTGTCTTTTCACTTTTTATAATGTCTCTTCAATCTTTTACATCATTAATATTTATAAATCAGTATTCTGTTTACTTGAACATTACCTCACAAGCATTCAAAACAAATAAATCATAAAGGTATAAATGTAGGTTTCAAGGAATTAATTAAAGTTAGTAGCACAAGGAGAATTCTTAACCTTTTCTTCTCGAGTGTTGGGAGACTGAGAATAATCTCAAAGCAAAAATGCAATCTTCTCGAGAAGCTTCCTTGGCCTCCAAAACCTAGCTAGCAAATGCTTTAAAAAAAATTAGAAGATGACAACAAATGCTGGCAAGAGTATAGAACAACAAGAACTCTCAATTATAACTGGTGGAAATGAAAAATGGTACAGCCAATTTGGAAGATAATTTGGCAGTTTCTTATGAAAAGAACATATATGGAAGTCTCCTCTGCTGGTGTGTCAGTGTTCCATGTACACTCCATGCTATTATAATCACTTTCTTTTTTTATAATAATATTTTTAAATTATAATAATATTTTTTATTATATTATGTTAGTCACCATACAGTACATCCCTGGTTTTTGATGTAAAGTTTGATGATTCATTAGTTGCGTGTAACACCCAGTGCACCATGCAATACGTGCCCTCCTTACTACCCATCACCAGCCTATCCCATTTCCCCCACCTCCTCTCTGAAGCCCTCAGTTTGTTTCTCAGAGTCCATAGTCTCTCATGCTTCATTCCCCCTTCTGATTACCCCCCTACGATGGAATATTACTCAGCTATCAAAAAGAACGATTTCTCAACATTTGCCGCAACATGGACGGCACTGGAGAAGATAATGCTAAGTGAAATAAGTCAAGCAGAGAAAGATAATTATCATATGGTTTCTCTCATCTATGGAACATAAGAACTAGGAAGATCGGTAGGAGAAGAAAGGGATAAAGAAAGGGGGGAAACTAAACATATTCTTACCATGTGATCAAGCAGTCATGCTCCTTGGTATTTACCTAAATGAGTTGAAAACTTATATCCACACAAAGACCTGCACCCAGATGTTTATGGCAGCTTTATCATGATTGCCAAAATTTGAAAGCTACCAAGATATCTTTCAGTAGGTGAATGGATTAATAAACTGTGACACATTTAGATAATGGAATATTACTGAGCACTAAAAAGGAAAAGCTTTCATATTATGAGAAGACAGAGGAAACTTAAATGCATATTGCTAAGTGAAAGGAGTCAATCTGAAAAGTCTGCCTAATGAGTGATTCCACTATATAACATTCTGGAAAAGGCAGAACTATGAAGACAGTAAAAAGTACAGTGGTTGCCTGGAGTTGTGAGGAAGAAGGGATGAATAGGTGAAGCACAAAGGATTTTTAGGGCAGTGACAATATAATAATGGATACATATCATTACAGATTTGTCCAAATTCATAGGATGTACAACACAAGAATGAATCACGATGTAATTTATGGACTTCAGGTTATGATCTAACAGTGTAGGTTCACCAAATTAAACAAATGTATTGCTCTGGTGTGGGATAATGACAAAGGGAGAAGTTATGCATGTGTGAATGCAGGGAGTACATGGGAAATCCCTGTGCCTCCTTCTTACTTTTGCTGTGAACCTAAACCTGCTCTAAGGAAATGAGGTATTTTGGGGTGCCTGCATGGCTCAGGTGGTTAACTGTCCAACTCTTGATTAAAACTCAGGTAATGATCTCAGAGTCGTGAGATTGAGTCCTGCAACAGGCTCTGTGCTCAGTGGGGATTCTGCTTGAGATTCTCTCTATCCCTCTCTGTAAAATAAATAAATAAATCA
>NW_024423319.1:41032178-41059544 GCF_017311325.1 Ursus maritimus
GTATTCCTCACTTCTCACTTTTTCACAGTGGCATCCCCTGTCTATGACCTAGAAATTATATTCACACATCTACAAGTGTAAATACTGAGACTTAAGGAGTGTTTACCCCTGGAAGTGTAATTGCTGAGCTTTAGGAATGCTTATCAGGTGCCTCTGAATGGCTCTCTAAAGTGGTTAAACCTATTTATACTCTCAAACGGAGTGTGTGAGTTCCTACTTCCCAACATTGGCCCCACACTCGATGTGATCAGTCATTTTTTTTTTCAGTGATGGCTATAAAATGAACAATCATTTTAATATGCATTTACCCAATTAGTAGGGAGGCTGAGTATTTTTTTACGTGCTTTTTGTCCCGCTGTGCATCTTCTATGAAATACCAAATTTTAACTTTGGCACAATTTCCTATTGGTCTGTTTGTCCTATTGATTTGTTGTCTCTCTTTATATATTCTGTGTACAAATCTAACCTATGCTTAGAATTCTTCAGTTTGTGTCTTGTCTTTTCACTTTTTATAATGTCTCTTCAATCTTTTACATCATTAATATTTATAAATCAGTATTCTGTTTACTTGAACATTACCTCACAAGCATTCAAAACAAATAAATCATAAAGGTATAAATGTAGGTTTCAAGGAATTAATTAAAGTTAGTAGCACAAGGAGAATTCTTAACCTTTTCTTCTCGAGTGTTGGGAGACTGAGAATAATCTCAAAGCAAAAATGCAATCTTCTCGAGAAGCTTCCTTGGCCTCCAAAACCTAGCTAGCAAATGCTTTAAAAAAAATTAGAAGATGACAACAAATGCTGGCAAGAGTATAGAACAACAAGAACTCTCAATTATAACTGGTGGAAATGAAAAATGGTACAGCCAATTTGGAAGATAATTTGGCAGTTTCTTATGAAAAGAACATATATGGAAGTCTCCTCTGCTGGTGTGTCAGTGTTCCATGTACACTCCATGCTATTATAATCACTTTCTTTTTTTATAATAATATTTTTAAATTATAATAATATTTTTTATTATATTATGTTAGTCACCATACAGTACATCCCTGGTTTTTGATGTAAAGTTTGATGATTCATTAGTTGCGTGTAACACCCAGTGCACCATGCAATACGTGCCCTCCTTACTACCCATCACCAGCCTATCCCATTTCCCCCACCTCCTCTCTGAAGCCCTCAGTTTGTTTCTCAGAGTCCATAGTCTCTCATGCTTCATTCCCCCTTCTGATTACCCCCCTACGATGGAATATTACTCAGCTATCAAAAAGAACGATTTCTCAACATTTGCCGCAACATGGACGGCACTGGAGAAGATAATGCTAAGTGAAATAAGTCAAGCAGAGAAAGATAATTATCATATGGTTTCTCTCATCTATGGAACATAAGAACTAGGAAGATCGGTAGGAGAAGAAAGGGATAAAGAAAGGGGGGAAACTAAACATATTCTTACCATGTGATCAAGCAGTCATGCTCCTTGGTATTTACCTAAATGAGTTGAAAACTTATATCCACACAAAGACCTGCACCCAGATGTTTATGGCAGCTTTATCATGATTGCCAAAATTTGAAAGCTACCAAGATATCTTTCAGTAGGTGAATGGATTAATAAACTGTGACACATTTAGATAATGGAATATTACTGAGCACTAAAAAGGAAAAGCTTTCATATTATGAGAAGACAGAGGAAACTTAAATGCATATTGCTAAGTGAAAGGAGTCAATCTGAAAAGTCTGCCTAATGAGTGATTCCACTATATAACATTCTGGAAAAGGCAGAACTATGAAGACAGTAAAAAGTACAGTGGTTGCCTGGAGTTGTGAGGAAGAAGGGATGAATAGGTGAAGCACAAAGGATTTTTAGGGCAGTGACAATATAATAATGGATACATATCATTACAGATTTGTCCAAATTCATAGGATGTACAACACAAGAATGAATCACGATGTAATTTATGGACTTCAGGTTATGATCTAACAGTGTAGGTTCACCAAATTAAACAAATGTATTGCTCTGGTGTGGGATAATGACAAAGGGAGAAGTTATGCATGTGTGAATGCAGGGAGTACATGGGAAATCCCTGTGCCTCCTTCTTACTTTTGCTGTGAACCTAAACCTGCTCTAAGGAAATGAGGTATTTTGGGGTGCCTGCATGGCTCAGGTGGTTAACTGTCCAACTCTTGATTAAAACTCAGGTAATGATCTCAGAGTCGTGAGATTGAGTCCTGCAACAGGCTCTGTGCTCAGTGGGGATTCTGCTTGAGATTCTCTCTATCCCTCTCTGTAAAATAAATAAATAAATCATTAAAAAAGGAAATAAGTTCTTTTAAAAAATAATAAATAATAAAAAGTAACCTTCCATTTCTTTTCTTTGTTAATGTAAATTCAAGTTAGTTAACATTTAGTAGAATATTGGTCTCAGGAGTAGAATTTAGTCATTCATCACTTACACATAACATCCAATGGTCATCCCAGCAAGTGCCCTCCTTAATGCCCATGACCCATTTAGCGCATCCCCCCATCCTCCTCCCCTCCAGAAACCCTCAGTTTGTTCTCTATAGTTACGAGTCTCTTGTGGTTTGCCTCCCTCTCTATTTTTACCTTATTTTATTTTTTCTTCCCTTCTCCTATGTTCATCTGTTTTGTTTCCTAAATTCCACATATGAGTGAAACCATATGGTATTTGTCTTTCTCTGACTTATTTCACTTAGCATAATACACTCTAGTTCCTTCCTCATTGTTGCAGATGGCAAGATTTCATTCTTTTTGATGACTGAGTAATATTCCATTATATATGTATACCACTTCTTCTATAACCACTCATCAGTGGATAGACATTTGGGCTCTTTTCATAGTTTGGCTATTGTTGATAATGCTGCTATAAACATTGGGGTGTATGTGCTTCTTCTAATCAGCACTTTCATACCCTTTGGATAAATTCCTAGTAGTGCAGTTGCTGGGTTGTAAGGGTAGCTCTATTTTGAACTTTTTGAGGAACCTCCATACTGTTTTCCAGAGTGGCTGCACCAGCTTGCATTCCCACCAACAAGGCAAGAGGGCTCTCCTTTCTCCGTATCCTCACCAAGACCTGTTGTTTCTTGTGTTGTTAATTTTAGCCATTCTGACAGGTGTGAGGCGGTATCTCATCATGGTTTAAATTTGTATTTCCCTGATGATGAGTGACATTGAGCATCTTTTCATATCTGTTAGCCATCTGGATGTCTTCTTTGGAAAAATGTCTGGTCTTGTCTTCTGCCCATTTCTTGACTGGATTATTTGTATTTTGGGTGTTGAGTTTGATAAGTTCTTTATAAATTTTGAATACTAACCCTTTATTAAATATGTCATTTACAAATATCTTCTCCCATTCCAAAGACTGCCTTTTAGTTTTGTTGATTGTTTCCTCAGCTGTGCAGAAGCTTTTTATCTTGATAAAGTCCCAAAGTTCTTTTTTGCTTTTGTTTCCCTTGCCTCCAGAGATGTGTCTAGTAAGAAGTTGCTCTAGCCGAGGTCAAAGAGGTTGCTGCCTGTGTTCTCCTCTAGTATTTTGATGGTTTCCTGTCTCACATTTAGGTCTTTCATCAATTTTGAATTTATTTTTGTGTACGGTGTAAGAAAGTGGTCCAGTTTCATTCTTCTGCATGTCGCTGTCCAGTTTTCCCAACACCATTTGCTGAAGAGACTGTCTTTTTTCTATTGGATTTTCTTTCCTGCTTTGTCAAAGATTATTTGACCATATAATAGGTCCATTTCTGGGTTTTCTATTCTGTTCTATTGATCTATGTGTCTCTTTTTGTGCCAGTACCATACTGTCTTGATGATTACAGCTTTGTAATAGAGCTTTAAGTATGGAATCGTGGTGCCTCCAGCTTTGCTTTTCTTTTTCAGGGTTGGTTTGGCTATTCAGGCTTCTTGTGGTTCCATGCAAATTTTAGGATTGTTTATTCTAGCTCTGTGAAAAATTCTGGTGTTATTTTAATCAGTATTGCATTGAATGCATAGATTGCTTTGGGTAGTATAGACATTTTAACAATGTTTGTTCTTCCAATACATAAGCATTGAATGTTTTTCCATTTCTTTGTGTCCTCTTCAATTTCTGTCATAAGTGTTCTATAGTGTTCAGAGTACATATCATTTACCTCTTTGGTTAGGCTTATTCCTAGGTATCTTATGGGTTTTTATGCAATTGTAAATGGGATATATTCCTTAATTTCTCTTTCTACTGCTTCACTATTGGTGTATAGAAATGCAACAGACTTCTGTATATTGATTTTATATCCTGTGACTTTGCTGAATTCATGTATCAGTTCTAGCAATTTTTTTGCAGAGTCTTTCGGGTTTTCTACATAGAGTATCATGTCATCTGTGAAGAGTGAAAGTTTGACTTCTTCCTTGCTGATTTGGATGCCTTTTATTTCTTTTTGCTGTCTGATTGCTGAAGCTAGGACTTCCAGTGCTATATTTAACAAAAGTGGTGAGAGCGGACATCCTTGTCATGTTCCTGACCTTAGGGGAAAAGCTCTCAGTTTTTCCACATTGAGGATGATATTTTCTGTGGGTCTTTCATATATGGCCTTCATGATGTTGAAGTATGTTCCATCTATAGCTACTTTGTTAAGGGATTTTATCAAGGAAGGATGCTGTATTTTGTCAAATATTTTTCCTGCATCTATTGAGAGGATCATATGGTCCTTATGCTTTCTTTTATTAACGTGGTGTATCATGTTGATAGATTTGGGAATATTGAACAACCCCTGCACCCCATGAATAAATCCCACTTGATCATGGTGAATAATTCTGTTAATGTACCGTTGGATTTGATTTGCTAGTATCTTGTTGGGAATTTTGGCATCCATGTTCATCAGGGATAATGGCCTGTAATTCTCCTTTTTAGTGGGGTCTTTGGTTTTGGAATCAAGGTAATGTTGGCCTCATAGACGGAGTTTGGACATTTTCCTTCCATTTCTATTTTTCAGAACAGCTTCAGAAGAATAAGTATTAATTCTTCTTTAGATGTTTGGTAGAATTCCCCTGGGAAGCCATCCAGTCCTGGGCTCTTGTTTGTTGGGAGATTTTTTTGATTACTGATTCAATTTCTTTGCTGGTTATGAGTCTGTTCGTTTTCTACTTCTTCCTGTTTCGGCTTTGGTAGTTTGTATGTTTCCAGGAATTTATCCATTTCTTCCAGATTGTCTAATTGTTGGACATATAATTGTTCATAATATTCTCTTATAATTGTTTGTGTTTCTGGGGGTGTTGGTTGTGATCTCTCCTCTTTCATTTGTAATTTTATTTATTTGGTTCCTTTCTCTTTTCTTTTTAATAAGTCTGGCTAGGGGTTTATCAATTTTGTTAATTCTTTCAAAGAGCCAGCTCCTAGTTTTGTTGACCTGTACTATTGTTCTTTTGATTTCTCTATCAGTGATTTCTGCTCTATTCTTTATTATTTCTCTTCTCCTGCTGGATTTAGGCTTTATTTGCTGTTCTTTTCCCAGCTTCTTTAGGTGTAAGGTTAGATTGTATATTTGAGACTTTTCTTGCTTCTTGAGGGAGGCCTGTGTTGCAATATTCTTCCCTCTTAGGACTGCCCTTGCTGCATCCCAAAGATTTTGGACTGCCATGTTTTCATTTTCATTTGCTTCCATGTATTTTTTTAAATTTCTTCTTTAATTTCCTGGTTAACCCATTCATTCTTTAGTAACATATTCTTTAACTTCCCTGTATTTGTGGTCTTTCCAATTTTTTTCCTGTGGTTGACTTCTAGTTTCATAGCGGTGTGGTCTGAAAATATGCATGGTATGATCTCAATCTTTTTGCACTGGTTTGAGGCCTGATTTGTGACCCAGTATGTGATCTATCCTGAAGAACGTTCCATGTGCACTGGAAAAGAATGTGTATTCTGCTGCTTTACAGTGAATTGCTCTGAGTATATCTGTGAAGTCCATCTAGTCCAGTGTGTCATTCAAAGCCATTGTTTCCTGGTTGATTTTCTGCTTAGATGATCTATCCATTTCTCTGAGTGGGGTGTTAAAGTTCCCTACCATTATTATTATTATTAACAATGAGTTTCTTTATGTTTGTTATTAATTGATTCATGTATTTGGGTGCTCCCATGTTGGGGGCATAAATATTTATAATTGTTAGATCTTCTTAATGGATAGACTCCATTATTATGATACAGTGCCCTTCTTCATCACTTGTTACAGTCTTTGTTTTAAAATCTAGTTTTAAAATCTTTGTTTTAAAATCTAGTTTGTCTGATATAAGTATGGCTACCCCAGCTTTCTCCTGAAATTGTTGAATCACTATATTGTACCCCTGATACTAATATCACACTGTATGTTAACTAACTGGAATTAAGATAAAAACAAAAGAAAACAAAAGAAAAATGAGTATATGAAGAAATCTTGAAACTCAAGGATAAGAAAACAACCCATTTAAACTGTGAGCCAAAGACCTCAATAGACACCTCACCCAAGTAGATATACAAATGACAATTAAGCATATGAAAAGATGCTCTACAGCATATCTCATCAAGATAATGCAAATTAAAACAATGAGATGCCACTATACACTACACACCTATTAGAATGGCTATAATTCAGAACACTGACACTCAAATACTGAAGAGTATGTGTACTATACTATACCACGAGTGAAATGTAATGCAAAGTACGGACTTTGGGTGATTATCATTTGCCAGAGTATGTTCATCAGTTGTAACAGATGTACCCCTCTGATGTGGGATGTTGATAATGGGGAAGATTATGCATGTGTAGGGGAAGGAGTATATAGGAAATCTCTGTACTTTCCCCTCAAATTTGCTGCAAACCGAAAACTGTTCTTAAAAAGTAAAGTCTAAATAAATAAATAAACAAAATGCATTTCTCTTATGAGTTATGTTGCAAACATTTTAATATGTTTAAGTGGCATTTTAACATCTCTTTTTATGAATGTCTTTTGAATCAGTTTTTATAGAAGTTTTGGTCTTTTAGTCCTCTGTTAAAACATTTTTTCATGCTTTTGGAATATTGCCCTTTCATTATGATATAAATTTTGTAAATTATTTCTCCCAGATTCTCTTTTTAAAAATTGCATAGTATTTTGTTATTATGGAAGCAGTACATTTGCATTGTAGTAAAATTAGAAAACATAAAAGGGCAAAAATAAGTAAATTAAATTACATATTCTCACCATCCAGAGATTACCATAGTTAACATAAGTAGATTCCTCTTTGTTGATTATCTCAGATTTATTGTGTAAATCTTTCTGAGTCATGATGTAATGGTTTTGAATACATTGCTGGATTGATTTCATTAATATTCTCATTGGCAAAATTGTTCTCTTGCCATGGTTCTTTCTTTTCAGGTGCAGGATTGAATTTATTATTGAATTTGGTTTTATAGTATTGAGAAAATACTAAACTCACACAGATAAATATCTATAAAATTGTGGGTGTTTAAAAAGATGTGTACAAATTGCTTCACATTTTTGCCATTGATAGGAAGGGTCTATACTCCCCCTCCTTAAATTTGTGCTTAGTAATTCACTCATTTAAAACTGCTTACCCTGGTGGTACCTGGCTGGCTCAGTCAGTAGAACAAGTAACTCTTGAGCTAAGGGTTGTGGGTTTGAGCACCATGTTGGGTGTAAGATTACTTAAAAATAAAATCGTCACATAATAAAACAGCTTACCCCGAAATAGCCTTATACTCTTCATCTAAGATGATAGGAAAAGAAATTTCATTCAAAGATCATTCTAAAAATGAGCTAGACTGGCAGCAGAATTTAACAAAAATCTGTGGTCTCTAACACTTTCGGCATACGACACTACGTCTTCATGACTTTTACAAAGCTTTTAAAACAAACTTTTAAAAAAGTTAAGTCAAATAAAAGGTTTTGAATTATGTACCTTCACTATAGCTGTAATGGTCAGCTCAGACTGCCATAACAAAATACCACAGACTAGGGGGCTTAAACAATGGAAATTTATTTTCTCACAGTTCTGGAGGCTTGAAGTCCAAGATCAGGGTGCTGTCAGTGTTGGTTTCTGGTGAGAACTCTCTTCCTAACTTGTAGATGGCCATGTTCTCACTGTGCCCTCACATGGCCTTTCCTCTGTGTGCACTCAGAGTGAGAGAGAGAGAGAGAGGGAGAGAGAATGATCTTTTGTGTCTTTCCCTCTTCTTGTACAGACACTAGCCCTTGGAAACAAGGCCCCACCTTTATCACCTCATTCAAACTTTAATAGACCTTTATAGGTCCTATCTCCAAATGCAGTCACATTGCGGGTTAGGACGTCAACATATGGATTTTGTTGACATAATTTAGTCTGTAACAATGCCCTGAAGTTCCCTGAAATATGTTGGAGAAAAAAAAAAACTAATCTAATTCACTCAGCCTGCTTCCTTTGCCTATGAAGAAGTAGGCCCAGAAAAGTACTGTGGCATTCCTGAATTAATATGGCTGGACTGTAACTCAGATCTCCCAACTATCTAGGCCTCTTCCTGCTACAGTAAAAGAGATGCTTTTCTTCCCTTTGTTCTTATCCATTTTTGTCTGAAAGCTTCCTCTCCTTTCCCATAGGGCTCTTTGCCTAGGGGCCATTTTTAACTGAACTGTTTGCAAACATCTATTTTTCCCAAGAAGCTGGCAGACAACCAAGATCCAAATCCTAACTCAGCCTGGACTCAACTGAACCCTGGCAATCTCCTCTCCATAGCACATCACTAACTCTGGCAAGTTATTGTCTCCGGGACCTCAGCCCCACTGGTAAAGAGGCTGACTATGCTTTACCTGCCAAATGGCTGGGCTGGTCCAGCAAAGCCAAAAGACCCTACAGCTCTAGGATTAACAGAGAACTGACTCCAATTCTGTGACAGGGGCTACTACCCCCCTTCCTTATTAGACTAGATACCTTACTCTTTCATTATAGTGAGTAGCAGAAATACATTTCAAAAAGTATCAGCCCTGTCCTCAGCCAGAATCTCTTTCCATTCCTGGGATGGTGAAGGAGGTAGGGGTGGAACTGGCATTATACTGGCACAGTCAGTTGCAAGAAGGCTGGTCTCTAAGGCCCTGACTTCACTTATGGCATTCCAGGAAATCCTGCTCTTATTGAGGGTTTTGCCTGGGTAATTATTTTTATATTTTTTGAGATATAATTAATACACCATCACCACAATTTTAGACCATTTTCTTTACCCCCAAAAGAAACCCCATACCAATTGGCATTCCTGTCCTCATTCCTTTCTCTACACCCCAGCTCTAACCAACCACTAATCTGCTTTCCATCTCTATAGATTTACCTATTATGGACATTTCATATGGATGGAATCATATAATATGTGGTCTTTTGTTTTTGGCTTCTTTCACTTAGCGTGTTATTTTCAAGGTTTGTTATTGCATATAGCAAAACTTCAATCCTTTTTAATAGCTGAAAAATGTTCCACTGTGCAAATATAACATATTTTGATTATTTGTTCATTAGTAGATACACATTTGTGTTGTTTCCAATTTTGCCTATTATGAATAATGCTGCTATGGGCATTTATGTGCAAGTTTTTGTATGGACAAATATTTTTATTTCTCTTGAGTATGTATACCTAGGATTGGAATTGCTGGGTCATATTGCAAATCTATATTTAACCTTTTGAGAAACTGTAAAACCATTTTTACACAGTGGCTGCACCCTGTTACATTCTGAACAGCAGTATATGAGAGTTCCAATTTCTCCATATCTTTACCAGCACTTGTTATCATCTTTGTCATTATAGCCATCTTGGTGGGTGTGAAGTGGTATCTCACGGCGACTTTGATTTGCATTTCCCCAATAATAATTAGGGATGAAAAATTATCATAAAAATATGAGCATCTTTTCATGCATTTATTAGCTGTTTGTATATCTTCTTTGGAAAAATGTATATTCATATCCTTTAATCATTTTAAAATTGGGTTAATTATCATGTTTTTGTTGAGTTGTGTATTCATATATTCTGGATATAGAGTTTGCAAAAATGTTTCCCATTCTGTGTGTTGTCTTTTCATTTTCTGCATAGTGTCCTTTGCCCTGGGAATTAAAATTAACATCTTAATCTATAACAGTCTTGTTTGAACTAATACTAATTTAATTTTAATAATTTACAAAAACTTTGCCTCTATGTAACTCCATTCCCTCTCCCTCTCCTTTGTACTATCATTGTCATGTAAGTTATACCTTTATACATTGTATTCTCATCAATGTCAATTTATAATTAGTGGTTTATGCAGATATCTTTTAAATTAGATAGGAGAGAAGGTTACAAGAAAAATTTATACTTTTATTTTTACCTATGTACTTACCATTACCTATGCTTTTTATTTCCTCATGTTGAATCAAGTTATTGTCTATGTCTTTTCATTTCAGCCCAAAGTATTTATTCATTTCATTTCAGCCTCTAGTGTTTTTGGTAGGGCAGATCAGCTAGCAAATAATTCTCTCCATTTTTGTTTATCTTGCAATGTCTTAGCTTCTTCAGTTTTGAAGGATAGGTTTGCTGCATATAGAATTCACAGATGACTTTTTTTCGTTGTTTGACTATGTCATCCCACTGCCTTTTGTCTCCACGGTTTTTGATGAGAAATCAGCTGTTAATCTTATTGAAGTTCCCTTTACGAGTGAGTCACTTTTCTCTTTCCTGCTTTGAAGATTCTCCCTTTGATTTTAATTTTTGACAGTTTGGTTATTATGCATCTCTTCGAGGTCATCCTGCTTGGGAGTTTGTTGAGCTTTTTGGGTGTGTAGATTAAGATGTTGTTGGTTGTTTTTTTTTTTTTATCACATTCAGGAATTTTTTTTTGACATTTTCTAGTATATATATTCTGCCCTTTTCTCTTTCTCTTCTCCTTCTGGAATTTCACTATTTATATATTGGTATGCTTGATGGTTTCCCACATTTCTCTGCGGCTCTGTTTACTTTTATTTATTCTTTTTTCTTGCTGATCTTCACATAGGATAATTTAATTTATCTATTTTACGTTGACTGATTCTTCCGCTACATGCTCAAATCTACTTTGAGCCTTCTGAATTTTTTATTTCATTTATTATAATTTTCAACTCAATTTTTATTTGGCTCTTCTTTTATAATTTCTATCTCTTTATTGATATTCTCTACTTGGTGAAACATCATTCTCATACATTAGTTTAGACATAGTTCAGTTACTTGAATACATTTTAAAAAGTTTAATGTCTGCATCTATTAAATCCAATGCCTGGGCTTCCTCAAGGACAGCTGCTAATTCCTCCTTTTTACTCTATGTGTGGACTATACCCTTTTTTTGTATTCCTCATATTTTTTTTGAAAAATGGACATTTAAAGTAATATGATGTGACAGCTTTGGAAATTGGATCCCTCCCTCCATGGTATTGTTGTTTTGTTTGTTTGCTTAGTGATTTGTCTGAACAAATTTTGTGAGGTCTGTGTTCTTTGTTATGCATGGCATTGAAGTCTCTGCTTAGTTATTAGTGGTCAGGTGCTGATTAGAGAATGATTTCCTTAAATGCTTGGGACAAATAAGCTTCCCAGTCTTTGCTATGGGCCTCTTTGTGCATGTTGGGGGCACACTTTTGACACTCAGGCAATTGACAACCATGTCTTAGGCTTCACTTCCTACTTATACAGAGCCTCAAGGTCAGCCAGAGGTGAGAACTTATAGCTTTCTCATGTCTTCCTTGGGCATGCACACAACCGTAAACATGTGCATGGCTTTTTAGATTCCCAGAAATGTGTTGACACTCTTTAAAGCTCCCTTGTACATCTCATTCTGCAGCTCTTTCTTTTAAGTTTTTGGACAGTTTGTTCTTTGCCCCAACTATTGTCACTGCCTCAGGCAACTGTCATATTGAACAATTGCCCCTGATTATTTTCGACAGGGGAAAAGGCTTTTCCCTTTTGAGTGAGCTCAGAGTCAGCTCAGATAAAGAGAAACCTTGTGAGTATGCCTAGGTGAGAGGGAATTTTCCATCTGGCATCTGGAATGGGAGAGGGAAGTGAGAACAACAGTAGAGAAGGGTCAAGGTGAGGCTACTATGACCCTTTCTTTCCCTCTATCCTGACACACCTTTCATCTTAGCACTCTCTTGATACCCTAAGGACCAAGATCAGACACCTTCTTAATGAATGAGAAGTATTATATATGCTGGTTAAGAGTGTGAAATATCTGGAGTTAGAAAATCTGAATATGATTCTCTCCTCTAACTTTTTTTCAGCTGTGTGTGTGACCTTGAGCAGAACTTAGTTACCCTAAGTCTCTGTTTTCTCATCTGTAAAATGGGAATAATATTAATTATTTAAAGTGAGTTGTTAGGGGTTAGATAAGTTGGGACTTATAATATGTCCAGCATTACCACTGGTCCTGGCTAATGTGCTATTTTTACCTCCAACTTGGATTAAACAGAATACAATGAACTCACCAAAAAGAATTTTTGAAATCTTTAACTTTTAAGAACTCTATTACTTTGAAGAGCAGAGATTGAAAGAAAAATAATTCTGTTTAGCTGATGTCAGCACAAATAGGACTAACGATTCTTCCTTTGGTCAGGGCTCATCTGGCTAGCTGTGGTAAAATGAATGGACTTGCACATATGGGCCGTATCTTGTAGGAATCAGACTAATGTTCAGTTGGTTGAATATGGGTTCTTTGTACTATTATTTCTGTCATCAATTGCTTTTTAACAAACAACCCTAAGATGTAGTGACAAAATAGCCATTTATTTGCTCACTATGTGAAAGCTTAAAAATTCAGGCAGGGCTTAGGAAGCTGCCTACATTCCACATGGTGTCAGCTGAAGCAGCTCAACTGAGGCTGGAGGACCCAAGAGGGCCCCATTCACATATCTGCGATCTTGATTCTGATTCTTGGGTGGCATGTCTTCATCCTGTCCATGTAGCTTCTCTTTCCAATAGGGTAGCTCTCCAAAGGGCAAAAACAGAAGCTCCTAAGGCCTCTTCAGGCCTAGTCTTAGATATTAAACAACATCCCCTCTGCGGCATTCTATTTGTCAAAGCCAGTCACCGGGCCAGCCTGTATTCAAAGACAAGGAAAATAGACTCTTTCTCTTAATGGGAGAAGCAGCAAAGTCACATTGCTAATGGGCTTGCAAGATTGGAGGGATTGTCATAGTCATCTCTGGAAACAATGTACCATAGATAGATTGTGAGCTTTTGGACCCAGAACCCAATTATCTTTGTTAGACTTGGATGTGACTATATTTCCATTTGCTAGTCCCTGGGTAATGAGGAAGCAGAACATTATCAAGTTTGTTTTAGGCAAGGATGTGTGGGAAAGATGAAAGAAACAACAAAAGAAACTGAGAAGATGCCTCCCAGGAGAGAAGAAGAGAACCACAGGGGCTTGGGAGCCTCGAAGCTAAGTGAATACATGTTTTAAGGGGGAAGGAAGTGAGCAACTATAAGACAAATGGTGCTAATGAGTTGAGTAAAATACTTTTTTTCTAGGAAGAACTATAAGAAACTGATAAAAACTGTTTTCAGTAAGAGGTTCTGGTGGAGGGGAAAGCGAAGGCTGCCACTTATCATAACCTACCTTCTTCTGTTTGAACTTTATAGCCTTGTATATAAATTACTCTTTTTTCCAATATGAATTATCTGGGAGGTGAGATTTCAGACATTTTTCCAAAATCTGTTTTAAAGGGGCCTCTTACCACCAACAACTTTTCTCTCCTTCCAACTGAAGTTATATAATAAGAAAATGCAAATGTAAGATTGCTCAGCTAACTTATTGCTCCTTGAGTTCTTTGCCACTTTTTCTCATGGGTGTCGTGTATAATCTAAAACAAGGCATGGTGAAATCTCTGACTTGAAGGTTGAATAAGGTTTTCAGCTTTTAAATAAGGTTTCCAGGTCTCTGAAATAAAATGAACACAGTGGAATTATCCGTATATGAATTTAGGGAAGAGGCCAATTGGGCTGTTCAAATGTGTAGTTCTCAGGGCTACAGTTTTCCTCAGGCTGAATTTATTTTCCAGAGAAGGTGACTTTGCACGTCTGCACAACATCCCCTGAAGTGGAATGTGGTTTGAGCCTTCAGAGTGTCAAATCCAGTTTCATTAGCTTTAGGTTCCAGTTCCCAGGGTGCTATTCTATGAGGGAGCTCTGTGGAAATCAGGAATTGCTGCAGATGTGACTCTTGACCCCTCCGCACCCTTGGCGCTCTACTGTTTCTCCCCTTCTACCCATGTTCATCAGCAGAAGGCCCTGAGGCAAGACCTATTCCTGCCTGTGAGACCCTCACCAGCCTGTAATTTCACCTTCTATCACAGCTCCTGACCTCCAAATGTCCTGTTCCTCGTCCTTTACCTCACACTCAGCACTGCCAGAGCTAAGCCCACCTGCCATGCTGAGAATCTTCACAAAGCCTCCATATCGATACCTTACCTCCTACCTCACAGTCCTGCTGACAGAGCTATAGCCTAGTCCAGCCTGGGACCTGGCCCGGCCTGCAGCTTCTGCTCACACTTACACTCAGGTCAGCCAAGGTGACTAGCCCTGATCAAGACACATATACATACACATATATACACATCGACCTACACAAATACACACCATACACATATATACACAAATACTAACACATGTGCATATGTATACATACACATACATGCATGTACATACAGACATAACAAATAGGCAAAGATAGAGACACATGCCCTTTATTCGGGGCAATCCTTAGGCCCAGCACACATACATTCCCACAAACATACATAGGTATCCACAGACACACAGATAAACATATACACACACTTACGTATATTTGCATATGTGGAAGAGCTGCTCTCAGGCTCAGTGAGGGCACCAGCCAGCCACAAAGACTGTGTGTGGGTCTGTTGTTATTAAAGCAAGATGGAGGATTCTAAATTGCTCTCCATAGCATCGGAAAGGTCAAGGGGTCACTTTAAATGACACGTGGTCCATTTTGTCAGCTCCCATAGAGTCCCACCACCCTCAGCTGCATGAACATTTTCACATACAAGAGAATAATTTTCCCTGTTTCCATTTCTGGAAAACTTATTTGTCCCAGGTACCTTGCCAAGTGTTTTACATATATCACCTCATTTTACTCTCACAGTAACCCAATGATAGGAGCCATAAACACCATGCTATATGGTCTCCCTCCTTAACACAACACAGGTGGCCCTCCCTCCTTTTGGTTTCCAAAATCCTTTCATATGCTCTACTCTAAGTTGATCTAAGTCTTACAATAACACTGTGAAGTAGGAAAGCTTGGCATTGTCATTCCCATTTTGCAGCCTAGACTCACAGAGATTAAGGAACCTTCTTAAAACTGTAAAAGCTCATAAAAATAGGCCAGATCTTACCATTTGTAACAACGTGGATGGAACTAGAGAGTATTATGGTAAGCAAAATAAGTCAATCGGGGAAGACAATTACTGTATGATTTCACTCATATGTGGAATTTAAGAAACAAGACAGGATCATAGGTGAAGGGAGTGAAAAATAAGATAAGATGAAATCAGAGAGGAAGACAAACCATAAGAGACTTTTAACTACAGGAAACAAACTGAGGATTGCTGGAGGGGAGGTAGGTGGGAGGATGGGGTAACTGAGTGATGGGCATTAAGGAGGGCACTTGATGGAATGAGCACTGGCTGTTACATGCAATTGATGAATCACTAAACTTTACCTCTGAAACTAATAATACACTCTATGCTAATTACTTGATTTTAAATAAACAGAAAAAAAAAGCCAGATCTTAACCCTCTGTCACATACTCTGGTTCCAGTAATTTTGCATTCTTATTCTTTTGTTCATTTATCATACATTAATGCTCCCTATCCATTTCAAGAAATTGTCCCAAGCACAGATACTGAATAAGATACAGTCTTGACTTTGAAATAGCTGGCATTCTAGAGGGGAAGAAAAACCAGTAGAGAGATATATCATAATATCACATGCTGTATGCTGGACTTGAGACTTGGACAAACTGGGTGGAATAACTGGTTCTGCTGAGGGAGCCAGCATGAAAAGGAGGCCATGTGTGATAGACAACTCAAAGGCCATGCTTTGTCCATGCTGCTGGAATATCTATCTGCTTTGTGTGTGCAGTAAATGGTAGGCTGGTTGGCCTCCGAAAAATCGTAGTCAGTCACATTCATCTAACTTTTCCTCTGCAAGGTGTGAAAGGCAGTAGTAAATAACCAAAGTATATTTTCTAAGCCAATGCAATATCAGCTCATCAATCATACAGGGACCAATAGGATTGCTGTTTGTCACAGATAGCTCAATTATTATAGGCGAGAAACTACATAATCTAATGCGCCCCTTAAAACTGTTTATGTAGTTGCTTAGCTATTTTAGAAACTGAGTTACAGGTGAGAATGTTCTAGCCTAAATAAGATCAAATATTACCTTTTGCATGGACATCTTATGATGTTTTATTTTATTTTTGATTATTGGATGCCTTTTAGTGTTTTTTTTTCTCTCTCTCTCCCTCTCTCTCTTTCTCGGAAAATTTTAAACACACCCAAGAATAGAGAGAATAATATAATCCATACCAATCATCTAGTTTTAACAATTATCAATACTTTACTAATCCTGTTTCATTTATTTTTTTTCACACAGCCATATTTTTTTCCTGGAGCATTTTAAAGCAACTACAGTTATTATTTTTGAGAAAGGTTTTTTTTTTTTTTGAGAAAGTCTTATTTTTGAGAAAGCCTTATTTTTGAGAAATGTTTGAAGGGGTGTGAAATTAGAACAAGAATATATATGTCCTTCCAAACCTCCTGGGTCTTTAGCCCTAATTAAATTGCCAGCACGATTTTTAAAAAACTTCTCCAGCTTTAGTGAAGTCTCTTTAATGGCATTAGCTCGGCTAACGCACAGCTCAACTGGACAAGGTGTCTTTTGGCCCTTCTCCCTTAAAAAGTGTTCTGCCAGAACAAACAGAATGGAAAAGTTTTTTGACCGAACACTTCAGATAAGAACAAAGCACAACTCAGACATAGATATATAGGAATTTCAGCGGAATAGAGAGGACACCACTGTTGTTGCTGTTTGGGAATTTCAGTAGCTTTGTGTTTTAAGGTAACACATTTGTCCTTTCTGTCATTGGAACTATGATTTCATTTATTTCCTTGTCTCCTATTTTAAGGAGAGCCACCTCTTGGCTGGTGGGCTTAAGAGATCCTGCAATTCACTGTGATGATTACAAGGTGAAAAGTTGTAAGTACCTTAATGGAGTATAATTGTCAGGCTATACCATCATCAACATTACAAATGGGCAATGATTTCAAATTCAAATCATTTTTATTCCTAAAGACACAAGCTTCAATGTTACTTAAAACAACAAAACAATAGAAACAACTGTTGACTGAAAGGGGCATAGTAGAGTAAATTAGAGTGCACCATATAAATGGAATCTTATAAAAGCACGGTTTGTGGGAAATTGCTTGTTTTATCGCATTACGTGATACAAGTAGTATATAAAATTATATGCCCAAGATGAGCTCCCCATGTAGAAAAGTACATGGAAACAAAATTGGAAGGAAATATGCCAGAAGTTGCCTCTGAGCAGTAGGGTTATGCGTGAATTTTCTTCTGTTTCTTTTGATACTTTTCTGTCTTTTTCAAATTTTCTACAGTGAGCATGTAATCACTTGTATAATCAGAAAAACATTTTTTCTAAATAAAAGGGACAAGCAAGTCTCAAAAGCTCAGTGCCTAGAAGCAGACCAGAGATCTGTTTTGAATGTTTCCAAGGCAGTGAACCAGGCAAAAGTAAGAAGGATGATTTCAGAGTCCCCAGGGGAGACTTGTGTAGTTAGTTCCTAGGAAACCAGAAGTTTTAGCCACTCAAAACACATGTAAGTGTTTTTGGTGTGAATCAAAACCTTCCATTAGACATAATTGCAACAGCAGCTGTTACACAACCTGTATAAACTATTTTTGGTGTGAACCAAAATTTTAACAACACAGAAACTATTAACTATTTCGTGGTCACATAGGTGTAAACCTCATCCACCACCGGCCAGGTTTAGCTGCCCTAACAGAGGGGAAATTCCTGATACTTTGGTGGAGCTTGAGGGGAAGCATAGCCAAGAATTAAGACAACTCTTCTGAATGTGGCTTTTTCCTCTTTCTCTTATTCTCTTCAAAGGACAAAAGGCAATTTGAAAATGGCTTTAAAAATTGACTGGATTTCTTAAAATGTCATGAGTAATTCATGCCCATTGTAATAAGAATAACAAAAGTTTATAAAGATATATCTCCTCATTTTTTCTGATTCCATCCACTTGGAAAAACCAATATTAATCCACTGTGTATCCTTACACACTTTTCTCTATGCTTATATAGAATGTACACACACACACACACACACACACCCCAAAGGTAATTCCTCCTTCCTTTATGTTCTTTACAAAACCGGAGTGTTACCTTACACGCAAAGGAATCTGATCATAGAATTGCCTTGAGTGTTCAAAAATACAGATTCCTGGGCCCCACCCTAGGCTAATTAGTTTAGTGAATTCTATAATCGGAAGAGCTTTGATAAATGTCGTTCTCTATTTATTCTACAATTTGCTCTTATCTCTTAACAATACAATGATACAATACGACATGGTTATCCTTTCGGGTTAATACCTGTACATCGAAGTCAAGATCTTTCTGTAGATGTAAGGAAAGATGAGCAGATTTGATTACAAAAAAAAATCAAATTATTTGTTTTGCAAAACACAATGTAGGCAACGTTAAGTGATAAAAGACAGATGATGAAAAAAGATCCACAACACATATAACCAAGGGTTAATATTCCTGATATACAAAGAGGTCTTACAAATCAAGAATTTTTTTTAAAGGGCACTGTTATGGTAGGAAGCCGACTCTGAGATGGTGTGGGTAAGCAGGATGTTAATTAAGAAGTAACCTTTGGATCAACAGCTGTGGAAGGGAGAGGAAGGAAGCAGGAGTGGGCAGAGGGAGAAGTAGAGCTGTGATGCAGGCCCAAAGCATTCTCAGCCCTGCAGAGTTACCCCTCATCACTTCCGTTCAATGCCATCATGAGTCGGGCTGTAGTGTGGCTGTTGCTTTCAGCTTATACCCATGCACTGTGGCAATCCATCCATGAACCAAGCTTCGGCTTTCTCCTCCATTGTCAGCTGATCCTAAGGGATGGTCCCATATACCAAGAGTGTGAGCAGAGGAAGAGATGCCAGTGAGATAGTAGTGGAGAACATGGAGGTCTAGGCCACCCACTCATATACCTACTTGTGTCCTCTGGTCCTACTTGTGCTGGATTTATCACTTCCTTGTCAGAGCTTACGATCAGGCCAAGTTGACCTCTGGATTTGGTGGGTCTAATAGAACCCAGCTCACGATGAGCAGTTGTGGCCACGTGCTCACTTGGTGTCCCATGACCAGCTTATTCCAATTCTACCAGTACCTGAGAGGCTGCTGGGAGTTGTTTGTCAAAGGCATATAATTCTCTAAAGGTGTCACAGCTCTGACCCGAAACTCCAGGGGTCTGCATTGTGATTACCCCATGGGATTTGCCATGAACTCCACCTAGCATCTTTTCTCACCATCACCACTACTACTACTATCCTGTAGGGTACTCTGGTCATATGGCCCAAGCAGTAGGGCTGCTTGCCCTATAGTGTACACCTGTTGCAGAGCTCTTCCTGCCTTGAGTTCCACTCAAAGGCGTCAGTCTTCTCATCATCTAATATATGGGTCAGAGCAGTATTCCCAAGTGAGGAATATACTGTCTCCATGGCCAGATGTTGTGCTACCAGATGTCGTGCTGCCCTTCCTTGTGGTGAGAGGTTCAAAGTGCAATCATTTATCTTTTACCTCGGATAGGATTATTCATTGTGCCCATAACCGATGGACACCTAAGAAATTTATTGATATGCCAAGGCCCTGAAACTTCATAGGGTTTATCTTCCATGTTGCAAGTGATTGTCTATCACCAAGGCCACCAAGAGGCAAGACACGTTTTGCTCATCCAGGCTAATTAGCATCGTTTCTTTCACATAATGAAGCATTGTGATGTTCTATAGGGTACCCGGATCTCTTCGGACTGTATGATGATGGAAGACAAGAGAGTTAATATAGACCTATAACAAAATTACGAATGTATATTGTTGTTTGTTCCATATGAATCTGAACATTTCCAGGTCTTCTTTTCTGAATAGTATAGAAAAGAAGACATTCACCAAATTAATGGCAATATACCATTTACGTGAGGCCATATTTACACGTTCTAGCAAATATTTCACATCTAGCACAGTGGCGGAGTTAGGATGCTACTTGGTTGAGTTTAGAATAGTCTGTCATTGTCTAAGATCTCTCCATTTTTTCCCAGATGTTAGATTACAGAATTAAATATAGATATGACAGGGCCTAACACCCTTGCACACTTAAGACATTACAAATAATATTAATTTCCATACCTTCCTGCTAAATGTAATATTATTTTTCCCAATTTTCCATTATGCACGAATTTTAAACTTACACAAAGTTGGAAGTACTATACAGTTAACACCCATGTAGACACGAACTAGATTCTATATTTTACATTTTATTACATTTGATTTATCCCCTTTGTATCCATTTTTTCATCCATCTATCAACCTCTCTAATATTTTATATGCATTTCAAAGTAAGTCACAGACATCAGAACACTTCCTTGGAAAAAATTCAGCATGTATATTTCAATGTTTGTTTACAGTTCTTATTTTAGGTAAAATTTTCATATAATGAAATGCGCAAATCTTTTCTTTTAAAGATTTTATTTATTTATTTGACAGAGAGACAGCCAGCGAGAGACAGAACACAGCAGGGGGAATAGGAGAGGAAGAAGCAGGCTCCCAGTGGAGGAGCCTGATGTGGGGCTCGATCTCAGAACGCCGGGATCACGCCCTGAGCCAAAGGCAGACACCTAATGACTGAGCCACCCAGGCGTCCCCGAAATGCACAAATCTTAAGTGCACCATTTGTTGACTTTTGACAAATGCATATAACCCATGTATCATACCATTTAAGTACTTACCACCCCCAAACCATACACACATCTGGGACCAGCCCTACTGGGTGAGCTAACAAGCTACTCAGCTAGACTTCTGTGCATAAGTTAGACAAGTGCCTTCTTCCCTCTGAACCCCGCATACCCAGGGACTACACCACCTGATGCTCAGCTGAAGACTGCCCCTCTGACCAGCTAGCATCAAGAGCACCCCCGGGGAGAGTCAGTTGGGGGTGAGCTAACAGCACAGTCCTGCCTCATCTGGAGTGCACCCCCACCCTTACCCCCGCCAGAGGTGCCTCCATCCCATCCCTCCAGGGAGCTGAAGCTTCCCTCTCCTTCCCCCTGAGATTCTCTGGGGTTCTTGCCAGGTAGCGGCCAGGAGGCAGGTGGCCCACATTTGTCAGGATGGGAAAACGGAGATCACCAAGCACGCACGCTCTGTGCTGACCAAGGCTCCAGTCCTTGGGCAGGTCCGCTCAGGCTCCTGGTAAGACCCCAGGAAGAGAAAGAAGGAGAAAGCCAAGGAAGCTCAGAGGGGACAGTGGCTTTCTGTAGCAAGACCTTCTGCCAGGCATGAGCTGGAGGGGAGCAGTCTTGTCCACTAACTGGGGAAAGGGACTGAGCTGCCTGAAGGCCTGGTAGGGCGCGGGGGCGGGGAGGCCTGGGGTGCTGGGAGGGACACAGGGGGTCATTCCACACTCTGTGCCTGTCATCTCTCTCACACTGGCAGGCACGCCCGGTGAGTGCTGACTCCTCTCTCAGTGAGCCTTCCCTGGAGCCCTCACTCTGGCAGGAGAGGGAAGTCCTTTGGTAATCCATACCCTTGGCCCTTAGGCCCTGATTTGCCCTCTGGGATTGTCCCGCAGAGCTCCCTCTGGTCCCTGGTCAGTCCTGTCAGGCCTTCAGCCACCCCCGTGCCCCAGCCCCCTTCCCCCCGAGGGCTCCACAGCTTAATGATTTTCCCCTTGCTATAACACTGCCTGACTAATTGAGCTCTCCGGCCTTCACCTGCCAGGTGGGGAGTATATCTCTCCTCCTCCCCCTACCCTTTATTTTCTTTATTTTCTGAAATCTGTTTGCCTTCCCTGAGTCTTCACAACTGGAACTGAAATCAGAGCTGTAAAGCACACCAAGCTAGTGGCTGTAATGAAACTAAATCTCTGTTCAAAATGCTTATTCATGTTGTATTCCAAATGTTCTGTTCTGTGTGCTGAAGCTTTCACCAGTAGCGGCAAGCCACTGGAGAAATAAGTACTAAATGTAAATCAAGTTGGACCAGCCACGGGTCCCATTCGAAATGACTGCTCAGAAGGAAATCCAGAAGTAAAGTGGAAAGGGAGTTCCTTCTAATTAGGAAACAGCTTCATATCTCCTTCTCCATCAATATGGTTTCATCTTTCTTTTTGTCTTCTGTGAGGACAAAAAAGAGGCATCCAGAAAACGGGGAGGTTGAAAAAGCAAATTCAGTTCATCTTGTAGAGTTAATCTAGTTTGCGTTCTCGGCCAGTGGTGATTCTCAGAGTTGAGCTTGTATCAGAATCACCTGTTACAGGTCTGGGGTGGGCCTGAGAATCTGTGTTTCTGACATGCTCCCTTGTGCCACTGATGCCCTTGGTCTGAGGACCACATTTTGAGATCAGGAAGTGGGAGTCCTCCTATTTTGTTTTCCTTTTCAAGTTTGTTTCTGCCATTCTGGATCCCTTGCAATTCCATATGAATTTGAAAATCGGCTTGCCAATTTCTACAAAGAAGCCAGCTGGGATTCTGATAGGGTCGTCCGAATCTGGATCAGTTTGGGGAGCATTGCCGTCTTAACATTGTCTTCCAATCCATGATCATGGGATGTTTTGCTACTCATTTAGAGCTTTATAAACTTTTTATTACAGAGTATGTACTATATACTCAAACTACATAGTATAGTTGACACACAATCGTAAGTTCGTTTCGGTATACAACATAGGGATTCGACTTTTCTTTTTTTTTTTTTAAGGTTTTATTTATTTATTTGACAGAGAGAGAGACAGCCAGCGAGAGAGGGAACACAAGCAGGGGAGTGGGAGAGGAAGAAGCAGGCTCCCAGCGGAGGGAGCCTGATGTGGGGCTCGATCCCAGACGCCAGGATCACGCTGGCAAAGGCAGACACCTAATGACTGAGCCACCCAGGCGCCCCCATGGATTCAACTTTTCTATACATTATGCTGCACTCACTAAGTGTAGCTACCGTCTGTCCCAGATAATACTATTAAATATCATTGACCATCTTCTCTATGCTGTATCTTTTATTCTTGTGACTTATTCATTCCATAACTGGAAACTTGTATCTCGCACTCCCTTCACCCATTTGCATAAGCGCTTCCCCCTCCTGGCAGCCATCAGTTTGTCTTCTGTATTTATAAGTCTGATTCTGCTTTTCATTGTGTTTATTCATTTTTAAAAATTTCTACATATGAGTGAAATCACATGGTATTTGTCTTTCTCAGTCTGACTTATTTCACTCAGCGAATACCCTTTAGGTCTATCCATGTTGCAAATGGCACCGTCTCATCCTTTTTGATGGCTGTGTAGCACTCCATTGCATATATATACCACTTCTTTCTTACCCATTCATCTACCAATGGATACTATGTTGCTTCCATGTCTTGGCTATTGTAAATTATGCTGCAATAAACATAAGGGCACATGTATCTTTTCAGATTGTTATCTTTTCGAATTAGTGTTTTCCCATTCTTTGGAGAAATACTCATTGAGTAGAATTATTGGATCATATAGTATTTCTATTTTTAATTTTTGGGAAACCTCCATAGTGTTTTCGGTGGCTATACCAATTTACACTCCCACCAACAGTGTACAAAGATTCCTTTTTCTCTACATCCTCTCCAACGCTTGTAATTGTATTCATTTTTTTATGATTTTATTTATTTAGAGCTTTTCAAATATCTTTCAACAACGTTTGTAATATTCAGAGAATAAGTTTTGCACTTCTTATTAAATTTATTTAAATTTATTCCTAAGTATTTTATTTTTAATGTTACTGTAAATGAGTTTTTGAATTTTACTTCCAGATTGTTTTTATAAATGTACAGAAATTGATTTATGTATATTGATCTTGTATCCTGCCACTTTGCTGGATTCATTTATTAACTATAACAGTGGTGTGTGTATGTGTGTGTGTGTGTGTGTGTGTGTTCTTTATAGAGTTTTCTGTATGTAAGATCATGTCATCTACAAATAGAGGTAGTTTTTTACCACTTTCCAATCTGAATGTCTTTTGTTTCTGTTTCTTACCTAATTGCCTTGGCCAGAACCTCCAGCACAATGTTCAATGGTCATAATAAGAGTGGACATCCTTGCCTTGTTCTGGATCCTATGGGGAAAGTATCAGTCTTTTACCACAAACATGATGGTAGCCATGGTGATTTTAGATACTCTTAATTGGGTTGAGGAAGATTCTCTTTCTTCGTTTGTTAGTGTTTTTATCATGAAAAGATGTTGGATTTTTCAAATGCTCTGTCTTTCTCCCATTGAAATGATCATTTGGTTTCTGTTTATATTTCTATTGATATGGTTTATTACATTAATTGATTTTCAGATATTAAACTAATCTTACAATCCTGGAGTAAATCCCACTTGGCCATAGCGCCTGATCCCTTTTACATTTCGCTGGATTCATTTTGCTAATTTTGTTACCTATTTTTGCATCCACATTCATACGAAATAGTGGTCTATAGTTTTTCTTGTGTTGTCTTTGATTTTGGTATCAGTGTATGCGGGCCTCATAGATGGAGCTGGGTGCGCTCTCCCTCTTCTCTTTTGGAAGCTTGTGAAGAAATTGTGTTAATTCTCCTGTAAATATGGAATAAGATACTTGACCGTGAAACCATCTCACCAGGCTTTCGTTTATGGGTGGTTTTGAATGACTAAGTCAGTCTCTTAAATCTGCTCGCTTGTTATAGGTCTATTCAGATTAGCTCTTTTTCTTGAATCAGTTGCGTGTTGTGTTTTTCTACAAATTTGTCATTTCACTAAGTTATCTAATTTACTGTATCAATTGGTTCCTAGTATTCCTTATAATCCTTCCTGTTTCTCTCTAGATCAATAGTAATGGACACCACACCTTGAGAACCACGGCTTTGGGTGCTGTGCTGAGTAGGCTTGAAGGTCAGGAGTCTCTGGTCCTGGGAGGACTTGTCCAGAGGCAGGGACTGCGCCACGTGACCTGCAGGAGTTTCTGGTCAGTGCCCCAGGCCTTGGGCAGGGCTCAGCAACCTACTCCTGGACACCCACCGTGGCTGAAGAGCATAAGTTATACCTGGGACATCCTGTCAAAGGCTCTGTCTCCGCTGAAGTCATCTATCCCTGCTGTCATGCCTTTCTCTTCCTGGGCGGTGGAGGGGAACTGAGGCGCCAACAAACCCAGTAGTTTGGCCCATCATGAGCCCGTGCTATGTCGAGCAGAGGTGGCTCTCAAACTGAGCGTGCGTCAGAGTCACGTGGTGAGGGGTGCTTGGTAAAATCTAGATGGCTGGCCAAGATCCCCAGAGCTTCTGATCAGATCGTCTGGGGGGTGGTGGCTGAGAGTATGTTTCCAGCAGTTCCCAGGTGACGCTGACCGACACCTCTTGGCCAAAGGAACAAAGGCTTCTGTGAACTTCTTGTGACTGGAGGCAGAGGCCTCGGCCCACGGAGAGAGACGCAGACCAAGGAGCAGCCTGAGCAGACTGGAGACTTATTCGACAGCAGATTAGAAACTCTGAGTGACTTGAGTTTCTTGAGTTAGGATTAGTGAGAAGAGCATACTTATACACACTTATTCATTCTGAGCATATTTGCAGCTAATTATCGCATGATGTTTTAGGTTCAGCTCTTTCCACAAAGGGAAGAGGGAAGAGAACTCACATTTGATATGTTAAGATTTGCACTAGCCGCTACGTGTTACCTCATTTGCTTCTCGTGACAACCAGGTGAAAAAATAAATAAAAAGACATCCCCTTTTTTCACACGAGGAAACTGAGCCTCAGAGGCTAAAGTGACCTGTCTAAGGTCTCACAACTGATAGAATTGGTCCCAGGTCCCAGCTCTGGCTGCGTGGCCTTTCAGTGGCTCTGCTCATGAAGCAGCGTGAAGGACATGTCCTACGCAAAGAGCAGAGCTGAGAGGTGCAGAGAAGCATGACAGAAACAAAAGCGTTCCCCTGGAGGGTAAATAATGAGGAAGGAGACTGAGGGGATAGGTCGGGCTAGATCGTGGAGGACCATGAAGTCACCCAAGGAATTTGTACTTTGCCAGTAGTCAATGAGAGTAATTGGAAGAGGGTGGGATGTTAAATTGGGTGTAGCTTCAGAGAAGGAGAGGTGGTGGGAGCAGAGGGGTGGGCTGGTGGAATCAGAGAGCGGAGCTGGAAAGGACCCTCACAGTGACGGATGGGAAAACTGGGTCGGGAGGGAAGTGGGGCACTGAAGGGATGCTGTGGGGCACTGCCTTTGCACCCTACCCTTTAGTGCCAAGCCCCATTTCCCCCACTGTAGGGAGTGTGGGTGCCCCTCAGTGCACGGCTGAGCCCTACGCCAGCGGCCCTTGCCTGAAAGAGGCCCAGCATGCCCAAAGTCGTGCACCACCCACCCAGGTGACGGGGTCAGTCACGGGAGCAGGAAGCACTGGCCCCTTTAGCACAACAGGACAACTCGCGGGGCCACGCGGCCTCAACAGGCAGGCTCCCGTGGGATCGGCGGAGGCCTCTGCTGTCCGCATTGCCCATCGGCTTCGTCCTCTGTTCAGTCCTGCTTGCGTTCCCTGAGGTGTGGGCCCGAGAGCGCCCAGGAAACCTCCTGCCCGCAAGGCCCGCCTCACGCTCTAGTTCCGGGAACATGGCCTGGGACACTTGCCCACGGTCACAGGCCCATTCCCTGGACTCAGGACAGAGGCGCGTGCCTTCTGACTCTCGACCCTTCTACCCCATCTCGCTGACCTCCCACGAGTGCCTCTTAGCCCCTCCGCCACATCCATCCAGGAACTTGGGACAAGTGACCTTAGCGACTGAGTCAAAAGGAGGCCAGGAGAAGCCCTCGTCCATAGCAGCACCACGTGGTGACAAAATGCCGCGTGTGTGTCATACAAGTCGAGCTACACGTTCCAGGTGAATCAGCCAGGAGGAAATGCAAGGCGCCTTTCTGGTGCTCCCAGGGCTCCTTCATTTGCCTGGAGCCATGGCCAGGGAACGCAGGCTGGACCAGGCAGAAATAAAAACGGATCAAGTGGGGGCGCCTGGATGGCTCAGTGAGTTAAGCATCTCTCTGCCTTTGGCTCAGGTCATGATCGAGGT
>NW_024423319.1:41059569-41132464 GCF_017311325.1 Ursus maritimus
TACATTTTATTACATTTGATTTATCCCCTTTGTATCCATTTTTTCATCCATCTATCAACCTCTCTAATATTTTATATGCATTTCAAAGTAAGTCACAGACATCAGAACACTTCCTTGGAAAAAATTCAGCATGTATATTTCAATGTTTGTTTACAGTTCTTATTTTAGGTAAAATTTTCATATAATGAAATGCGCAAATCTTTTCTTTTAAAGATTTTATTTATTTATTTGACAGAGAGACAGCCAGCGAGAGACAGAACACAGCAGGGGGAATAGGAGAGGAAGAAGCAGGCTCCCATGGGAGGAGCCTGATGTGGGGCTCGATCTCAGAACGCCGGGATCACGCCCTGAGCCAAAGGCAGACACCTAATGACTGAGCCACCCAGGCGCCCCATGGATTCAACTTTTCTATACATTATGCTGCACTCACCGCAAGTGTAGCTACCGTCTGTCACCAGATAATACTATTAAATATCATTGACCATCTTCTCTATGCTGTATCTTTTATTCTTGTGACTTATTCATTCCATAACTGGAAACTTGTATCTCGCACTCCCCTTCACCCATTTGGCATAACCTTCCCCCCTCCCCTGGCAACCATCAGTTTGTCTTCTGTATTTATAAGTCTGATTCTGCTTTTCATTGTGTTTATTCATTTTTTAAAAATTCTACATATGAGTGAAATCACATGGTATTTGTCTTTCTCAGTCTGACTTATTTCTTTTCTTTTCTTTTTTAAAGATTTTTTTATTTATTTATTCAACAGAGATAGAGACAGCCAGCGAGAGAAGGACACAGCAGGGGGAGTGGGAGATGAAGAAGCAGGCTCACAGCGGAGGAGCCCGACGTGGGGCTCGAACCCATAACGCCGGGATCATGCCCCGAGCAGAAGGCAGACGCTTAACTGCTGTGCCACCCAGGCGCCCTAAGTCTGACTTATTTCACTCAGCGGAATACCCTTTAGGTCTATCCATGTTGCAAATGGCACTGTCTCATCCTTTTTGATGGCTGTGTAGCACTCCATTGCATATATATACCACTTCTTTCTTACCCATTCATCTACCAATGGATACTATGTTGCTTCCATGTCTTGGCTATTGTAAATTATGCTGCAATAAACATAGGGGCACATGTATCTTTTCAGATGTGTTATCTTTTCAGATTAGTGTTTTCCCATTCTTTGGAGAAATACTCAGTAGTAGAATTATTGGATCATATAGTATTTCTATTTTTTAATTTTTTGGGAAACCTCCATAGTGTTTTCCCACAGTGGCTATACCAATTTACACTCCCACCAACAGTGTACAAAGATTCCTTTTTCTCTACATCCTCTCCAACGCTTGTAATTGTATTCATTTTTTTATGATTTTATTTATTTAGAGCTTTTCAAATATCTTTCAACAACGTCTTGTAATATTCAGAGAATAAGTTTTGCACTTCTTTTATTAAATTTATTTAAATTTATTCCTAAGTATTTTATTTTTTAATGTTACTGTAAATGAGTTTTTTGAATTTTACTTCCAGATTGTTTTTATAAATGTACAGAAATTGATTTATGTATATTGATCTTGTATCCTGCCACTTTGCTGGATTCATTTATTAACTATAACAGTGGTGTGTGTGTGTGTGTGTGTGTGTTCTTTATAGAGTTTTTTGTATGTAAGATCATGTCATCTACAAATAGAGGTAGTTTTTTACCACTTTCCAATCTGAATGTCTTTTGTTTCTGTTTCTTACCTAATTGCCTTGGCCAGAACCTCCAGCACAATGTTCAATGGTCATAATAAGAGTGGACATCCTTGCCTTGTTCTGGATCCTATGGGGAAAGTATCAGTCTTTTACCACAAACATGATGGTAGCCATGGGTGATTTTTAGATACTCTTAATTGGGTTGAGGAAGATTCTCTTTTCTTCGTTTGTTGAGTGTTTTTATCATGAAAAGATGTTGGATTTTTTTCAAATGCTCTGTCTTTCTCCATTGAAATGATCATTTGGTTTCTGTTTTATATTTCTATTGATATGGTTTATTACATTAATTGATTTTCAGATATTAAACTAATCTTACAATCCTGGAGTAAATCCCACTTGGCCATAGCGCCTGATCCCTTTTACATTTCGCTGGATTCATTTTGCTAGTATTTTGTTACCTATTTTTGCATCCACATTCATACGAAATAGTGGTCTATAGTTTTCTTGTGTTGTCTTTGATTTTGGTATCAGTGTAATGCGGGCCTCATAGATGGAGCTGGGTAGCGCTCTCTCCTCTTCTCTTTTTGGAAGCTTGTGAAGAATTAGTGTTAATTCTCCTGTAAATATGGAATAGAATTCACCAGTGAAACCATCTCTTACCAGGCTTTCGTTTATGGGTGGTTTTTGAATGACTAAGTCAGTCTCTTAAATCTGCTCGCTTGTTATAGGTCTATTCAGATTAGCTCTTTTTTCTTGAATCAGTTGCAGTAGTTTGTGTTTTTCTACAAATTTGTCCATTTCACCTAAGTTATCTAATTTACTGGCATACAATTGTTCCTAGTATTCCTTATAATCCTTCCTGTTTCTCTCAGATCAATAGTAATGGACACCACACCTTGAGAACCACGGCTTTAGGTGCTGTGCTGAGTAGGCTTGAAGGTCAGGAGTCTCTGGTCCTGGGAGGACTTGTCCAGAGGCAGGGACTGCGCCACGTGACCTGCAGGAGTTTCTAGGTCAGTGCGCCCAGGCCTTGGGCAGGGCTCAGCAACCTACTCCTGGACACCCACCGTGGCTGAAGAGCATAAGTTATACCTGGGACATCCTGTCAAAGGCTCTGTCTCCGCTGAAGTCATCTAATCCCTGCTGTCATGCCTTTCTCTTCCTGGGCGGTGGAGGGAACTGAGGCGCCAACAAACCCCAGAGTATTTGGCCCATCATGAGCCCCGTGCTATCGAGCAGAGGTGGCTCTCAAACTGAGCGTGCGTCAGAGTCACGTGGTGCAGGGGGTGCTTGGTAAAATCTAGATGGCTGGCCAAGATCCCCAGAGCTTCTGATCAGTACGTCTGGGGGGGGTGGTGGCTGAGAATGTGCGTTTCCAGCAAGTTCCCAGGTGACGCTGACCGACACCTCTTGGCCAAAGGAACAAAAAGGCTTCTGTGAACTTCTTGTGACTGAGGCAGAGAGGCCTCGGCCACGGAGAGAGACGCAGACCAAGGAGCAGCCTGAGCAGACTGGAGACTTATTCGACAGCAGATTAGAAACTCTGAGTGACTTGAGTTTCTTGAGTTAGGAGTTAGTGAGAAGAGCACCTACTTATACACACTTATTCATTCTGAGCATATTTGCAGCTAATTATCGCATGATGTTTTTAGGTTCAGCTCTTTCCACAAAGGGAAGAGGGAAGAGAACTCACATTTGTATGTTAAGATTTGCACTAAGCCCTTTACGTGTGTTACCTCATTTGCTTCTCGTGACAACCAGGTGAAAAAAATAAATAAAAAAGACATCCCCACTTTTTTCACACGAGGAAACTGAGCCTCAGAGAGCTAAAGTGACCTGTCTAAGGTCTCACAACTGATGAGAATTGGTCCCAGGTCCCAGCTCTGGCTGCGTAGCCCTTTCAGTGGCTCTGCTCATGAACGCGTGAAGGACATGTCCTTACGCAAAGAGCAGAGGCTAGGAGGGGAGAGTGTTTTCTGGGAAAGCATGACAGAAACAAAACGTTCCCCCTGGAGGGTAAATAATGAGGAAGGAGACTGAGGGGATAGGTCGGGGCTAGATCGTGGAGGACCATGAAGTCACCCAAGGAATTTGTACTTTGCCATAGTCAATGAGGAGTAATTGGAAGAGGGGTGGGATGTTAAATTGGGTGTAGCTTCAGAGAAGGAGAGGTGGTGGGAGCAGAGGGGGTGGGCTGGTGGAATCAGAGAGCCCCGGAGCTGGAAAGGACCCTAGAGCTCATCCTCACCACCCATGTGACGGATGGGAAAACTGGGGTCGGGGAGGAAGGTGGGGCACTGAAGGATGCTGTGGGCACTGCCCAGCTGCACCCTACCCTTTAGATGCCGGCCCCATTTCCCACTGTAGGGAGTGTGGGTGCCCTCAGTGCACGGCTGAGCCCCATAGCAGCGGCCCTTCAAGAGGCCCAGCATGCCCAAAGTCGTGCACCACCCACCCCAGGTGACGGGTCAGTGCAGGAGCAGGAAGCACTGGCCCCTTTAGCACAAAGGACAACTCGCGGGGCCACGCCGCCTCCAGACGGAGGCTCCCGTGGATCGGCGGAGGCCTCTGCTGTCCGCATTGCCCATCGCTTTCCTCTGTTCAGTCCTGCTTGCTTCGTTCCCTGGTGTGGGCCCCGAGAGCGCCCAGGAAACCTCCTGCCCGCAAGGCCCCGCCTCACGCCTGATTTCGGGAACATGGCCTGGGACACTGCCCCGGTCACAGGCCCATTCACTGGACTCAGGACGAGGCAGCGTGCCTTCTGACTTGACCCTTCTACCCATCTCGCTGACCTCCCACACTGATGCCTCTTAGGCTCCCTCTCCGCCACATCCATCCAGGAACTTGGGACAAGTGACCTTAGCGACTGAGTCAAAAGAGGCCAGGAGAAGCCCTGTCCCTCAGCAGCACCCACGTGGTGACAAGTGCGCGTGTGTGTCATACAAGTCGAGCTACACGTTCCAGGTGAATCAGCCAGGAGGAAATGCAAGGCGCCTTTCTGGTGCTCCCAGGGCTCCTTCATTTGCCTGGAGCCATGGCCAGGGACGCAGGCTGGACCAGGCAGAAATAAAACGGATCAAGTGGGGGCGCCTGGATGGCTCAGTGAGTTAAGCATCTCTCTGCCTTTGGCTCAGGTCATGATCCCAGGGTCCTGGATTGAGTGGCTCCTTGCTCTCCCCTGCGGGAGGCTGCTTCTCCCTCTGCCTGCCGCTCCTACTGCTTGTGCTCTCTCTCTCTCTCTCTCTGACAAGTAAGTAGAATCTTAAAAAAAAAAAAAAAAAAAAAAAAAAACAAAAGATCAAGTAGAAGTCTCAGGGCTTCAGACCCTAGGCCCTGGATCAGGGCGAGGCTGGCCCTGGATTAGGGCTCAGGGTGAGACAGACGGGGGCAGGCTGGAGGTTGTCAGAGGGCCCCGCCACAAGCTGCTCGAGCATTTCCCTACTCCTCATTTTGAGGCAAGACCCAGGGTTTCACAACCGCCAGCCGTGCTCTGCCCGCGGACAGGATCTGTCCCCTGGACTGCTCCCTCAAGATGTGCCCGCTGCTGCCACAGCCCTGCTTGCTGGGGAAGTACGTGGAGCCTCGTGCTACGGCCTTTTTACGGAGCCGCTGTGCAGCCATAGGGACGGGGTGTGTGTGGATTCATCTGTGCTTTTGTGTCGTGCTGTGCGGTGGGAGCGAGGCCCCGAGGAGGCCAAATCCTGAACTCCCGAGGCCCCTGAGGATCGTCCCTCTGTCTTGGGGAGCTGGGGAGGGGCTGAGAGGCAGCCTCTGACCCCAGCTGCCGGTCAGGAGGCCAAATTCTTGGGAGGACACAGAGGTCTTGTTTAAACAGCAAATCCCCCAAGTAGTAAACACACCAGTACTTCCGCAGCACTCCCAATGCGCAAAGCAAACGACAGATGTGGACATCAGACCTTAGATAAAAGCAGTGAGGGGCGCCTGGGTGGCTCAGTCAGTTAAGCGTCTGCCTTTGGCTCAGGGTCTCAGGTCATGAGGGGGGGGGGGGGTCCTGGGATCAAGCTTCCAGTCTGCTTCTCCCTCTGCCCCTCCACCCGGGCTTGTGCTCTCTCTCTCAGTCTCACTCACTCTCTTTCTCTCAAACAAATAAATAAAATTTAAAAAGAAGAAAGCAGTAAATGGGCATTTTTAGTAGTTCCAAGTCTCAAGTCAAGTAAAAGTGAGGTCCAAACAGGGCTTTTATAATGTTTCTGCTGTGCTGAGAGGAAGACATGGCAGTGGGTCACTCCACAAGGAAAATTCTGAATGCTCATTCCAGATTTAAGGGGTCCGGTCCAAACCTCAGTGGAATGAACATTTATTATCCCTGCCCATCTGTTCTGCCCCCCGGGGATGCTGTATTCTATTTCCGTAACTGCACTTGGGGCTCTCGGGCCCCCCTTCAACCCTGCTGCTCATTATGGCAACTGCAGCCACCTGACTTCTGAGTGTCACAGGCAGCCAAGGCTCTGTTGCGTCGGAGCTCTACAATCCGCACTGTTATGGTGAGCCCGGATCCGCAGCGGACACTCCCACTGGCAGGCCTGACCCGCCGAAAGGAGCCGGTACCGAATTTCTTAGAGGAGCTGGTGGCCCTCTCACCAGCTCCTTCTTCATCTTTGCCCCATGGTGCATGCTGCCGCTTTCTGGTGAGTTTTCCAGTCCTGATGAGTATATCCACTCAAGGACGCTCACCTCTGAATCTTTTTATCTCTTCCATGATTGCCCCAGCAATGCCGGCATTCCAACCTCACTTAGCATGGATCCTCACTTTTTCTGTCCTTCTAGGAGATACCCCAGTAGTGAGTTTGAACCATCTCTTGTGCTCCTTACAGGGTATTAGATCCTATATTCCAAGAGATTGTTCCCACATTGAGAAACTCAACTTTTATCCAACGTTACAGACTAGCTCCCTTGATCAAGCACTCGCAGAATCCAGTTCCATGTGAATTTTTCCAGCTCCTGCCAACCCATGCTGGCTAGATTTTGCGGCTTCTTGGGGGCATAGTCACTTTCCTCCCTTATCAGGCCTAGCAAGTTCAGGCTGTGCCTTAACCCTCACCATACGCCTAGTGGCCAGGAGGGAAAGTGAGGGCACACATTGTCTTGTAGAGAAGAAATTCTGCATCATCTCCAAGCAAGAGGTGAGGAGATTATCAATAGGGAAGGCAGATCAGTTCTGCAGGCAAATCTGGGGATCCAAGATTTTGGTGGCCTCAATCTAGATAGCCCCAAACCATGTGTCAGGGTCCTATTCTTTCCCAGGAAGCATTCTGATTTTGGCATTAGCAAATCTGTCTCCATTGGGAGTTTAATCTTCTTGGGAGCTCAATAACCACCGCATTCTATTGGTCTTAGAGCTACTATTTCCCCCTATTGCTCAAACAGTTGATGTATCACACCAGATCGTATGTTCCCTTCTACCGGTATACCGGTCCACCATACCAGTTCACCACCTGGTGAAGATCTTAACAATAATAGGACTGCCACCTTGTGGCAGGGGGCTATCTGTGATGTGGTCCTAACTGCCAACCGGGCAGTGAGTGACCTAGCTCCCAAATCGCATCTATGCGCCAATTTCTTGGAGAAGTCTCCGTTTCAAGTGTCATAATTTGAGTTCCCCGGGAAAAGAAATGCAAGTTAGATTGTAGCATGCTTACTTACTAAGAGGTGTTTTTTGGGGAAAAAAAAGAAAGAAAAAGAGGTGTCTTTTGGATTAGCAGCTGTGGAAGGAAGCTGGTAAGGGCAGAGGGGCAGTGGAATTGCAAGGCAGGCCCACCAGCAGCCTTAGCCAACCCCACAGAGAGGTCTGGAGTCAGAATGACCCTTTGGAATGGTCCCAAGTCAGGCTGAGCTGGTCAAGCCTTTTATAACCCCTTCTTTGGTCCGCCACTGTGGGCTGCCTCAGAAAACTTGGTGACCTCGAGTGAGGCAACTCTGTGTACCTGGGCAATCCCTGAAGGGGCTAACAGCTCGAGTGGGCTTGCCAACAGTGTTCTCAGCAGCTCAGCCAAAAAGTCCTTTATCAAAATGGGAGATGGGCCGACAGATCACAGCAGCCAGCACAGACACCAGCTCTTTGCCCTAAAAATTGTCAATGAAAAGTAAAGAATTGAGCATTGATCCTGTCCTTCCTAGGTGAATTATGTTTCAGCCACGGTGGTTGATGAGGGTAAGCTCTATACAGAGGGACCTAGTTAATACATGACCAGAACTTATGGGATTAGACAATCATTGTTTTGCAACCACAATAAAAAAATTTTTTCAGACAACGAACATCGACTGATGAGACCGTAAAGTGAAAGGCTGACGGGGAACTTTATAGCAGAATATTCAGGCTGCCTCCACCTGGACCCACTGATCAATCTGAATATCATTAAGTGTTGGATCGTATGTACTTCCTGATGTGACGCAACAGGAAGTCTATAGCACCATCTATGAGCATTCCTGGTTTCCAAAAACCTCTGCTCTAGGATCTAGTGAAGGCTTTAGAGCCTACTCATGATTTATAGTTAAGTTACACTGACTCCTCTAACAAGAGGAGCAAGCTAAATGGCGATATGAAGAAGCAAACAGACAAATGAGAATGTAGGGCATTCAACAGTACAAGGGACTGGGTTTCTCCAGCAACTCAATAGCATGAAGTAAGAGAGGGGCGACTGTTTTAAATTAAAGTAGGTTCAAGACAAATACTCTGTGCAATGCGTGCATCTTGTTTGGATCTAGGCTTAAACAAACCAAACGTAAAAAGGCGTACTTTTGAGATAATTGAGGAGATCAGAATGTGGACTGGTACTACAAGACATCAAAGAGTTGTTATGAATTTTGTTTAGTATGAAAGTGGCATCGGGGTTATGTTTTTTAGAAGAGTGTCCATATTTTTAGAGGACAACAATGAAAAAAAGAAGAAAAGAATATACAAAGCAGTTCTGGCAAAGTCTTGATAATTTTTGAATCTGAGTAATAAGTATATGGGAGTTCGTGATATCATTCTCTGTACTTCTGTGTATTTAAAAAAAACTTTTTTTAGGATTCCAAAAAAAAAAAAGGACAAATGCAAAGAACCCAATGGGAGGAAAACGATGCTCTAAGGATATAAACAGGCACTTACAGAAGAGGAGATTCAAATGTACAACAAAAATTTCAGCTTCACTGGTAGTTGGGGAAATGCAAATTAAAACAATAAGGAGATCCTTTTATTCAAAAGATCTGCAAGAAGTTAAAAGAGCAGGACCAGATATCCAGCCCTATGAGCATGGCAAAATAGCTGACTCGCTGGGAGGTCAAATTGCTTCCATCTTACAATATTTATTAAGAGTAACCCATGCACATGCTATTAGACAGCAGTATTCTGTAGAAATTATAGTACCAGAAATTAATGATCTATACATGAGGATGTCTGAGGCAGCATTTTTTTGTGTTGTCAAAAAAAAAAAAGTTGAAAACAGCCTGTTATCTTAGAAGGATGGTCAAATAAATTATGGTTCATCCATACAAAGGAATGTTATGTTTTTAAAAAATAAAAATCTTTTTTTTTCTATAATCAAACAGTGTGGGTGTAATAGCACAAAAATTAGAAAATACAAATAAAAATAAGAATCGAATTTATAGTTCCAGACCTGGAGATATCTTGGAATACATCATTTTAAGCGTTTTTCATTGTGTGTGTGTATATGCATGCATATGTATTATGTATGTGTGGATATATATGCATATATATAGATATATACACTTGTTTTTCCAATAAAAAAAGATATCACGTTACACATGTTGTAACTTCTTGGTTCTTTAATTCCTTCATGAATATTTTCCACATCAATAAATATTCATCTATGAACATGGCCTTTAAGATCTGCATAGTATTCCATTTCAAGGGTATTCCATAACTTAACCAATCCCGTATTAGGGGGCATGTAAGTGCATTCCAATGTTTTCTTTTATAAACAGCCTCCCCGTAGACTAGCAAAGCTTTGAAGATGATTTCCCAATTGCCTTCCAGAAAGTTCTGGGTGCTTCTGGAGACACTGGAGCCAGCACAGTCAGAATGCTTTCCCATCACGCGAGCCTGCTATCTTCGCAGATAGCAAAACTGTAGTCTTTCGAACTTGTAAGACTTGTCTTATCCTGCCCGTTAGTCATGCAGCCTAACTGGGACTCCGTTCCAGAAATCCCTACACCCTCTCCCTCCTCTTGCCTCATTCCCGCCCCTCCCCACGCACCCGCCCCCTCCCCCCCGCGCTTTCCCGCTCGGCGGCCTGGCCTATGGCAAGCGCCAAGAATTAATTAGGGGCGGGGATCAAGGAGCGGCTGTCAGGAGGTCGCCATATTTCTGTACGGCCCTGAGGCCGCCCCGGCAGGCAGTCGGTGGGTCGGGAGAGGTGCTGACAGGGCGGGGCTGCCGCTCGGCTCTGCCGGCCTCACCCCTCCCGCCCGGGACAGGTGGCTGGAGCGCGCCCCGCCCCCGCCAGCTGCGGGTGGGAGCGAGGGAGGGCCAGCCCCGGACGGCCGCCGCCAGCTGCGAGGGAGAGTGAGCGAGGGCCAGTCCGGGACGGCCGGGCGAGGAGTCCGGCGGCAGCAAGCGAGTATCGTGGCGGCCAAAAAAATGCTCCTGTACCGAGGGGCCCCCGCGGGCCCTGGCGCGCCTGGCAGCGGGCTGGCCCGGCCGGGCGGCGGCCCACAGGCCTTTGGGATCCGCCTGAGCACTGTAGGTCGGGGGCCCGAGGGGGCGGACGCGCGCGCGCGGGCCCCGGGGCTGCGGGGGGCGCGCGGGGAGGGCCCGGCGGGCCGAGGCCTCACGCGGGACGGGACCTTCTCTCGCCCCCAGATGAGTCCCCGCTACCTACAGAGCAACTCCAGCAGCCACACGCGACCCTTCAGTGCCATCGCGGAGCTGCTAGGTGAGTGGCGAGGGCGGGCTTGGCCGCGATCGCCCGAGGCAGTGGTGCCAACGTGGTGCCGCGGACGCGAGAGGAATGCGCGGAGCCGCGCCGGGCGGGCCGGGGCTGGGGTGGGGGCGTCGGGACCGGCCCCGGCTCCGCAGGCGGAGGAGGGGGACGGCTCTCCGGCCAGGGGGACGAGGTCCCGCGGATAAAGCTGAGGAAACAAGGTGTGTCCGAAGAGTTAGGACGCCCGTACGGTTTTTCTCTCTGGATCGTGATGTTCTGGCCACTTTAGGATAGCTTAGTTAATAATCAAAAGGAGATGCATAAAAATATCGGGCCCCGAGGCAACTGTGCTCCGCAGGGACTGGCGACCGACGGAGGGTGCCAAGCTAGCAGAGGGGCATTGTGGAGGACCCGGCGGGGTCCTGAGGAAAGGTCTGGAAAACGGACTTCTTTAACTTTTGGGACCAGAGAGTCTGGGAATGATGGGACATCTTTTAAGAGATGACACGAGTGCATTTGGCTCCCTGCGACTGCGGAGGGCTGGGTCCGTGGTCCACGAGCGCCCTCACACCGCTGGAATGAATACTGAGCACTTAACCTCTCGCTCCACCGATGTTTGCTTTTAAAGCGTTTTCAGTTGATCCCTTGAAGCCAAGTACACCAGCTTTTGCAGTAGTGTGCTAAATACTGTGTGGAAAGCAAAGAAGAAAGGCATTCCCGAACAAAATGCAGCACACAGAGCACATTGTAAATGTTTCAGGCATGGAGAGAAGGGAGAAATGGTTATGGGACGGGGTAGCACCAAACAAAATCTTGAAAACTGGTTTCCAAGCTCACCAGATGAGCCCCAAGCAATTGCTGGGGCCATGCGGTGTGAGTTGTCTTGAGCAAGAAGTCAGCGGGCAGCAGGAGGGTCAGGAGAGTTATTGGGAAGGGTGACAGAGAACTTTGATGATTAGTTCAACCATCACAAGAATGCTTACATTGTGTATGAGTGTTCTTCTGAAGGTGCAGGAAAAAAAAAGGGACTTCGACACACTTTGAATCCTAGAGAACAAGGACTGTATCTTTAAGGGTTTGCACCATGCTTTGAGCAAAACTCTGCCTGGTGGAACCAGATCTCTGTGCGTGTAACTCACAAAAAAGAAAAAAGAGAGAAAAGTAACAATTTATTTAGGGGGAAATGAGAGACCAAGGTGTGTTACTCCCTCACAGCTGCGCTGTATAGCGATGCTGTGCTGTGTACTGAACTTTAGAGGTGACTTGAGGAATGTGTTCTGTTTGCAGTTTTCAATATACTATATTATTTTTGTGCCGAGCATTAAATTAAGGAACCTAAGCCTGGCCCAAGATGTCTTCAATGAGTGCAAGTGTGTATGTGTATTATTTACATAGACACACATGCATAGGGAAACACAGATTTTAAAACCAAATCACAGCTATTTGTGGTAATATTAACAGTAGGAAGAAAAGGAGAGCAAAGGGTTAACCGGTAACCCAAAGCTTTAGGTTTTCCCTTGATTTTTTTTTTCTACTCCACTTATGCATTAATTTTCTAGTGAATCATTCATTCAGTGAATATTTATGGAGCATTCACTGTGGGCGAGGCCACCATGGTAGGAACATAAATGAATACAACATAGACTCACTTTTCTAGTAGGGGGGAGATAAAACTTGTACAGAAGGTTTGTATAACAGCAAAATGGAAAGTGATATATCAGCAAAGATCTACATATCGAGTGCTATGGGAGTTCAGAGGAAGGAGGGATGACTTCCAGCTTACCAGGAAGAGGAGGGTTAGGAAAGGCTTTGTAGAGGAGGTGACATTTGAGCTGAGATTTGAAGGATTGGGACATGTGGATACGGGTGTGGGGAGGGGAGGGCATTCCAGGCAAAAGAAACAACTGCATGAACAAAGGCATGAAGAGTACTGAGTTGCTGAGTTTCATTAGAGCATGGAGTTTACAAATAGTTACAACTGTAGGTCTTTGGAGAGTGTATAAAGCATCATCACAAGGACATTTTTAACTTTACCCTTTGAGGTATTATTATACGGCATTATTATAATTAATATTATTATTGTCATTATTATCATTATTATTTTTATCCTGCAGATCAAGATATGGAGGCTCAAAGAATTTAACTGACTTTTCCAAGGTTACATGTCTAGTAAGTGGCAGGTCCAGAACTCAAGCGCGGGGCTTTTTACTCCCAAGTACCAAGTAGGTCATGAGGTTGGAAAGGTGACCTGGGACCAGGATGTGACTGGGAGGCCCAGGTATTTGGCCTTTTAGTCTGAAGTTTTCTGAGCAGGGGAAAGTCCTGATCAGAACTGGGCTTCAGGAGAGGTATTCTTACAGCTGCATAAAAGGTGGATTGGAAAAGAGAGAGAGCCATGATTTCAGAAGGCAAGTTAGGAGGTTAACTTGTAACATGTATTAACATAATCCAGATGAGTGGGAATAAACTCTGTAAACTAAGAAAGTGGCGGGAATAGAAAAAGCTAGATGTGAGAGAGCTTAGGGATGCATAGGGTAAGAGAGTGAGGGATAAAAAATGATTTTCAAATTTCAAACTTGTGGTCATTTGAATGCTGGCCGTTTGTGTGTGTGTGTGTGTGTGTGTGTGTGTGTGTGTGTGTGTGGAACAGGGGAAGAATAGGCTTGTGTGGGAAGGTGATGACCTTAATTTTAGACAAGAATGCTTTTAGGTACATGCAGGCTGTCTGTAGGGCAGCAGCTTAGCCCTGGCGGCCTTGCAAAAATCCACACAGGCCGTCCTCCTGGAACAGGAGAAGATGGGAGGCTTGTAAGGTGCTACCTCCAAGCTACCTCCTGCTTGCATCCTGTCTGTCTGCGGAGGCTGTCACGGGACAGTTTCTCATTGCGGCCCAGGTTCTGATGAGCTCTGAGGCTTCATTCAGTTAGAATGCTTTTTTAGAAGACCAGGTCAAGGGATAAGATAGTTCCCTGGAATCTGGTTTCTCATGTTCTTGCCTAAGTGGGGAGTAAGGGGAGGCAGAGATAGGGTCCTCCTGCTCCAGGTAGCATGGGCCAAGTTAGGAGAGAGAAGACTCCTTGGGATCTGGTAGCACATGAGATTGTATGGGCCAGGTTAGGGGGATAAAGACATCCCAGGATCTGGTAGTACAACTCGGGCCTAAGTGGTGGGCAGGGGTAGAGGAGCTGGGGTTCTCAAGGGTTCTCTCGCTGTCTTACCTCTTTGTAGGCTGGGAGGGCTGGGATAGCATGTGTCACGCGTTGATTATGTTTTCAGAAAGTTAAGCAGCAAGAGAGAGGATCGAAACCAGCCACCAGATTGGGGTCTTATTATTATATGTTCATTTGTTGAGGCTGACCTTGTTATTATTATAATTTCATTTGTTGAGGCCAAGGGGAAGGCTACTTCAAACCAAAAAGACGTGTGAATCTGGGCGTGCTGCTGCCCACTGCTGTCTCGTTCCATGCTGCTCGAGCTGACCCTGGCCGCTAGGGCGCCCCCTCCCTGCTGGACTTCAGCAGCCTCTAGCCAAGGAGATAAGATGCCTAGCTGCTCCTGGCAGCTACCTTGTAACTCCTGAAGTGCCTGTGTTAAAACTCTCTGGTATGTTTCCGTAAAAAAAAAAAAAAAAGCATCTAATAACGTTTGGACAAAGTTTGCAGTAAACAAGAAAGAAAGAAAAGTGATTTTGCGAGAAGCGCACGCTGATTCATTGACTGCGCTGTTACATACACTCAGAATTGGATGGATATGTGTTACGTGCTTGAGTTGCGAATGTTCATAAAGTATTAGAAAGACTTCCTCCCATGTTCAAAGTTTTCAAAACGGAAATGATGCCCTGGCCGTTGACAAGGTAAAGGTATCAGTCTCAATGGCCCTGGTTTTCTGCGAGCGAGAGTGACTGATAGATAAGTCCTAAAACGATTCAGGGCCTGCTTGCCAAGTGGTTTCTTGAAACAACGTAGGCAGTTTCACAGTGCTGAGTCCTTCTGTCAGTTTGAGGAAAAAAAAACTGCTGCCTCTCACACAAAGTAAAACACTGTATTTCTGATAAAGCCTCTATTTGCATGTCAAGCTTATAATTCCTGCCAAAAGTTGGCCCACTTGATTTCCCACATGACACAAGGCTTTGGCCCCACCTAGTCCTTAAAGATCAACCCTCTGGAACCTCTTAACTTCCTTCTGGGGCTCTTGGAGATGGCCTACTGCAGTTAAGACTTGTTCAGCTTACAGTCAGTGATGATGATTTTATCAATGGACACGGCAACACCACTCTGGCCCTTGAAATCAGTCCGTGTCTTGTTTTCGTTGCTGGACATTCCACACTTCTAAGTGGTTGTAACTGAAACTGCTGATTATATTTTGAATATGAGTAATATTTCTCTTGCTTGTAAGGGATGTTCCCAGCGGAGAAATGCCATGATTTGAACAGCGGCCGCGGGACAAGTACACGGCCAGAACCCTCCCTGGTGCTCTCTCAGCCCAGCCCTGTGGTATCAGTAAGGTAGTCTAGGATGCCAGCGAGAGGAAAACGGGGTGGACGGGAAGGTCTCTGTCTTGATGAAAGAGCTAGTAGGGACAAGAGTGCCTAGGGAACCATCGGACACATGGTTCAAACTGCCATCCCACTCGGGCCAGCGAGTCCTGATGACACTGTTGCAGTACGTGTGTCTGTGACTGACAGTTGTGTGACCTGGAGTCTGGGGCACAAAGATGTGGCTACTAGACACTGGCACCCCCGGGGTGCCATCTGTGAACTTTGCCCAGATGTTAGAATGTGGTTCTGTCTGGTGCCTTTGGAGTCTTAAATGATGAGCCCATTATGAAGATGGGACTCAGGAATCGTGAAACTTTTTTTTTTCTGCTTTAATTCTGCCCTCTCTATTTGATGAGGTTGGGACAGCTTCACGTTTAAGACTATGCCAGAGTACTTAAGCAGAATCCCTCCCTCTCTCTAAGCACGCTTGTTAGCATTCACGGGGATCCGGGCTGGCGGGCAATTCAACGTTTCAGTTTGAACTGCTAACTCTTTCAGTGCCTCTTAGGCCGCAAACAGAGATGGTGATAATGTCCGTGGTCTTTAACAGAGGAGGTGATGTTAAAAAAAAAAATAGAAAATAAAATGTTCACGGATGCAGTGTAATGTGTGCAGTATCCACCGAAACTGCAGATTCAACTGTTCTCCACAGCCACCCTCTACTGTGTGTGTTCATGAGCAGTGAAGTGGCTGAAAGACAAGAAAGAAGTAAGAAGATGAAAACGGAGCAACGTGCTTTGTGTAGAGGAGTTATTTTTCCCACAGACCCTGAAATGTGAAGGGAGACAGTCAGATTGCAGTTCAGTCATTACATGAAATCTAGAAATCAGCTTCATAACCCCACCGGCCATCGATACCTGTTGTTCCCGATATCCCAGTAAGCTCACTACCATCAGGGCTCCCTGCCCACCTTTGGGGACATCCACCTGAAGGGAATAAAGGCTAGTTTCGTTGTCTGGGGGCACTGAACTAGAGATTTTACTGCAATACGAGAAAAAGGGGTTTAATATTACAGATTTCTACCTTTTGCAGATAATGCTGTAGATCCAGATGTATCCGCCAGGACGGTCTTTATAGATGTTGAGGAGGTCAAGAATAAACCTTGTTTGACCTTTACTGATGATGGATGTGGGATGACACCTCATAAACTACACCGAATGCTCAGGTAAAAATGTCTTCATTCTTTTTCTCTTGTCTTGAGTTCCTGAACTCTACTTAGGGCTTCCTGATTTTCTTTAATATTTCCCTTTCCGTTTACTCGTTCAGCAAATATTTACTGAGCATACATTATGTGCCAGGGCACTGGTGATGCAATAGACACTATTCTTGCCCTCATAGAACTTACAGTTTAGCTGGCAATTCAGACAACGCAGCAGTAATCATGATACAAAATGGTAAGCGTGCTAGAAAAGCATAGGATGCAGGGGGATAGGCCAGCAGGGGAAGCAAATCTGATCCAGGAAGTCAGACCAAGCGTCTTATCGGAAGTGAAGTTTAAACCGAGCTCTGAGGGTGAGTAGTAGAATTGGATGAGGTAAAGGAGTAAGGGGTAAGGGTTGAGCGTTCAAGCAGAGAATAGCAAGCGTAAAGACCTGGAGGCCTTCACTGGCCTGAGACCTCCTCCAAATTATATTAGGCTGAACGCACTCCTAGATCAGAAGTATTGCAGTTGGGATGGTTTGTGGGTTAGAACTGTGAATATGCCCGGGTATAATCAAGCCCCACGAAAGATAAATAGAAGACATTCATACACATAATCTTTGAAAGGTTTTGCAGTAGAATGGCAAAATTAGGGAATTTTCTCTTCTATCTGTTGGAGCCGGTGATTAGAGATTTCTGTTGCCACTCTCGGTTCATTTCATTACTTTCAAAGGTTTGTAGTTGAGAATGTAAGTTTGTACTTGGTTATCTTCACGTATCACTCAGGAAAAGATGAGTGTTTCCTCAACTCCTTCCTTCTCTCTTCTTTTTTTAGAGATGAGGTTAATTACTCTCCACGTGGCTTCCTGAACTAGTGTGTGAAGCCTGAGTAACAATGTAAGAGGGGTTCTGTGGAGGAGGGAAAGGGCTCTGAACTATAAAAAATGGAAAACGTTCATTTGGTTGTAGTTCTCTTTAAAGGTATCCTAATTCTATAACCCTGTTTAGAGGGAAATCCCTTTGATCCATCAAAGAAAAGAAATGACATTTGGGCATTAACCAATTAAAATGTTATGTTTTACCACTCAGCAGTCTGTGTACCTTGTGTCTCAGACCATCATAATTAGAAGAATATTCGAGGAAAACTTCTAGAAAGTAAGATAAAGATGTGGCCAGTATGTTGGTGAAGGTATGGAGTTGGCCCTATCTTTTAATTTATAGCATTACTTTTAGCTCCTCAAGTTAGTATTTTATTTTAAAAATACAATTTTAGATGGGATGGAACCAAAACATTGATATGTCCAATTATGTGTGTATTCATTTTTCCCCTAAAATCACTTATTTCTTTAGTAATTCATGGGTGTCGGATAGTGGGCCCAGCAAATCTTAGTGCCTTCCATTTTGTCTGTGGAACTACATCCATGAAAGTTGGTGCTTATAGCTAAAATGCAAGAGAAAGGAGGAGGAAGAGGATTTCAAAATAATCACAGCAAGTTTTGTTCCAGATTCATTCAACCAATTTTTACTGAGCACCTATGTGAAAGTCACTGAAGATAAAGTGGTAAACCAGATAGACATCCTTGCTCCCTAGGGGCTGCCAGTTTAGTGAGAAGGATAGCAAAGAATTGACTAGTAATACAACTAAATAGGTTATCTCATCTCGTGGTAAGTGCTATGAAGAAAGACCACAGTTTCTATGAGAGTATATGGTGGAGGGATCTAACCTAGTCTAGGGAGTCAAAAAAAGATCCCCTGAAGACGTGGGATTTGAATTGAAATATGAAGGATGAGTATCATCTGTTCCTAATTTTGTTCCCTCCCCAAGGAACAAAACAAGCAGAACAGGCAGAAACTTATTTAGCCATAGTATCTTCTGGCATTATCATACCAAATATCTTTCCCACTAATTTGAGCTGGGCAATTCTTCATACTGAAAAATTAATTTTAGAGAATTTTTAATGAGTCCTGGATTAATGTATAGTATATGTACCAGATTTTATTTGTGGTCATAGCTTAAAACAGACTTGAATGAGCTAGAAGTTCCCATTCATTTAAAAGTTCATTTAGTCCAATCCTAACTCCTGGCCATGGATCCCACTTACCACAATTTCGTTATAAATAATTGAACTTTAACGGTAGCTTTGAAAACTATTAAGTATGTTCATTTTTCTGGATTTGGTTAGGGACATACTACTTTTATATAGTAATAGAGGTAATTATGCAAAATGATTAAGCCCACTGAAATACTATTTCACAATAACATTTGTAATAATCCTATCCACATTTTCCAGCTCTTCATGTTACTCTTCCTATTTCCAGGCTAATAAAATAGTTGTCTAACTGTAGCAAGTTTCTCCCATAAACACAGAATCCCAATGAAAATCAAATTAAGAAGGAAAAGCCTATCATTAAATTCCTTTAAAGTCCACAGTGAATGCTCTTTAGCTTCTGGCGATAGGGTGAGGCATCTAGTCTAGCTGCCGAGCTGCCTTTCTCCACGAGGTAGAAAACCTCTTTCAAAGGTCAAGGATTAAAAAGAGCCACAGATCCGTGGATTAAAGGTATTTGCCACCTCTGCTCAGAAGTGCATTTCCTAGTAGGTCTGTTCTTCTAAAACAACAGCCAGAGAATAACTGTGCTTAGCAGTGTTCCATTGTTTCGCATTCCATATTACATCACCAGTATATCTAGGAAACAGCACTGCCCGCCCTCGTGTGTCCACGGATTTGCTGACGTTTGTTTCATTGGTCAGAGTCCCAGTTTAAATTGATCTCCTTAGATTCTAGAATCTTGACATTTTAAGGAACTCGGGAGCAAGCTGCTATCTCCCTGGATTCTACTCAAAAAGCTGGTATTCGGCCCCCTTCCCCCCGGTCTGTAAACACTGCTGTCTCTTACACGAAAGGCTAGAACAGGACTTAACGTAGGGAAGCCACCTGTCTAAGCCAAGAGATCTCCGGAAAATTAGTGAACTATACCAAACTATATAAAATACATCCCTACAATTCTGTTCTTCGTTGTGAGGGCTTTGATACTTGGTAGTTATTTGATCGGGATCTGACATCCGTTCCATAATTTTCAGTTAAATAGAATACCTAACACGGGAATGTAGATGGAATAAAAGAACACATGGGATGGGTTAAGTGGAACATAACAACAAAATTCAGAGCTTCCGGCTCCTCTCCTCTCGTTTTTCTTATCCTTTTCCATTTCTGGCTCTGGCCCTGAGCTATTACTTACCTTTTCAACCTAATATAGTCATCAGGGCTCTCCAAACTAAGTAACACAATGAGGATTTATACTTACAAAGGGAAAAATGGGTGTTAGATGGCAGAAGAGTCAGGAATGGTTGGGAAATTAAGGGAATTGTATAGATTCTCCCTATTTTCACCACTTTCCCTTAACCACCGAACTGAAGCTTGTGAGGCACTAGAGATGGTTTAAGTCCAAATAACCATATAGATTCATTTTGTGTGGTAGGTAAGATTACTGTGTATGAAGAGTCCTGAGTTTTAGATAGGACATTCGATCTGAAGTAGAGGTAGAGGAGAGCCCAGGACAGTTCTCAGAATGACTTCTAGAGTTAGTTTAAAATTGAGGTTTAAATATTACTTTATAATTTAAAATGTACTGTACAGACAGTATATAACTTAATCGTCCTAACCACTCCCATCTTTTCTAAGCACTTCTTACACAGGAGGATTAGGAATGCCTGAATTTCACCAGCTTTCATAAGTTTATTTCCTGGATTACTGAGGCCCATAGATGGCAGAAACTCAATGATCGTTTGGTATTTTCCAAGGAACTGCTGCCCTAGAAATTACCTTTTACTTGGTTAGATTTATCTGTAGGATATACAAAGCTCTTAGGAAGTGTCTAGAAGGACATAATGGTTTTATTGTGTAACACTTTGAAATAGAAAATTAAAAGGTGGTCCCTCTTTCTTAGGGAGTAAGCGCAAGCCACAGCCTTCAGGAAGTAGAAACCAGGCACCTCAGCCCTGCTCCGAAGAGTAAGAGCCAAGGCCAAGCCACTCAGCCGTGGCAGATAGAGTGTCTCTTTTGTCGATATTGGAGAAGCATCTAATCTGTAATATATGAAATCCTTCCTTAGACTGTAAACCATGAAGGCAAGAATCATGTCTTTTATTATTAACAGTTGTGTCTCCAGTGCTTAGTACAATGCATAGCACGTGGTAGGGACTCAGTAAACATTGATCGAATGAATGATAGCGTACAACATTGTACACTTTGGAGAGAAGCAGTCCTTAAAATTAGTTTTATTTGTGGTGAGAGAAAGACATATGAGGAAGCCAATCATCATTTTCTGGATTTCGTATCTTTCTTTCTCTTTTTCTTTTTTCTTTTCTTTTCTTTCTTTCTTTTTTTTTTTTTTTTTTTTTTTTTTTGGTTTTGAATGGGGAATCTAAGCACGGGAAAGGATCTGGCTCCAGAGATTGTTGAGGTGACACAGTGAAAGGTCCCTAATAAAACCAGAGAGCCCTCATACCGCAGCTGCCTGCTGATATTCAGCAGCAGACCTACCTATTTTTATCCCTTGGCCACATTCCAATGAACTGTCCCAGCAGATGGTGCAGAGGTTGAGAATTGGAAGGATTATCCTTTGGATAGATGGTGGAAATTGTTAAGATATATAACCTCTGGCTTTTCTGATTTCTAGAAGGGTGATCTAGATCTCGTACTTCTTTTTTTTTTTAAGATTTTATTTATTTATTCGACAGAGACAGCCAGCGAGAGAGGGAACACAGGCAAGGGGGAGTGGGAGAGGAAGAAGCAGGCTCATAGCAGAGGAGCCTGACATGGGGCTCGATCCCATAACGCCGGGATCACGCCCTGAGCCGAAGGCAGACGCTTAACCGCTGCGCCACCCAGGTGCCCCTAGATCTCGTACTTCTGACCAGTGCTGCTATCGCTTCCTTTTGTGACCCGTGCTTGGGCGCACTCTGAGATAACCACCACTTTCACCCTACCCTAACTTCGCTATTAGCAGTCAGAACCATTGTGTCTAGACAAGAAAGGCAGCTGCCCACGGCCGCCTCCAGTTCTCCCTGTTAGTCAGCGAGAAGAGGCCATCTTGACATTCGTCAAGTGCGACTCTCCTGTGGCGGAGGTGTCTGTGTACACACACCGGCCACACAGGAGAATCCGGGCCGTTACCTCATAGTAATTTCCTGTGGTTTTCACTTAATAGTTTTGCCCAGAGGTACCTAAAGGAAGAAAGAAGGAGTGACTTTTTATAAGTGTGTTTTATTCATAAGCCATTCTGCCTGTCAGCCTGTCTTATGATGCTTTTTACCTTTCTGGTTTCTTTTTTTTTTCTGATTTCTTTTTTTCTTGTGTAATTACAGCTTTGGCTTTACAGATAAAGTAATAAAGAAGAGCCAGTGTCCCATCGGGGTCTTTGGTAACGGTTTCAAGTCAGGTTCCATGCGGCTAGGAAAGGACGCTCTTGTCTTCACCAAGAATGGGGGTACTCTCACTGTTGGACTCCTGTCACAGACCTATCTGGAATGTGTCCAGGCCCAGGCAGTTATTGTACCAATTGTTCCATTCAACCAGCAAAACAATATCCTTTCTGGAAATGGTGAATGTTGGTTAAAAATGAGTCTGATCTAATTATGATAGAAAGCTCTTGTCTTAGCTCAAATCCAGCTTTCAAAAGTTGTCATATTTAAAGAGGTATTCGAGTGTCTTTAGTTTACCTGGAATTTCACTGTATGAAATACTTTTAAAAATAAATGTACCGTTGATAGAAGCTTAGAAATGTTTTTTATTGTATTGAAATATCCATTGTTTTCAGATACATACTATTTGGCAGCTTATCTGATAGCAGAATGGCTCGTTTCCCTGTACCTAAGACAGGCTGTTATTTCTGTTAGATGACAGGTTGTCTTGACCGAAGCAGCACAGCAGTAAAGTTTGAACGCATTGCTTCTAAAGAGGCTAAAAATTCAGCCTTTGACCTGTTTCTTAAATAGCCTTTGTTTACACTGTATCTTTGAAGCTGTAGTCTGCAGGGGTAACTGATTTTGGTGTTTTGTCTCTGCGACCTTTCTCCATTTTCCCCTTTTCCTTTCTTCTGTAGCAATAATGCCCATGCTTCTGACTGTATGTCTATATTTTGTCTAAACATGCAACCCAAAAGACAGATCTTCCTAATTGATAGCATCCTTTTAAGATATTAATTTTTCTTTGACTGTATTTGGTTTTACAAAAAATGATTATTACTGAGGATTCCTTGCCCAGCCTAGAAGCCATCTTGAACTATTCAGTTTTCAACAGTGAAAATGACCTGCTGTCCCAGTTTGATGCCATCCCAGGCAAAAAAGGCACTCGTGTTCTCATTTGGAACATCCGCAGGTATAGTATCTCAAGGGTGATAGATTCGAGTAAGCAAAGGTTAGTATGATGAAGGACATTTTCAGAAATCTCTTTAGAAAAGCAGAGTAGGCAAATTTTGATACATATTTATGTCTCATTGCATAGCTTTCCTTAACTTTCTTGGAATGACCGCTCCCGTTTGAGAAAGTGGTCTGTACTGGTCAAATGTGGAGCTTGATAAAGTGGAGACATGTGTATCCCGAGGCTGTTGCCACAAATAATCAAGACAGTTCAACATTATTCTAAGATCTTCAGAATCCATTATGAACATCTTATATTCGTGGACATTGTTTTGAGATAGGATAATGATAGTTATTTTATATATTTGACAATGAAAATGAAGTATGAGAAAGACAAATTAGAATAACAAAGCACAATATGATCTTTAAATGTAAGGACCTCTTAGTTGTGCTTTCAGAGTAGCTGGATTAGAAGTATGAAAATCTTGGAAGCACATAAATCTGAACAGTAACAAGGCTGGCTTCACATCATGCGTTTGGAGCTAATAAAACCATCTAGAAAAACTTTAGTATATGTCATCATTTGTTTAATCTTGTCGTGTCAAGGGCAATGCATTTAACAGTGTCCACAAAAATCTAGAGACCTTTTATATAAAATAGAGGGGATACTGGTATATTTAGTAGAACAGGGTACCAGATGTATTCACTCTTCCTTTTCTCCTTAGGTAAAGTATTTTGCCTCATTTCTTAGCTGGGTAAAACTATATAAAAACTATGCTGGTTTATACAGAGTACTTTCAATTAAAAAGAAGAATGTAAGGAGGGTTTTTTTTACACACTGGTAATTTAGATTCTCCCGTCTCCTCCTGGGAAAAATCTCAAGTAATGTAATTTTTATAATAAAGGATCATTTTCCTATGTTGTTTCCAGTGATTTAAACATATTAGGCAGACTTTTTTCTTTGTACATTGTTTCACAGTTATATGGTATTAGGCATTACGTAAATAAAAGATTCCATGGTCAAATAACTGTGGGGAAAGCTGGCTTAAACAAAATTTACCATGTTGTCTTATTGCAGGACTTCTCAGAGGCTTTCATATGCTAATGTTATTTCAGTCTGCATTGAAAATGTCTAAGAGAGCAAAATAATAGTATGTGGTATTTCCCAATTTAAAAAAAACCAGTTTCTCCAGACCCCTTTTCCTTGAATGGTGAATGGTGGAGGGGCAGGGCGGACGGGGAGTCTCCTCAGAGTATGCTTGAGAGTAGGGTGAGGTAGCAAGAATCAGGAATACCCTGGATAATTCAGAATATGCTATTATAGTGAGGTGGGCTTCATACAGACCATAATGGCTCTGGGCCAGCCCTGAAGAAGGAGCTACATTTGCAACACAGCGGCTCTGAGCTTGTGGAACCTGAGGTGGCCTTGAGGGCCAGGAATTGTTTCCCAGTTTTATTCAGTCAAACAACCCATATTAGTTATTTCTTATTTGAGTATTTGGGGGGACTATGATTCCACAGAACAAACTTTGGGAACTGTTGTTCTGATATATGTTTTCTCTATAGCCCGTCATTTGTTTTGAGTTTTTCTAGGAACAAAGATGGGTCTTGCCCTTTTACCCTGGCAGTTGTTAGTGATCTTGGAATGGATCAAAGCTAAGTGGCCCAAAAGGATTATGAGAAGAAGAAAGATCCTTATGGAAGGAATAGGAGTACTATTAGAGCTAAATGATAATTCCATAAATGATATTCCAGAGGACTCGCAGATATATGCTGTTTCTATAGCAACCTTTTTTCCCCCTTGAAGAAATAGGATTAGATCTGGGGAATCTTGGTATTTCATTAGTCCTTATACCATTGCTGAAATCAGAAGTAGGTTTTGATTCATTCCTCTATTTATTCGGTTGGAGAAGATGATGCTGAATGACCTACCCAGCAATACCCAGAAAGCTGGGATCTATTTTAAGATTGCACTGTGAGGGCAGCTGACATCCATTTGATTTATCAGATCAGACATTTCCACCTTCCCCTTTTTTTCCCTTTTCTTCTGTACCTGGCATCACCACTTCTATGAAACATAGTTGATTTGTTTAGACTGGGAATACCTCTAAATATTGTGTGATCTTCAAACCAAGTAATTTATAGAGAATTTATAGAACTATAAATTCCTTTGCACTGATAGGGAAAGAAATAGGTGTCTGAGTTTTGGCTCATGTTGTTTCTTTTCTCTTGGGTTCCTAGTGCATTTTTGTCCTTTGGAGCCAGTATTTGTTAGATTGGTACTTGTCTCTTTTACCCAGAAATAAAGATGGAAAGTCTGAGTTGGACTTTGATACAGATCAGTATGACATCCTGGTATCAGACTTTGGCACAGAAGAAAAAGAGCCTGGTGGTGTTACCTGTGAGCTGCCAGAAACCGAGTATTCTTTACGGGTGAGTAAGAGTGGTTTTCCTTTCACAATGAGAGGTAAGGTTTCTTGTAACTTGAAAATATTATAGAACAAGATCTCACTTTAGTTAGGTAAAGATGACAAACTCTTAGCCCTGTGCTAGGATTCCTTTTCACTGTCTCCACTATAGCTAATAGAATCAATAGCACTTTCATAACAAGGTGTAGAAACTAAGCCAAATCTTTGCCCAGAATAGATCTCAGTCACTAGCAGTGTTTTACGAGGATGTCAGTAGAATTGACAATGTCCTATAATAATTTTCCCTTCACTGTTCCATAGGCATTTTGTGGTATTCTGTATATGAAGCCACGAATGAAAATTTTTCTGCGTCAAAAGAAGGTGACTACCCAGATGATTGCCAAGAGCCTGGCCAATGTAGGATATGATTTATATAAACCTACCTTCACAGTATCCTTACAGCTACATGAAGTTGACCTCTTCATTTCAGGATTAGATTTCCAAGTTGGCATAGGAAAACAAAAACCTTTCTTTTTCCAATTGAAAAATGTTGTGTTATAATACAAATCCTGTTAAAGTATATATATGTGTGTGTGTGTGTGTGTGTGTGTGTGTGTGTGTGTGTATTTGTAGAGAGAGAGAAAAAGAGAGAGCAGGGAGGGGTGGAGGGGCAGAGGGAGAGGGGAAGAGAGAATCTCAAGCAGGCTCCACATGGAGCCCAACACTGGGCTCGATCTCAGGACCCCGCTGAGATCATGACCTGAGCCGAAATCAAGAGTCGGGTGCTTAACTGACTAACCCACCCAGGCATCCCTACAGTATATTCTTTGGGAAGGTATTTCTTTTCTTTCTTTTTTAAAGGTATTTCTTAAATGCTAATCGATGTATCAGTTTTTATCAGAAATCGCCTGGAAATTATTAAAATCACACAGCATCCTGAGATTTTGGAGATTCTGGTTCAATAGATTCTGAATTCTCTTTTTTAAATAGGAAATATTTATTTATTTTTAAATTGTTGGCTAATTCTAATGAGTAGCCAGGTTTGAGAATCTCTGCAATGAGGAATGATCCATGCCGTTTGGTTTGTACTGGAATTTTGTTACAGTTACATTGATTGAAATAAGCAAATATTGACTAAAACTTGTTAATCTTTTGGGCATAGTGTGATTTTTGTTGTAATAAGTCCAGACTTAAATTGATGGAAGTTAGGAGAGTGGAAATTAAAGGTTGGTTTTCTAAGGTGAGGTAAATCTTCGACAAGTTTGACATGGATTTCCTGGTACTTGTCATAATGGCAGCCACTCAAAGGAGTAATTACTGATTTTCACTTCTACCCCCCATTGCACTGGGAATGGATTTAAGATGCTTGAAAAAAATCTTAAGATGAACTATGGAAATGAGGTCCATCTCTGTTGATGGCTTTTGGGGTAGAAACAAAGTCTTCAAAAGGGTGTGAACTCCTAAGCGGTTGGGAAGAATTGCTCTTATAATTTATTTTCTAGTAATTAAACACAGCTCTTGGCCCAAGAAACATGTTCACACTTGATTTGCTTTATCAGAGGCATTATCTAGTTTGCTTTGCCTTTCTTCCCTGACCAAAAATTAGAAATCATTGTTCCCTTTTTTAAAAGCAGTGTAAGTCCTTACTCGTAAGTCAATCGATTTTCTCCTTTTTTGGGAACACATACCTTCTCTATTACAAAAGCTTTAAAAAATTTCTCCTGAGTAAATTTGAAGATCTAATTGGCTTTGTTAAGTGATTCGTGATTGGGGCAGCATCCCACTTAGCAATTAAGAGATGTTCCCAGAAGCTATACAAAATGGAAGGTATTTAGAGGGTGGGGCAAAAAGTCGTTAGCAAAAGAAAAGAAAGGATTCTTTTAGGCCGGGTCACCTTTTTTTTTTGTGGGAGGAGGGAACAGCAGGGTTTTTATCCTGTACATAGTGCTGATCAGGAAATTTCAGATTGACTGTTGAAAGGTCATACTACTAATTGGTTGAAACCATTAACTAAGTCTTGGTTTGTTGTCTTGCGGGGGCAAATGATTCCAATTTGGGCTTGGTTTTTTTTTTCTTTTTTTCTTTTAAAGATTTATTCATTTGTTAGAGAGAGAGAGAGTGAGGAAGCCTGTGGGGGGGGGTAGAGGGAGAGAGAGAGAATCTCGAGCAGAGTCCCTGCTGAGCGGGAAGCCCCATGCAGGCTCAGTCTCATGACCCCTGAGAGCATGACCTAGGCCGAAATCACAAGTCGGAGGCTTAACAGACTGAGCCACAGAAGCGCCCCATTTTTTTCTTTTTTTAACAGCAGTGCATTTGATATGTACTTCAGTCCTCCTTCCCATTAAACTACTTACCTTCCCCTATTAAAATTTGGGCTAAACAAATTCACTATAGGCATGAATGAAATGAAACTCCTGATAAAATTTCACCCAAGGTCACTGAGGGACAAGAACACTGAGGTTGACTTATTTATTCCTCAGTTATCAAAGGCCTCTTTTCTCTTCTTGTCCTTTCTCCTTATACTAATTTGGGGAACCTCCTACCCCAGTGTACTCCCACCCCATGATTTAGAATTTTAAAAACGTGCAACAGAAGAATTTGACATGTTAATTTTATGGTATAGAGTTTTGGTTGGTTTGTTTTGGGGAGTTTGTCCTGTTTTACTTTTTCACTGGAATAGGGTCTTACCTGACGTTTGATTGGAACTTCTGGAGCCCAGAACATATTTTCTGAGCCAAACATTATTGTGTTATGTACCCACTTGTATGATGCCTTTGTATCATACCTGACCCATTAGTTACATGGATTTGATGCGAGTAGCTTATTACGTAGAGGGGGCAATGGAGATCATTTTTTGAATCAGTAACAAATTTTAACTCCTTTGGACGTGAAGATTTCTTAGTATTTGTTCGAATGAAAATTTCAGTTTCTATGTCTCCCCCTTTGTCTTTCTCCCTCTCCTACCGTGGTTTTTATTTTTATTTATTTTTTTTAAAGATTTTATGTATTTATTCGACAGAGATAGAGACAGCCAGCGAGAGAGGGAACACAAGCAGGGGGAGTGGGAGAGGAAGAAGCAGGCTCATAGCAGAGGAGCCAGATGTGGGGCTCGATCCCATAACGCCGGGATCACGCCCTGAGCGGAAGGCAGACGCTTAATGACTGAGCCACCCAGGCACCCCCTACCTTGGTTTTTAAATCAAATAGAACTTGCTAAAAGCACATCATGTTCATTTTTTATGTATCATAATTCACTTTCTTTCATCTGTCCAAGCTTGTTCACTTCTTCCCATGAAACATATTGCAACAGGACTATTCATTGTCATTTTAACTTTAAAAGTGATTTTGTTCTTGGTGCTTTTGCTTTCATTGGGATTTGTATGATTAGCAGGACTTATTGCTTACACAGCTGACTCTTGAACAGTGCAGGTTAGGGGCACCTGCCCCCTGTACAGTCAAAATCTGAGTATAACTTTTGACACCCCGAAAACTTAACTACCTTTGGCGGGAGGGCCTTACTGATAACATAAACAGTTAACATACATTTTGTATGATATTATATACTGTGTTCTTAGAATAATATCTAACTTTTTCTTATTGTCTTTTGGTATTTCTGGGCTGCACAGTTTGTCTGTGAGTCTTTAAAAATTGTCACAAATCTCCAAAAATGGTTCCAGTGTATTTATGAAAAACCTCCACACACGAGTATGTCTGTGCAGTTCAAACCCATGTTCTTCAAGCATCAACTGGAGTTGTGTGGATTTGTGTTGTACTAGTTACGACTCCTGTCTTACCCAGCAGCAAACTACGCAACTTAGCAAGGGTTAAGAAATGTTTTGGGATTGTTGATGAATTTTTAAACCACTGATGGTATTTTGGTATATTTTCCTACTCTCTTTTCTATGCATGTGTTTATATATACATATTTTTAGATAATGCTTGTTGTTATATTCTGAACATTTCCTGATGTTCCCAAGTATTCTTCAAGGACATCATTTTAAGAGGTACATAATAGACCATGTGAATAGACCAACGTTTATTTAGTCATTCCCTCATTGTCAAACTTTTGAATTATTTGTTTTCCTGTCATTATAACTAATTGATAAATCTCTGTAACTCATTAACCTTTATGGGCTTTCCTGGCTGTTTCTCTAGGATAAATTCCTGGAAAGAGAATTACTTGGTCACAGATTAAGAATATTTTTAAAGCTATTGCTACAGATTTTTTAAATGTCCCCTGGAAAGGTCATACCAATTTCTATCCAATGGTATTTGATGTTTTTTGCTATAACATAGTGCAAAATGTTGTCTGCTAAATCCCCTGGCGTTTGTCTCCTTAATGATTTTCTTCTCAGAATAAGCAGGTGAAAATAACTTTTGGGTTCTCTTGCAAGAATAATAACCAGTTTGGAGTAATGATGTATCATAACAACCGACTCATAAAGTCTTTTGAGAAGGTGGGATGCCAGGTGAAGGTGAGTGGCTAATGTTTCTTTGTCATAGAAGGCTGAAAAGAGGAGGACGAGGATTTAAACTTTGCAACGAGGATAGACTCATTAATGGCTTTTACTCCCATCTTGTGATGGTTGTTAAATCCGATCCTGGAACTCCATGTTACCAGTGAGCTGTCTTTTGTTGAAAAGCTCTTTCTACTTCTCATTCTTCACAGAGGTTGGTCAATCCAAGAGCTTTACTCAAGGCATTTTCTAGGTCGCCGTTGAGAAGAGATAGTATTAGACCACCGGCAACTTTGCCATGTGTATCAGTTTATTGATGTTTGAGGGAGCTCTTTCTACTTTCTTGGGGAGACAATAAGGCACAGTGGAAGCAGCGTAAAATTTAGTGGTTGATGACCAGGATTTGAGTTCTGGCTTTTCCACGTAAAGCTGTGTAACTTCCACTAAATTGTTTAATTTCTCTGAGGCTCATTTTCCTTCCCTGTAAAATAGAAAAAAAAAACAACAACGAATAATTACACCTGCTCTGCTTACTCTACAGCTTACAAGGTTGAGAGACTTAAATGGGATAAAGTATGTGAAAATACTTTATAAACTGAACTGGACAAATATTACCATCATTTTTTAATGTTTTAATGGCAATTTAAAGTAGTAATATCCACAAGTATCCTATTCATTCCTGTTTTACAGATAAAATTGCTAAAGCACGGATAATGATAAACCACTTTGTATTACACAGTAGGACAAAGTTATATAAGATCCAGGACAGCTAGTTTATAGCCTGTGTTGCTTTTCCTTGTTATATAATCTTTATATGTACAACTCATATTTGTATGCCAGTCTGATTATACCTTGACTTTTTAAATCCAAAAATCTCTTGTATCATCTTGCCATTAATAACCACTGCAAGTCGGACTCCCTTTAGTAATTGTTTGGTAGCCTACCTATGTACAAATTACTTAATGAAATAGTGTCATGTTCCCACAGCATCCTTAAAATCGATTTTCAGATGAAGTTTGGTTTCCATTCCCTAGAACGGTAGTACGTAGCCTTGACTTTTTTTTTTTAGTATTGTTATTCTTTGTTCAAAGGAAATCTTATGGCCATCCCATAATATAAAACGGATGAAAGTGGAAGTAGTGTGTGTGAAGTAGAGATGGCAGTTAATCCCTGGAAAATCCTAGAGAACCTGTGGATCGTAGTTTGAAAATCTCTGCCTTAGAACTGGTTGGAGGCTCCAGTTCAGTTTAATACTTACAGTCTGTTCAAGTACATTCTGAGTATTTCTCTAGATATTCCTGTGCTTTCCTTGCCTTTGAATGTTATGTAACCTTTCTATTACTGCTTAAAATCAAAAGGAAATGCCTCCAGACAGTCAACAGTAATGCAAATGTTGAAATTAATGTGTTTTTTTTCAAAGCCAACTCATGGAGAAGGTGTGGGAGTAATTGGAGTCATCGAGTGCAATTTCTTAAAACCTGCCTACAACAAACAAGACTTTGAGTACACCAAAGAGTACCGGTGAGTCACACCCAACCTGGCATGTTTCTGATAGTTTCTTCAGATACAATTCTGTTCTATTCTCTGAAGCCTCTAAAATCATCGCTAAAAGCCAGCCAGATGAGTTAACTGAGAATTCCTTCAAATCACTCTTCCAAGATTAGAGATAAAACGATTTAATTTTTCCATTAAAACTTACTGATGCATGATAGAGAGAGCCCAGTTGAGATAAACCTTTAAAAAGTATGGAAAGAGCATGGGAGTCATTTCATAAAATACTTCTGGTGAAACAAAGAGTTGGGATCTTAATGAAAAGGGATGAAAGGATCTGCAGGTATCGATTATGTGGGGGGAAAAAAGCCACAGTTTGAAGTTTGTTCCAAAAGAGTTTCTTGAAGCCAGTGAACAGATTGAGAGGAAAGCAGCAGGAAAGACATGTGTGTTTTCATAGAAGCATCTAGATTTCATAGGTGAGATGAGAAAAGAATCAAAAAGGAACTTGACATTGAGGCTGAAGCAGCAAGGATATTTTTAGAAGACAAAAGAGTCAGTAAAGCCAGGATAAAATAGTTTGTTGTAAAACTTTTCGGGAGGAATGAATCATTCATTCCTCCTTCACCAAGTATGAGATATCTCCTATGTGCTAGGTACTAGGGACAGAAGAGAATGAAAGGTAAGAATCCTTGATGCCTATGAACAAATGGGATGAGATATGTGCACATAAGAAACTCACATACCTATAAAATAATTGCTTCAGTGGGGGATATATGCAAAATGGGAAGAGCCTTTAAATATGCCTGAAGGAGTCCTGCAAGGCTTCACAAAGCAGATTCTATTTGAACTTAAGCTTGAAGGAGAAATTGGAGGTCAAGGACATTCTAAACACAGGGAGGTATAGGCGCGAAGGGGCAAGCGGTGTTCGGGGAGTAGGGAGAGAGAAGGTATGAGGATATTTGGTGTCACTCTCCTTGAAGCCTCAGTAGCAAATTTTAGAGAGGGGGAAACGTATTTCGCCAAATCTCTTTTGGTATGTACACCAAAAATGTAATAAAATTAACTCTTCTACGTCAGTTTATCAGAAACCATAGGAATTTTAGGTTTCCTGCTTGAAAAAGAGACAGCTGTTTGGATGGCAACCCTAAATGAATTTCAAGGCAGTTGGTTCTTGATCACTAGGGCTACTCAGTGGGTATAGTTACTACCTGCCCTCCATTTAAGTAAAATGGCCTTTTAAATGTGAGTCTGGTCCAGAATGGAGATCTTTGATGAGGACTTGACTCTTCGGAGTGGAAGTTTAGAAACGACATCAGTTTGATAAGTCTCAGAGCCAGTCATTCTATTTCTCTTGAGTGAAAAGAACAGTGAATTTCTGGTGATTAACCAAATAGTTAAGATTTGTGAAATCCAAATATTAGATATTAAACATCACCTAACATCTTTCTTATATCATCTCTGTCACACACTCCCCCCCATCTACCTTTTAAATTTTAGAGGTATTAGACCCTGGTTTGTGATGTTTTGTTTCAGTATCATGAGTTTGAGGTGGTTGCAGGGGATTCAAATAGAGATATTCCATAGACAGTAGGTTTATTTAGTTATAAACTTCTAGGATTTTTGCCTTAAGTAGCTTAATATCTGCTACACATTTTATTAAAAACAGGAAACTAGTATACTATCCTACATACAGTGTTTTGAGGATAATAAATTTGCATTACTCTTATCCCAGTTCTGGCATCATTATCCTTTTTTACTCTATTCTATATAAATGAAAAGGTGTTTAGTTAAAAAAAAAAATAGGGGACTTTGAGACGGGGATTAGAGAAAGCTGTCTGCTATCAGAAACTCATCCTAAGAGTATTATGGACATCAAAACTACCAATGCTAAAAGAGATGCCAGCCGTCACAGTGCTGGAATGTCTACAAATAAATCATCTGTAATATCACTCTTTAATAGTTGTGGATATCGGATTTCAGCTGCAACTACCAGGGCTCAAACTGACAACATTTTTAGAATGAATTTCAGCTTAAGAAATACAATGAACATGTACCCACTGAGCACATCACTGGTGCGTGGCACAGTGGCTGGGCTTTGTGGAATTTTCCAGAGAAATTCAAGACACGGTTACTGTTTTTGAGGAGCTTACAGTCTATTTGTAATAATGAATTGTCGCATCCATGAAACAATTTGGAGAGCAATAAAATGGCTGTGTGATCAGTCAAAACCTAAGTGATACGGTACAGGAAAAAATGGCCTGATAGAGCAGATAGGGAAGGTTTTAGGTGGAAGGTATGATTTGAGATTTGTCTGAAACGATGCAGGACTTAGAAACAGGAGGGAAGGGAATTCCAGGCTGGAGCTATAGCATGATCTAAAGTATAAAGTAGTACAGGAACTCAGAATGGGGGCGAATATAGGGAGTGGAGATAAGAGGCTACGGCTAGAGTGAAGGGAAATGGAGTTGACTGGATAGAGTAGGGCCGTGTCCTAGAGCAGGAGTTAACACCCTTTTCCTGTGAAGGGCCAGAAAGTAAATGTTTTAGGTTTTGTGGGCCATGTGGTCTCTGTCACAGCCGCTCAGTTCTGCTGTCCTATAAAAGCATCCCTAGACAGGAAGTAAAGGAATGAGCTGTGTCCAGTACAGTTTTTTTTTTTTTACAAAAACAGGGAGTGGCCTGAATTTGGCCCACAGGGTGTAGTTTGCCGACCCCTGTCCTAGAGCCACAGTTCCCAAACGACGTGCCAAGCTGCACCTAACGAACTCACAGGGGAGCCATAGGGTATTTTAAATTTTCGAGGGAAACACAGTGATACTTGACTTCTGTCTGTAAATCATAGAAATTGTTTTGTCTTCCTGTTGGAACAAATTACCACAAACTTCGCGGCTTAAGACAATGCTCACTTACTGTCTTCAAGTTCTGTAGATTAGAAGTCCGATGTAAATCTCACTAGGCTAAACTTCAGGTGTTAGCAGGGCTACATTCCTTTCTGGGGGCTCGAGGGAGGAATCCATTTCCTTGCCATTTCCAACTCCTAGAGACTGCTGGCATTCCTTGGACTGTGCGTGGCCCTCTTCCTCCATCTTCAGAGCCATCAATGGTGGGTCAAGTCCTTCTCACATCGCATCACTCTGATGACCTTGCTGCTTTCTGTCATCACATCTACTTCTCTGCTTCTGACTCTTCTGCTGTCACTCTTCTCCTTTTAAGGACCCTTGTGATTACATTGGATAATTCAGGATAATCTCCTTCTCTTAAGGTCAGCTGGTAAGTAAGTAACCTTAATTCCATCCGCCACCTTAATTCTCCTTTGCCATGTAACCTGATATATTCACAGGTTCCAGGGATTAGGACACGGTCTTTGGAGGACCATTACTCCACCTACCACAACCTGCCCCCAGCCTTCGGAGATCTGTTTGTGTCTCACCTACAGAATACGTTCGCCCCATCCCAACATCCCCAAACTCTCAACTGTTGAAGCAACTCTTAAGTCTAAACTCTCATCTTAATGTCAGCAGCTCACAATCCCCAAATCTCATCATCTAAGTCAGGTGTGGGTCTGATGGGTCCTAGGGTAAAATTCCTCTCCATCTGCAGCTGTGTCTTTTTTTTTTTTTGTATTTTACTCCCAAAATATAATGGTGAGACAGGCATAGGATACCAGTTAGAGATATTCCAGTTCAAATAGGGAGAAGAATGGAAGGAAGACGGAGTCACAGGTCTCAAGCAATTTCAAAATCCGGCCCAACGAATTCTGTTAAATTTCCAGACCTGCGACTAATCTGGGGCTTGCAGCTTCAGCCTGTGAACGTAAGGCTCTGCCCTCCGGGCTCGTGGCTGCCCCCTCAGAGTCCTCTTTCCTTTTGCAGGAAAGGGAGGGGCGTGTGCAGCTCAGGAGCTTCATCAGCCTGTTTCCTGACTAGAGTGTTGGAGGTCCACCAGCCTTCTTTCAGTTTTCTACTTGCCATCCCTTCAGTCCCGTGGGGCCACCCGTGTGCTAGTATGCCGCCCTCAAGAACCTTGTGGGTCTCACATGTATGTCACGGAAATTCATTCAGTCAGACAAGAAGCTCTTGACAGGTCTTTCCTACATAATCCTATTTCTATTCTTGGCTTCTGCTGAGATGGCTCTGGAGATCTGAGTCACATGTTTAATCTTTTCAAAGAGCTTTTTGTGTGACTGAATGCTCTGACCTTTTGATCTGAGATATGAGCAAAAGGTTTGCTAGCCACAGCCTTGGGTTTTTCCCTAGAGCATGCTTTCCTGACAAGTGAATGTCTCAATTTTTGCATCTTTTGCAGTCTGGATAGGCTGACGATTTCCAAAATCATTAAGTCCTGGTTCCTTTTCATCCAATAGTTCTTTCTCAATTTATTTGTTTCCTCCCACATTTTAATGTAAGCAGCAAGAAGACACTAGGCCACACTTTCAACACTTTGTGTGGAAATTTCCTCAGCTAAATGTCCAGTGTCATCATTTATAAGTTCTGCTTTCCACAGAACTGTAGGACACGATTCTGCTAAGCTTTCTGCCACGATGTAGCAAGGATCACCTTCCCTCAAATTTTCCAGTAGCGTGTTCCTCATTTCCTCCTGATCCTTCACCAGCAGCACCTAATTTATCATCGGTGACCCTATTAACAGTCTGTTCCCGGTGATGTAGGTATTCTCTGAGGAAATTTGTGTTTTCTCCACCATGCCCCTCACTTCCTTCTGAGCCCTCACCAGGGAGCTGTTTAGCATCCATATTTCTTCTGACCGTCTGTTCAATCTAGAATATAGGTTCCCATCTCAGCCATTTCGGTCACGGTCCTCAAGTTCTTCCGGCCTCTGCCCACCGCTCGAATCTAAAGCTGCTTCCACATTTGTGGGCATTTGTTACAGCAGCACCCCATTGCCAGGTACCAAACTCTGTTGCATTCCTTTTGATCACATCATATCTTTGCAAGTCTGGGTGATTAGTGGTTGCTGTGATAAAAGGTAACATGCGAAAGTCAGTGTTGAAGAAGAAATGAGGGAAGCGGTGTCCAGTTTCATTCCACAGTCTGAGTAGTGGTATACTGCCCAACAGGCATGCACACTCATCCATCCCATTAGTAATTGTGGCTATTTAAGAATGAAATAAATTTTTTTTCAATTCATATGTATTATTTTTTCAAATAGATACTAAATTTTAGTACATAAATACAGATTAAATTGTTAGGACCTAACTGCTTAGTAACTAGAACTGGTACATACTGCTTTTGACCTAAGGGTGCCATGAAAAACTTGAGACACAAAGGGTGCCATGAACCGAGAAGGTTTGAGAACTTCTATCTTAGAGGGATGTTGGGTAGAGTAGTTGATGCCTTAGACAGTGAGACGTCATTGTGTATTCTTGAATGGGGGAGTGACTTGAAACCATTCTTTCTTAAGGATATAGTATAACTTGGCTTTTAAGGTGCTTTACATGAGTTAGGTCAGCTGATAAATCGGGAAACGGGGTGCAGGATGGATTAAAGGAAGGATTAAAGGCTCTTGGAGGAACGTAGGTGTGAGAAGAGTGTCTGAAATAAGAGTAGCCGTGAAGAAGGAAGTTTAGGACAGATGCTGTGAAGAAAAGTTCAAATGACTTTGGTGACATATTAGATAAGGGATATAAAGGAGAGGGAAGAATCAAAGACCATTGCAAAGTCTCGAATTTAATACACTGAGATATTGGCAGGATCATTGATAGAGCAATGACTCTACTTGGGGAAAAGGAACAGTTTCGTGGAGTGGCGATGGTGAAAACTATGTGGTAGGGGGTTAAGACAGAAGAATGAAGAGGAGGTAGTGGGTGTAGACCACATATACCAGGATTGGGGAAGTTAAAGGAAGGAGATGAATAAATCAGTGGAGTCAAGCCAGGGTTTTTTGAGAAGAAGTGGGATTTCAGAACATGGTTAACAGTATCGTGGTTGAGGTGGTGGTTACATGACTGTAAACATTTGTCAAAACTGTTAGAACTATACACTTTAAAAGATTAATTTTACTTTGTGTAAATTTTACCTGGATACTTGAGAACAGAGCTTTAGTTTTCTTTTTAGTTAAGATATAATTCACAGACTATAAATGTCACCGTTATTAAGTGCACACTACGGTGGTTTTAGTATATTCACAAATTGTGCAAGCATCACCACTGTTGACCTCCAAAACATTTCCACCACTCCAAAAAGCGACCCCTTGTCCATTAGGAGTCACTCTAATCCATGGCAACCACATAACTTACTTCCCTTTATTCCCTCAGTATTTTTTATTGTGGTAAAATACATGTACCATAAAATTTACCATCCTAACCATTAACCAAGTGTATAGTTAAGTGGCATTAAGGACATTCACACTGTTACGCAGCCATCACCACCATCCATCTCCAGAACTCTTTTCATCTTGCAAAACTGAAACTCTATACCTATTCAACAATAAGTCCCCATTCCCACTTCCCCCAGCCCCTGGGAACCACCATTCTCCTTTCTGTCTCTCTGATTTTGACTATTCCAAGTACCTCATCTAAGTGAAATCACACAGTAATTTTGTGTGTGTGTGTGACTGGCTTATTTCACTTAGTACGGTGTCCTCAAGCTTCATTCATGTTGTAGCACATATCAGAATTTCCTTCCTTTTTTAGGGCTGTATAATATTCTGCTGTGTGTGTGTATATACCTATATGTATACAGACACACACACGTGCAATACATTTTGCTTATCCATTCATCCATCAGCAGACACTTGGGTTGCTTCCACCTTCTAGCTCTCGTGACTTACAGTCTATTTTGTCTGATATTAGTATAGCCACCATTTCTCTCTTTTGGTTACTATTTACATGGAATATCCTTTCCCATCCTTTCGCTTTCCATCTATCCATGTCTTTTTTTTTATCTAAAGTTCATCTCCTGGGGGCAGCATATATTTACATCATGGTTTGGGTTTTGTTTTGTTTTGTTTTACCTATTCCAGCAATCTCTGTTTTTTGATTGGAGAGTTTAAACCATTTACATTTAAAGCACTTACGGATAAGGAGGGACTTCTGTCATTTTGCTCTGTTTTCTGTGTGGCTTCGAAGATTTTTTTGTCCCTCATTTCCTGTATTACTGTCATCTTTTGTGTTCAGTTGATTTTTTTGTAGTGAAAACTTATTTCTCATTTCTTTTTGTGTAGCTTTTATAGCTGTTTTCTTTGTGGCTACCCAGTATTACGTGATCCTGTGGTCAGGAGCCGCAAACAGCAATCAGAGGGCAGATCCCCAGGAGTACAGGCTCTTTTTGCCCACCTCCTGCAGGCTGCTCCGAAAATGTATGCACAGCTGCCTGCCATGGGGCTGTGGATGGAAGATGGTAGCTACTCCCATTCTAAGAGCTAAAATTTGCCGATTTACCATTCGAGCCTTCTGAAAGTTGCAAAGCATCAGTAGACTCTGGAGTTCCAAATAGTTCAGACGGTTCTGCTGGTGCAGTGGCTATCTAGGTGGGGGGATAGATTCCTGGTGCTTCCAACTCCGTCATCTTTCCAGAATCCCATCTAATCTACTTCTTTTAAAAATAGTTTTAAGGGACGCCTGGGTGGCTCAGTCAGTGAAGCGGCTGCCTTCAGCTCAGGTCATGATCCCAGGGTCCTGGGATCCAGTGCCGCATCCGGCTCCTTGCTCAGCGGGGAGCCTGCTTCTCCCTCTGCCTGCCGCTCCCCCTGCTTGTGCTCTCCCTCCCTCTCTGACAGATGAATCAATAAAATCGTTTAAAAGATAGCTTTAAAATAGAATTGTAAGAGAAAACAAGGAATAGTTCTTCATCTGTGACTTGAAGGAAAGATACAAACGTAGAAGTGTGAACGTTAGTAGCTTGGAGGGGAATAAGTGTTTGTAGGGGAGCTCACATATAATCACTCTTCTCTGTGTAGTCAGAATCTAACTTCATATTAGTAAGGTGGAGGGAGGTAAGGAAGAATTCCTCTTAAGGAGAGAAGAGGTCTACCAGACCCTTGGGAGTGGTCCAAGGAGTCCAGAGATGTTTTTTAAATGCTGAATCTGTAGTATTTCAGGTGTGTACAGCTCTACAGTAAGGTATAACCCTAGGTCGTAAAATTAAGGTAGGGATCAGTCATTCGAAATTGGCAGTTTTTAAAAGTAAAATTCAAAAAAAAAGTAAAATTCAGGTTTTGACTGACACACATTACATCGTTTGGCCCTAGGTTTGCTGTTGTTCATTTGGGAAGAGAGAGAAAGGGGTGGAGCAAGAGCCAGAACTGGGGTCCAGCCTCCAGGAACAGATGCGCAGTGGAGGGCTGTCCGTTGAGGCCCCAACTGCTGTGATCAACATTTGAATGAAGAGCTACGTAGACATTTTTAAGTTAACGTTGGATTGATTTGTAATAGAGTGCAGTATTTGATATGTGATCCTCTGACTTTCAACTTGGTCCTGAATTGTTTACCTGTTGTCATCTGACAGTTGGAGCAGCTCCCCATCAGCTTCTCAGTGTGGCTCTGTCCTCGCTCTGCAATTGAGTCTTTTGCCATTGTCCATAATGTCAGCTCTCCCACCACATGATTCTAAAAGCCCTGAAAATTTGAAGAACACAGTACTTTTTTTATATTTTAATGTTTTTTTATTATATTATGTTAGTCACCATACAGTACATCCCTGGTTTCTGATGTAAAGTTCGATGATTCATTAGTTGCGTATAACACCCAGTGCACCATGCAATACGTGCCCTCCTTACTACCCATCACTTTTTACAACTTGTGACCATTTTGCCTTTGCAGCCAAAGTGACCACTCAACGTTATGACTTCGTCATTTTGACATGTAATTTGCAAAGGCAGTGGATTCCCATCCTAGTTTCTGAAAGTGTAGATGTTCAGACTTAGGCCAAATCGTCCATATTGTCGGCTTCTGTTAAATGGGAGCATCTGAAAGATTGTAAAATAGTTCAACAGATCCTCAGCATTGACGTGCTTCTGCTTGCTTTTTCTTTCAGGTTGACAATAAATGCCCTTGCCCAGAAGCTCAATGCTTATTGGAAGGAAAAGACATCGCAAGAAAATTTTGAGACCTCAGCCATAGCCAGGCCAATACCGTGAGTAGTAAATACAGAATATAAAAAGTATTAGGGGTGATATCTATAGAGCAAATGGAAGGGACAAGGGTAAGATGGTGCTTTCGCATAAGGAAGTTTAATTAAAAATAGGAAATCACAGGTACTAATTTCATCATTCTCTAGACCTCTTCATTCTGGTTTAACACTTACGTGGTTTGGCTCGTAAATAGGAAGGGTTTAGGACTGTGAGTTTACCCTACAGGCAGTGTGATATAGCGGAAGATGATGGCCATTTAAATGAGACACTCCTGGGTTGAAAATCTGGATCTGCTTCTTAATAGTTGGGTGAGCTTCGGTAAGTAAGTTACTTCACCTCCGTGAGAATATGAAATTGGATAGCATGACATTTTTAGCTAACATTTTAGCATAACATAATACCTGGCATATAGTAGGTGTTCAGAAATGTTAGCAAACCTCCCTTCTCTTTATTCTTAGTGAACATTGTTGGACCTGTACCAAGGAATTTGAGGGTAGAAGTAGAGAACCCAGCATATCAGGAAAAAGGTAGAATTTATTGAATCTAAGGTGGGGAATTACGTACAGAACTGTGGATCCGGACGACATGCCTCAGTGAGCCAGGGAAGGAGCATAAAACAGAGGCTAGAATGTGTAACAACACATACATGATCAGTTACACCACCATCATGACAGAGTGTTAAAAGTTCATTTTGGGGTTGTCATCTGTGAGGCTTTTTTTTTAATGGAAGTTATCAGGCTAACGTACGATACAAAATTTTGTTTCAAATGCAACAAGATCAGTTGTTGTGCGAATCACTGTCTTAGTCGAAGGATCTCTGGGCATGTCCAGTCTCTGTGGTTTTCAAAGAAATGCCAACTTAGACGAGATGCCTTTTTTTTTTTTTTTTTGCCTTTCAGATACGCAGTGATTAATGCAATGAAGCGAATGTTCATATATTGCTAGAGTGTGTGTGTATGTGTTATAGAATCTCTCTGGAGGCAGAATTGTAATAATTATTATTGTTTATTGAGAACTTATATGCCAGGCCCTGGTCTAAGTTCTTGACATGTAGTGACATTTATTTGACCATTACAACAACCCTATGAGGTAGCAGAATCATATCGTTCCCTCTTTACTAATGTAGACGCTGATGCACGAAGAGCTTAAGTAACTTCCTTAAGATGAAACAGGTAGAAAGTGGTAGATACCAGGTTCAAATGTAGGCAGTCAGTCCCCCCAAATCCAAGTTCGTAGCCATGACACTCTTCTGGGAGGATACAGTGAGGGGAATATGGTGTAACCCCTTCAGCTACCTATGTGTTGCAAGCACAAGCTAAATCCCTCTCCTGGCTGCCTGGATGGAAGGATCTACCATAGTCTGAGGTGACCTGACACAAGGAGTTGCCGTCTCTAACTCTTGTCTCCAAGACAGTAATATTGGCATGCTTCTGCAAGCAGCTCTTCTGTGCATTTCCATGTAAAACCAAAGCCACTATGACCTTTCCTCTCCCTACCACCGCAGCTGAAAGTGCTTTTTGCTGTCTCCGGCTCTAAATAAAATAGTGGCTGTATGGAAGTATATGGACACCAGAGGTCAGGCCTGAGCTTAGAGCTTAGAGGTGACAAGACTGGAGCAGCCTGGAGCTAGGAGACAGGAAGCTGTATATCCAAAACCATGTATGAATTCTCTTTGTTAAAACAGAGTTTTAAACAAGAAGAGGACATTGTCTTTGAGTGGTAGAAATAGGAGTGTCTTTTCTTTTTTATATCTTTCTGTATTTTCCAGTTTTTCTATAAGAAGCTTATATTTTTATAGCTAGGAGAAAAGCCATCATTTAAAAAGATAAGGAAGGGACGCCTGCATGGCTCATTCGGTAAGCGTCTGACTCTTGATTTCAGCTCAGGTCATGATCTCCAGGTCATGAGATCAAGCCCCACATCGGGCTCCACTCTGGGCATGGAGCCTGTGTAAGATTCTCTCCCTCTGCCTCTGCCCCTTCTCCTCCCCACTCCACCCCCTGCTGACGCATGCGTGTGTGTGTGTGTGTGTGTGTGTGCGCGCGCGCGCGCGCACATGCGTGCTCTCTCTCTCTCTCTCAAAAAAAAAGATAAGACCAAAAAAAACAAGAACTAAGACATAACCATATCACTCTATTGAAATGGCTACTAGAAGAGCAGTCTAAATGTAACATAAACGCATCGTGCTCTAGGCTAAATGATATGTTTCTCTAATCGGCCCTCTTTCTGCTTCTTTTCTCCAGCCTTCTCCCTCTAGCCTGCTTTTCACACCTCAGATGCTGACTGCTTCTGTGAGATACACACTGCCTCTTTCCACAGAGAAACACATGCACTCTGAGGCATAGGTGACTGGGGTCCACTTCCTGGCAGGGATGGGAGTGGTTTGTGTCTCAAGAATAGAACTCTGGAAGGATTTTACCTCAATTTAACCAATTGTTGGACTGGAGCCACCATACCTAGTTAGGAAATTTAATCACATTTATAGGACATTTTTAAGATTAATGTTGGGAATATCAACCTAATAAAATTTTGATTGAAGTATAAACAAAGACTTGAACAGAAAAAAGAGAGGACTAGGGATTCCGCAGGGAAATGGGGGGAGAGTTTATGATGATGATGCTTCCGTGACTCCCACAAGTGCATTTTAAACCTGTCACACAGTTGGATAGAAGCAAATAAAATGATTCTATGGGTTTTATTTCTTGGTAATATTGTTACACATATATATTTATATGTATATAAATTTTTTCCTAGTTACTTAATTTTAGAGTCAAAATTATCCTCTTGCTTGCTTAGAACAAGAGATTCTGGATAAACATTATTTACTTCCATAAATAATGGTAGCTTACCATGTTAATACTTATAACTATTTTTCATATCCATATCTGTTGTAGTTCTATTATTTTATTTGTGAAGTTCAAGATACATATTTTAGATGCCTTGACCATAACATCACAGTTCTAACACATTTCATATATAAAATTTTGTTCTTTCACTTTTAGGGTGTGCCTTTCTGATGTAAGGGCACAGAGCTAGGATATACACAGTCATACTTCTGTTTTCCTTCATTCAGGAAGATTCCCGACCAGACGTGGGTACAGTGTGATGAGTGTCTTAAATGGAGGAAGCTTCCTGGCAAGGTTGATCCGTCTACATTACCTGCAAGATGGTTTTGTTACTATAATTCCCATCCAAAGTACAGGTAAGGTTGGGACTCGGTACTGTGTTAGAGAAAATTCCTGATTTGTCTCTATATCCTAAAACACTTCTAAAAAAAAGATTTTTGGGGGGTGCCTGGGTGGCTCAGTTGTTAAGCGTCTGCCTTTGGCTCAGGGCATGATCCCAGGGTCCTGGGATCGAGCCCCGCTCAGGCTCCCTGCTCCGCTGCGAGCCTGCTTCTTCCTCTCCCACTCCCCCTGCTTGTGTTCCCTCTCTCACTGGATGTCTCTCTCTCTGTCAAATAAATAAATAAAATCTTTAAAAAGAAAGATTTTTTTTGAGTATAGTTGACATATAACGTTACATTCGTTTCAGATGTCTGACATGAGCATAGGGATTTGACAAGTGTATGTGTTCCGCTGTGCTCCCCATAAGTGTGGCTCCCATCTGTCCCCATGCAACACTATTACAGTACCAATGATCGTATTCCCCTTGCTGTACCTTTTATTCCCAGGACTTAACTCATTCCATAACCAGAACCCTACTCCCTTGCACTCATTTGGCCCACTTAAAACCCTTTATCTCAAGTCGACACTCTGCACCCTGGCATCCGAGCCCCTTGCTAACCGATCCCACCCTCCCTGTCCGGCCCTAGTTTTCATTGTAACTTCATACAAATGGTACGCTTTAGGCAGGCCTGTGGCTCCAGTAGCCCCTGCCCGCGCCATGCTTGTTCCCTCCGCATTACTCAGTAGGGTCATTCTACTTGCTTGCGGTGAGTTTCTGCATTCCATCTGCCTATCCACATCCTATCCATCTGGGAAGCGGACGTATTCTTGTGTGAGGCTTCTCCTGGTGACAGTGGTTTATAGTGATTTTATGCTGGGTTCCTGTGGTGGTTAACTCTTGACATTTGTTCACATACTGTTTGGTATTCTTTAGATGGTTTTCGTATGTGTATACTTTGGCTCTTCAAGAGATTGTAAACTATTCGAGAACAAGGGCTTTACATTTCAGGTGGAGTTGATGATTTTCTTCATGTGCTTCCCTTCCTCTGCCTAAATCTATCATAGTACCTGTTGCACATTTAGTGCCGTCTGTTCACCTGTCCCTTGTGGCATCTAACATCCAGATACTGCCTGGCATATCGGTGAGCATGCATTTCAATTTAACAAATATTTTCGGTTTGACTCCGTAGTCAACACAGGTTCACAATAATGACTCCGTCTGCTTCACTTCAGCTGTGACTTTCTTAATATTTTTTTCTGTGGGATAAATGCTGATAGAAAAAAAAGGTACTGAAACAGGGTATATATGCATTTTAGGACAAACGTTTGAAATGGAGGAAATTAAGTAAATGAGGTCTAGGTCTGTGATGAGTAAGCATTCCCCCATCATCTCCAGATGTGCCTAAGCCCCTCTCCCTGGACAGTAACTGGGACTGCGGGACTAGAATGTGGGACTGAGTGCTTAGGAGTCTCATTTTTGAAGCCTGGATCTTCTCTCAGTTTACACTTTAATCCAGGAGACATAGCCTATAGCCTCCCAGGACATGCGTCTTTATAAAATGGGTACAACACAAGGTTTCCAGTTATTACTAATTTTCGTTTATTTGTTCTGGGATTGCTTTTGATCATTGAATACATTTTCTAGTACTCCTTTTAGTGTTTACTCCTAAGATTCTCTTCCTTGGGCTCTACATATAGCAGATGTATTTCCATTTATAGAATTTTCCTTTCTCTCCTCTTTGCCTAGTCTCCACTGTGTTGTTTTTACAACATAAGCTGCTAATCCCTTATTGCTTCCCTCTATCATAGCCTCTGATTTTCTTCTTCAGGCGTCATCACTTAGTTTAGGGATTCTCATGCTTCTAGATGGCACCTTGGGAATTACTTTCTTTGTAAACAAGAGGCAAAAGACCCAGGTTCTAGTCTCAGCAGTCATCTCTTTGTATGGAACCTCAGGCAGGTCTCTCTTGTGTTTGAAATCTACCGTGGAAAAATAGAGATTATGCTTCTTGCCATCCACCATCGTAGGAATTTTGTAGCTGTCAAGGACTTCGAATGTCTTGGGGGGAAAGGTGATATGTGCACCAAAAATAATTAAATGATGGTGTGCCTTGAAGTAAGAATTGCTACATGGAGGACGCCTGGGTGGCTCAGTTGTTAAGCGTCTGCCTTCGGCTCAGGTCATGATCCCAGGGTCCTGGGATTGAATCCCGCATCGGGCTCCCTGCTCAGCAGGGGAGTCTGCTTCTCCTTCTGCCTCTGCCCCTCCCACCTGCTCGTGCACATGCTCACACGCTCTCTCTCTCTCTCCCTCCCTCTCAAATAAATAAAATCTTTAAAAAAAAGAATCCTCACATGGCAACATGGCACACGGGTCTTATAATGTGGGTGGAGTCTGCACTCTGTAATGTCAGAGAGTTGTAACCTCTAGGACCTGCCTTGTCATAGTTGTAAGGAAAGTAAAGGGTAAACCCGAAGGGCATGTTTTGTTTCCAAAAGATGATTTCTTCTCTGTACTGCAGGAGATGCTCTGTTCCAGAGGAACAAGAACTCATCGATGAAGACCTGTACTTGAGCAAAGCTAAGAAACAGTTGAGTATACCTACAGTTCTAGATGGTACAGTAGAGGGGCCTGACCCTTCCTAACAGGACAGGGGGAGTTTTGAGAAGAGAGATGATTTTTTTTCTTTCTTGGCTTTGAATGATTTCCCTCTCGCTTCTCCGTTTTCCCATTTCTTTTTTCCTTCTCATCATCTCCTGAGTGTCTAACTCGTGATTGTCTTCTGTCTCTCACCTTCTCCCCCCACCTTTTGATGGGGCATTTGACCTCTCTCTTCAGTGGCAGAGTTTAGGAAGGCACCCTCAGTTACTCAGTGAGGCCCACACCATCTCTAATTCGGAAGGAACATCGTAACCTAAATCTACAGTTGGTAATGCATTTCAGATGGAGAAATTTCATGAGGGAACTAAATAGCACTTTTATCTTCTCCTAGAGATCAAGCCGTTGAGAAGAAGAAGCTGCCAGTGGACAATGAGAACCACCAGGTGAGAGACAGTCTGCCCTCTTTCTTTTCTCACACGAAATTTTCCCCAACAGAGGCCATAGGCTGAAGGAAGCAGCAGTCTTGAAAGCTGCATAGAAATAACAAACCATTTCTTCTGGTGGTCTTTTTTTCCATTGGATCTTTTGATTTTGCCTTGATCTGCTGTTACTGATGTTCAGATCACCAAAAGTAGTGGAGCCAAATCTTTTATTTCCCAGATTTGGATTGCGTACTGATTCTGGACAGTGTGAATGTCATGTTCAGTGTCACGGAATATTCAGGGTTGTGTTCCATCCTCATACAGGCTGCTCCTGTTGAGTGTCTGGTTTTTCCTCAGTCTCCTTTCTTCCAGGATTCAGGGGTAATCCCTTCCTCCTTCCTCTTGGGAAGAAGGGGTGGTTCTCTGTGCCCCTCCCCTATCCCTGCTTTCAGGCTGGCTGGCTTTATAAAGACTCTGCTGTTTTGAATTTTCAGGAGCACTGTCTCTCGGACATGGTTGCCCAGCTCCGGACGCTGAAGGGTGCAATAAGGTTGGCCGTCCTCTCAGGGACACTCCTTTCCTGACAGCCACCATAGCACCCACCCATGTATCTTCCCCACCCAACCTTGCCTTTCTGCATGATTTTCCTCTTGACCCTCTTTCCCAGAGATTTCTGCTAGTAGCATGTTAGATCCATCTCTCCCCCACTCGATCAAGGTAGGTCAGACTGGTGAGGATAGAGGCAATTGAACACTAATTCTTCTTCTGACATCCTGCCGAGACCCAGGCATATGAATACACAGGTTTCATACCCTCATGTCTTGGCTTAATCGTCTGATCTAGAGATTGGGAGATTTCCTGGGACCGCCCTGTCCTCATTCAGTTTACCTCCCCTTTATACTCCTCCACCTTCATCATTTCTACTCTCTTCCTAAGCTGGCTCTCCCATGAGATCCTAGATGCATGTCTCCGTGTGTGTGCACTGTGAATTTGCGTTAGTCTCTCGCATGCATGTCTCCAGAACCAGCCGTGACACTTGCTGCAAAGCTTATTTCCTCCACCCCTGCCCGCATCCCAGATCTCAGAGGAGTGAACACCCGCCTTAAACTGGGTCACAGGAGAGACTTAGACGGTGACTAGGGGGCCTGGGTGTGTGTTGTGGGTGGGATGACTCTAGGAGCCAATAAGTGAGTTGGGGAGGTCTGTTGGTGCCCAGCCGACAAGGTCATCACTGATCTGGGTTCAGTGGGCTAGTGTACATTACCGCGCACTGTTTGTTTTGTGTAGGAAACCAGTTTCTTTTTATTTGGCCAAGTGTTTTCTCCTAGCATCAGAAGGATTTGAGTCATCCTTTTGGTATTTTGTTTGAAGTTGGGATTTTTATGAACCACTTCTTTCTTCGCTAGGTATTTGCTAATCCGCTGAAGATCCCTGCTATTCAAGATATGGATGAATTGAACAATAAGACAATTGGATATGAGGGAATGGACAGTCCTAGCCGGCCTCCATCTGTTGGAGAAGAAAGCAGGACACCTTCTCTTCAGCTTAAGCCTCTGGATTCCAGTGTTTTTCAGTTTTCCAGGTGGGTGGAAAACATAGGCTGTCTTTAGTAGTAAGCCTCGGGGTCCGTTTTCCTGTAAAGTAAGTTGGGGTGGTTATCGTGTTCATGTTTCTCCTGAGGCCTGGCATGGACCTCAGATGGAGAAACACGATTTGGGGGTAATAGAATTGTGTGTTGCGTGTACTTGCAATTTTTCAGCATTACAAAAGTGCTATGTCAAGTCTGGCTGGCTGGCTGGCTGTCTCTCTTTTGAGGTAATCATCTGACAAGTACTCCTTTATGTATTATGTATTCACATTATGCTGGGAACTGTGTTAAGGGAAATAATGGACGTGAAAATTCTTTGGAAAGCATAATGTGCAATCCAAATGTAAGGTAATGTTACATAGACAAGCATTATTTCTTTCCTTAAATTTAGGAATATTGAGGTCCTGTGGGGCCCCATAGGCCTAGCACGTGTTGGCCACATATAAAAGATAACTATTAGGAGTTTGTGCCATTAGGCAAGCCTTCTAGTTCATTGTCTCCTAGAGTCAGTGGTGAGTATGAGTTTAGTTTTGGGCTTCACTTGTCCACCTTCTGGCACCTTGTCGGTATAATTTTGTTAGTCTTTCTAACAGGAAGGAGCGTACCTTTTCTTTTTCTTAAATAACAGGAGTATTTGAAGTGCTGAAAGATATGACTTCCCCTCTACTACCATGAGACTGGAACTCACGACTCCTAATTGTGACTTGCCTTCTCCTCTCTACTATGCTTCTCACTTCTGGCAGGGCCAAACCGTAAGGCAGGTACAGAGTTGCTCTTTAAAAGTAGAAACTTCTGCAGTCATCAATGATGTGACTATTATATCATGGGCTGTGAACTTTTCATTGACCCTCTTCATTTGGGGTATCTTAATATAGTTTAGGATAGAAACAATGGTATACCTAACAGGGGAAAAACAGACGACGACTCCTGGCTTTTCCTGGTGGTACTGATTCTTTGCCTTGGGTCTTGCTTCGTAGGTGGGTCTTTTCAGCTTCTCATGTAGACAAACATCTCCACATGTGTCCAAGTCCCCTATTCTGTGATTCTTCCACAGTTAAGCCCTGTAGACATTGGAAGAACCCCACGACCCCCCTGAACATGAACAAAAGGTCCCAAGAGGAAAAGTAAGCTATTTAGGAGCGACACTAATAACACTCCAAAGGAATAAATGAGACTCGGTATGAGATCACCTAGAACAGTGTCTTGGGAGCTAGGAGACACTCAGTAACTGGTGTGAAGTGGGAGTCCTGTGGCAGGAGCTGTTTCGAAGATTGTACTGTGCAGCAGAATATAGTCCAGTCAGTCTCAGGGCCTTGAGTCTAATTTGACTCTGTTCCCATCCACAGTTTTCCAACTTCCATTGTAGGTGGGGAGGGATGCTGTGTGTTTTTGAAGCACATTGTTGCCTCTCTACCCCGGATCTCCTTGAGGTGGCCACGCATCCAAATTGCCATTGGCATTTCAAAGTGTCGTAGCTCTTGAAGGCTATCCTTTCCCTGCTGTGGCCACTCTTTTGCTTTCTCTTCGGTGTTTCTTTTGTTACCCTAGCGTGGTTTCTGGTCCCCTGAAGGAGACTACAGATGCTGATATGTGTGTGTGTGTGTGTGTATTTGATGAGTGCAGTACGGCAGTTCAGCCATTGGGTGGCAGACTTTGTCAGGCTTTAATGGGATTTCTGCAGGAATTATTTACGGAACCGGCGATATCCAGATTTGGGTTTTGGCTATAGAGGACAGGTAAAGTGCGTCATTCATGTGTAATTGTAATTTGAGAATAATATTCTTCCAAGGGAAAGAGATGGCGTGCTCATTGATGTTGCTACTGTCATGTTTTATGGAGGGTCAGTAAGCTGAGGATGTCATTCTAAGCTACATGGATAAGGGGATTCAGATTGAGTGCAAAGAGTCTGCCTTTTTATAGGGAGAAATGAAGGTACACAAGAGTTTGGTAAAATATACAGGGTCTTCTTGGTAAAACAATGTTAATGAAATAATAGGTTTAGTCAGGAGTTACAAAGGTCTCCTTTGTTATAATCAAAACCTGAAGCGGATAAGGGTCCTTGGGTCATGTAGTACAGCTTTCCAACTCTAGATAAAATAAAGCCCACACTCCCCAAGAGAGTTTTCTAGAAGTTTAAGCAGGGTAAGTTATATGACCTAGCAGGGGCCCCCAAAGGGTCATTGGAGATAGCTTTGTGAGTTTCACAAACTAGCCAAGGGGATGGGAGGACTCGCAGTGAGGAATACGGTCAGCCAGGATGCAAGCAGGCGTAATCGTGTAGCTTATTTCTGTTAAAGGAAATAGTGTTTTTGTTCGTTCATTCTGCACATATTTGAGTACTTGCTGTATGAAAGGCAATGTTCTAAGGCAGTGATGGAACCAAAACCGAAGGAGCTTATGGCAATCAAAGTTCTATATGCAAGTGTCCCCAATACGTGCTAGCTTTCACATGTGTAGTTACAAACTAAAGGTCCAGAGCATCCAGTGGCATATGGACAAAGGAGAGAATCAGTATTTAGATGTTTAGAGAGCTCTTGAGTAAACTGTATGTCAAAGGCTAATGATATTTAAAAGGATAACAAAAAGGGACCATCCAAATTACACTGTAATAGTTGAAGGAGAGGAAGACAGACATTCTAATGTGTTTAAAGGAATATTTGAAAACAACAAACACAAGGTAGAAACAGAAGAACAATTTTATAAGTGAGTAAGATAGATTCAGCAGCCAGTATTAACATTTTAATGAGAGAGATTTCCAGAATGGAGAAATGAAGAATGTGATGGACTCTTTCACCAACAAATAACCATTTAACTGGAAAATATTATTAGACGAAACAAAACAAGCATTTGAAGTTCCTGAAAATTGTCCTAGATGCATACAGCAAATAAACATTCATTCAAGAAAATCTATGAAATTTCAGAGACAACCGCAAGAGTCTTCAGCGTTTAGCTTGCTCCCATCCCCCTCCAAGCTGTATTTTACAAAAACTTCTCAGGGAGTTCCAGTCCAGGTGGTTGTGGTCAAGAAGCTGCAGCCTCCCTCTTTCCCTAGCTCCCAGTCTAGAGCTGTGGTTTCACCTGGGTCGGACAGGCCTCTGACATTTCTCGTGTGCCCTAGTTCTGTCTTGCAAAAGCGCTGCTCCAGGCCCACCTGGAGGACTAGGCCTCTCTCCCCCACCCAACCCTCCACTCAGGGTGGAAGCACTCCCCGAAGGACAGAGTGCTGACCGTCCTGGACTCCCATTGCTCCAGCCACAGCTTGCTTACAGGCCAGAGGTTCATGCCTGAAGGAGCAAGCCCAGAAAAACACCCGGCAGCCACATTCATAAAAAAAATTTTCTTTCTTTTATGCCACGTTTGCACGGTGGCACCGAGGTCCTGCTCAGGGCAAGAGGCCTTAAAGATGAAGAACTCCTTCGCTCTACCGGAAGGAGCTGACTTTTACGTGGAACCAGATCGTGGAGAATTCCATTCCTAAAAGCATTGTCAAAAATAATGGAAATCTTGGTGCGCAGTAATTAAGAGGGCACTCATAGCTCCATGATACACGTTACAACAAGTGACATGGCTGAGCAGCCAGAAGTTTGGTAACAGAGAGAACCAAGGAAAAAGACGGTTGAAAAAAACTGTCTCCCGGGGGGGCGCCTGGGTGGCTCAGTTGTTAAGCGTCTGCCTTTGGCTCAGGGCGTGATCCCGGCGTTCTGGGATCGAGCCCCGCATCAGACTCCTCCGCTGGGAGCCTGCTTCTTCCTCTCCCACTCCCCCTGCTTGTGTTCCCTCTCTTGCTGGCTGTCTCTATCTCTGTCAAATAAATAAATAAAATCTTTATTAAAAAAAAATCTCTCTCCTGGGATCACAGTCAGCCCTGGGATTAGGAAGGCTGTGCGGAAGCACAAGGCTCCATTTACTGAGGAGCAGTCAGACTGGGATGTGGGGTGGACTTTAAAGCAGTCCTCAAGCCTCACACAGATCAAACAACAAAAGGACAGGGCCCTCACTGGTACTAGGGGCTTAAGCACAGCCTCTGACTAACCACTGGCTGATTAATAAGCTTTTCTGACCCAGGGGCAATTCCTAGGAAACCAGGCTTAAAAATAAATCACACATGTCCTGGTAGACTGGAAGGCTGCGTGTGTGCTCAAAGTTGTGCCCTCTCAGAGGTGATTAGAGAGGGAAAATCCCGGTCGCTACTACCTGGCCGAATGTGGGGCCGAAACAGAGTCCTCGAACTGTGGTAGCAGCCTCCAAGCCACACGTACATCCAATGGGAAAGGGTAAAAATCGAATTGGCTGAGGGGGCTTAAGTACAAAGTAGCCTTTGCTGACCCAGGGGTGACTCCTAGGTTGCCAGGTGTAAGAGAGAAAAACCAAGAAGAAATCTATTTCCTCTACAGTATACAGCCCCTGATAGTCCTGCTCAGATTTCTTCAGCCAAGTCACTAAGTAAACAACCAAGCAAAAGACGACATCAACCACTCAGGGAGACGGGAGCAGTATCCAGAGTTGCTGTACCGCGTCACCTAAAATATGCAACTGTCAGTTCGCCTGGCTGGCTCAGTTGGTGGAGCGTGCAACTCTTGATCTCGCGGCTGTCAGTTCGAGCCCTAAGTTGGCTATAGAGATTACTTTAAAATAAAAAAAAAACCTTAAAAAATGAAAATAGCCAGTTGTCGGCTGAAAATTATGAGACATGCAAAGAAACAGGAAAGCGTGACCTGTACATAGGGAAAAAAAGAAGTGGATAATAGAAACTTGCTCTTGAAGAGACCCAGATGTTGGATTAGCAGACAAAGACTTCAAGGCAGCCATTATAAGGAAGGGATAACTGGGTGATGGGCATTAAGGAGGACACTTGATGGAATGAGCACTGGGTGTTATTTGCAACTGATAAATCACTAAATTCTACCTCTGAAACTACAACCAACCAACCAACCAACCAACCAACCAAAACAGTGGAGACTAGTGGGCAGTTGGGTCACAGGTTCAAGGTAGTGGAAGAAGAAAGAGTGTCAAGCAAGAATCTTAAATCCAGTAAAACTATCTTAAGAAAATGAAGGTGAAATAATACATTTTCCAGATAAACAAAAGCAGATGGAATTTGTTTCTAGCTAAACTCCTTTCAAGAAATACTAAAGGGAGTCCTTTAGGCTGAAAGCAAGTGATACCAGATAAAATCAAATGCAAATTCACATGAAAAAACAAGAGTACTGGCAATGGTAACTAATTCATTATAAAAGACAATATAATGGCATTTTTTTCCTGTTTCTATTCGTTTTTTAAAAGATTTTATTTGAGAGAGAAAGAATGGGGGGAGGGGCAGAGGGAGGAGCAGACTTCCTGCTGAGCAGAGAGCCCCGATATGGGGCTCCATCCCAGGACCCCAGGATCGTGACCTGAGCCGAAGGCAGACGCTTAATTGACTGAGACACCCAGGCACCCCTCCTGTTTCTATTCTTAACTAAGTTAATTTAAATAATTTCATAAAACAGTATGTATATATTTGTATATAATTTTACATGTGTTTATAACTTCATTGTTGGGCTCATCCACAGATGTAAAATGTTTGACAGCAACAACACAAAGGAAGTGAGCGGAAGCAAAGCAGTACTGGAGTGAGGAGATAATACTGTAGTACGAAAGGAAGAAAATTTTAAATGGAAAAATAAGATTGATTTAGCAGACTCTATAAGCATTATAAATATGGAATTGCTCTGCTTCTCTGTTTTCTCAAAAGACATAACATTACATAGAGTAATAATTATAGCAGTGTGTTGTTAGATTTGTAAATGTTAAACCAGAAAATAGCCGTATAATATGAAAAGAGGAACAGTAGAAGAAGAAAGGCACAAAGAAGGCATGGCACGTATAGAACACAGCAAGCTAAATAGCAGGTGTAAATGCTGTCATCTCAATAATAACATTAAATACGACTAGTTCAAACTATCCAATCACAAAATACCAGATTGGATTTTTAAAAATATCCAAATATACAGGAGATAGGCTTTAGATTGAGAGATACAAGTAGGTTGAAAAGTGGAAGCAGATACACCATGCAAACAGCAGCCATAAGAGAGCTGGAGTGCTTAGCTAACATCAGACAAAACAGACTTTCAACAAAAAATGTTACTAGATATTACGAGGGATGTTTCATAATGACAGGGTTCATCAGGAAGATGTAATAATTATACCTATATGTGGACCTAACAACAGAACCCCCCAGATATATGAAGGAAAAGCAGACAGACTGGAAGGGAGAAATAGATACCAATAATACTTGAAGACTTCAATGGCCCACCTTCCATTATGGGTAGAAGATCAGCAAGGAAACAGAAGAGTTGAAGAATGCCATAAGCCAACTGGACCTGACAGAAATGTATAGAACACTTTATATTCTTCTCAAGGGCACGTGGAATATTCTCCAGGATAGACCATATGTTAGACCAGAAAACAAGCCTCAATAAAGTGAAAGGACTGATAGCATACAAAGGATGTAGTCCAATCCCAATGGACTTAAAGTAGAAGTCAACCACAGAAGGAAATTTGGGAAATTCACAAATATGTGGAAATTAACAAAATAAAAAGCTTTTGCATAGTGAAGGAGACCATCAACAGAAAGACAAAGCAGCCTACTGAAGGGGAGAAGATATTTGCAAATTATATATCTAATAAGGGGTTAATATCCAAAATAAAGAGAGAACTTAACACATCAAAAAAACCCACAAAAAATTTGGTTAAAAAATGGGCAAAGGGCCTGAACAGACATTTCTCAAGAAGACATACGAATGGCCAACAGACAGATGAAAAGATGGTCAACATCACTTATCATCTGGAAAAGGCAAATCAAAACCGTGGTGAGCTGTCACCGCATACGTGCCAGAATGGCCAAAATCAACAACACAAGAAACTGCAGGTGTTGGTGAGAATGTGGAGAAAGGGGAAGTCTCTTGCACTGTTGGTGGGAATGCAAACTGGTGCAGCCACTCTGGAAAACAGTAAGGAGCTTCCTTAAAAAATTAAAAATAGAGCTACCCTATGACCCAGTAATTCCACTGCTGGTATTTACCCAAAGAAAACGAAAACACTAATTTGAATAGGTCATATGCAGCCCTAGGTTTATTGTAGCATTATTTACAATAGCCAAGATATGGAAGCAGCCCAGGTGTCCATTGATAGATGAATAGATAAAGAAGATGTGTATACACACACACACACACACACACACACACACACACACACACACACACAGAGTGGAATATTACTCTGCCATAAAAAGAATGCGATCTTGCCGTTTGCAACACTAGAGGGTATAATGCTAAGTGAAATAAGTCAGATAAAAAAAAAAGACAAATACCGTGTTATTTCGCTCATGTGAAATTTAAGAAACAAAGAACAAACAAGAGGCAAGGGGGGAAAAAAAGAATCAAATGAAAAAACGGACTCTTAAATACAGAGAACAAACTGGGGGTTGCCGGAGGGGAGCGGGGGGATGGGTGAAATAGATAAAGGGGATTAAGAGTACACTTACCATGATGGGCGCTGAGTACTGTATGGAGTGTTGAATCGCTATATTGTACACCTGAAGCTAATATAACACTGTATGTTAACCATACTTCAAATAAATAGCCACCAAAAAATTTAAGAAAACAGTTAGTAAAATGATTCCATTTATAGTAGCTTCAAAAATAAAAGTCTTTAGGAATAAATTTAACAGAAGTGCAAGTAAGCCTTGTAAACTGAAAATTATAAAATATTGCTGAATGAGATTAAAGAAGACCTGAATAAATGGAAAGACATGTCGTGTTTATGGATCAGAAGATAAAATGTTAAGATGACAATATTCCCCAAATGGAGCTACAGATTCGATGTAGTCCCCTCTCAGAATACCAGCCGGCTCTGCTGCAGGCAGACAATTGAGGAGGATGACAAAAAGAAGAAAGAAAATGAGAAGGTGGGGTGCCTGGGTGGCTCATTTGTTGAAGCGACTGCCTTCGGCCCAGGTCATGATCCTGGGGTCCCAGGATCAAGCCCCGCATCAGGCTCCCTGCTCATAGGGGTGTCTGCCTCTCCCTCTGCAACTTCCCTTCCTTGTGCTCTCTCTCTTGTTCTCTCTCTCAAATAAATAAATAAAATCCTAAAAAAAAAAAAAAAAAGAAAATGAGAAGAAACTAGCTATGTAGTTGGAAAAGAATTCCTGGTGTATAAACCCGAAATTAGTCCTTTCTAAATGAGTGAATACAGGTCTGGAATAACAATCAATCCCTAAAGGGAAGAACCAGACCTTTACTTACAGAACTAGTAAGTACTTCTAGAATCACTAAGTAAAATCCACTTCTTTTTCTCTCAATCACGAAACAGTTTCTTTTGAATTTCCTCTTATGTGCAAAGTTTTGTCCCTTCCTTCCCATCCAGCACAGTTAGTTAAGCTCTCTTCTGTCAAGGAGCATGTCCTTCAGTACTTTAGTAGGGAACTTACAAGACACACGCGCGCGCGTGGACACACACACACACACAATACGTAAAGCGCGATACGTATAATAACTGCGTGCTAAGGTGCTATAGGAATTCAGAAGTAGCATTTGAGCCAGTCTTAGACATGTGAGAAGGGCATGCCAGTCAAAAGAAGCAGCGTGAGAAATCATGGGCATTTCCTTCAACTGGTGTTTTTGAAGGGAAGTAATGAGAGAGAAAGCTAGGGCCAAGTGATGTCCCAGCCCTGCCCCTGACTAGCTACATCACCTTGAGAAAGTTAACTTCTCTAGGGCTGAGCATCCTCTTTTACAAGTGCAGATAAACACACCACTTACGTCAGGGTTGTTGGGAAGGCGGAATGAGACCGTATACAGTAAGCACTTACCACACCGTCTGGCACAGAGTAAGTGCTCAATAAACATTTCTTACGTTTTGGGATGGAATGCCAACCTAAGACATTTGAGCTTTTATGTTGTGGAGAGCAATAAATAAAGATTTCAATTAAGGGTGTAACATAATCAGGGCAACACCTTAGGAAGATTGTTAACTTGGCAGCAGGTGGTCTGGAGGTGAGAGAAGGGGCAACTGGGGGCAGCCATTGCAAGAGCTCAGGAGAGGGAACGTGAGCTCGAACCTGAGTATTGATAGTAGTAGAACTATATAAAATTACAGGTTTGACCTTGACAACGGAAGGCCAGTTTTCTGCATCCTGAGACACCAGTGGGACAGGCAGGAAGGAACGCGTGCTGGGCAATGGGAAATTCAGTACTAGAGATCAGGACTGGGAGAATGACCAGAGGGTATAACCAAAAAGGCGTATGAGATTACCAAAGAAAAGAAATAAGGGAGAGAAATAAGGACAGAACCCTTGGAGGTGGGAAAACGAAGAGAAGGCAGATCATTTGACTGTAATTCCCTTTCATAAAACGTTGGTGTTGCTATGTGGTATCACATACCCTTCCTTCATACCTCCAAACTGTCTTCCTACGTACCACAGCTAAACGGACCCTCTGCACTGGCCCTTTACGCATGTTCTAGATGAATGCATTCGTTCTCACATTGCCCCTAAATACTTTTGCTTTCCCCCTAAGGTTGATACAGCAAGACCTATTAAGATGCAGACCATCTTTCTGGGTGAACACTAGTTTCAAAGAACTTTCAGGGTGCTGTGAGAAGCTAAGGTTTGAGATGTCTTACAGATGTTCTCAGAACTTGCAGAGAAAAGTGGGCGGCCTTGAAATACTGTGAGGTGGCTGAGAGATAACATGCCTGACTCTCATTGAAAATTTGAAATTTGGTTTTTACCTTGAGATTTCTGGGTTTTCTGCAGGGAGAACTAAATAGTGATAGGGGTAAAAATGAGTGGGGCAGGGGCAAGATTTTAAATTGCCTGTGGATTTCATGGGCACCAGTCATTTCATTAGTTCCTTCAACACTCAGTGTGTATAGCAGCCAGAAATGGAAGGCGATTTGTGATTACTCTCCTGCACTTTCCTGAAGAAATGAGGGAGTGCCTATTTGCCCTGACACAGGGGAGTTCTTCTGCCCTAAGAGGGAAGTGACTTGAATTGGCTGATTCCACTTTTGACTAGGGCCCTGTGTTTTAATTAACTTTTACAAGTGAATAATGGGCAATAGCCACAATCCAGTTGGCTGGCAAAGGAACTGCATAGTGTTCTGTTGCAATATAAAAAATGTGCCTAAGTCTTTGATACTGGGAGGTTTTTGTGACACTTTAAAATTAACAAGCTGGCTCAGCTTTCCTCCGCATACTCTACTAGGCTTTTTATGACCTTTTTTTCCATTCTCGTGTTAGGGGATTTTGCATATATGTGTGTGTGTGTGTGTGTGTGTGTGTGTGTGTGTGTTTTGCTGCCTTTCCTTGCATTTTGGAAACTTCCAAGTCAGGCTGGTTTCAATCCTATTTTCAGAATTCTTGCCAAGAACAACTGGGTCTTGTTATATCCAGACACTGACTCTCATATCTTTTGATTTCATCTCTCCATTCAGACTGGTTGCTGTCTCAGCAAGGTGCATGAGTGAAGGGTTTGGAGTTTGGGGTAGAGTTGTATTTTCCTGACCCGTGGATCTATGGATAAAATGATCTGTGGATAACAGCTAGAGTCAGTTTTAACGTGGGAAGTTTGGAGAGCGGCTCCATAGGATAAGAACATACCTAGCTTGTATTTTGACAGCTTAACATTTAATTCCCTCTTCTTCTTGCAGTAAATACAAATGGATCCTGGGAGAGGAGCCGGTGGAGAAACGAAGAAGGCTCCAGAATGAGATGACAACACCTCCTCTAGACTATTCCATGCCTGGCCCTTACAGAAGGGTTGAGGCAGCTGTCGCCTACCCAGAAGGGGAGAACAGCCACGATAAATCCAGTTCTGAGAGAAGCACACCACCGTACCTTTCTCCAGAATACCCAGACGCAAGCAAGAATACCAGTCAGAGTAGGGAGGTGTCAGTCCTGTATTCAGGGGCCCAAGACCAACACCAGGGGTCCCTGCTCCCTGAAGAATTAGAAGACCAGATGCCAAGATTGGTAGCAGAAGAATCGAACAGAGGCAGCACAAACGTAAACAAGGAGGAAGTAAACAAGGGACCTTTTGTAGCTGTTGTCGGTGTTGCGAAAGGCGTTAGAGATTCAGGGGCTCCCATTCAGCTGATCCCTTTTAACAGAGAGGAGCTGGCCGAGAGGAGGAAAATGGTGGAATCCTGGAGCCCGATGCCTTATCCCTCCATGGCCTCTGCTCCCAGCCCGGCCGCGGCCGCTGGGGAGAAGGGCCGAGGTTATGAGGAGAGCGGAGGTCGCAGTTCGCCAAAGACGAAGAACCAAAGAGAGCTGGAAGAACTGAAAAGAACCACAGAAAAACTGGAACGTGTTTTGGCTGAGCGGAACTTGTTCCAGCAAAAGGTTAGGGCAACACCTTCCCACTAGGAGTAAGAGATCCTTTTTAACCACGAGACCAGAGAGTCGCGGCTCTCGACGATTTCCTGTTCTGAGGCCTTTACACAACAGAAGCCATGGACTCATTCTGTGCGGTGTCTCAGATTGAATGAACCCGAGTGGGCTTCCCGCCCCGATCTGGGGCTCGAGAAGGCCCCTAAGTGGAACATGTATGGAGGAACCGCAGAGTGAATGTATTAGGGACACGCTTTGGCGCGCTCCTAGCATGTGGGGGTCACTGAATTTCTGTTTCTTGGACTGCAGGTGGAGGAGCTGGAACAGGAGAGGAATCACTGGCATTCTGAATTCAAGAAAGTCCAGAGCGAATTGGTGACCTACACCACCCAGGAGACGGAAGGCTTGTATTGGAGCAAGAAACACATGGGCTATCGCCAAGCCGAATTCCAGATTCTGAAAGCTGAGCTGGAGAGAACCAAGGAAGAAAAGCAGGAGCTCAAAGAGAAACTGAAGGAGACAGAGACGCACCTGGAAGTGCTGCAGAAGGCTCAGGTCTCCTACCGGACCCCAGAGGGAGATGACCTAGAAAGGTTAATTACTAGGGTTTAGTTATCAGCTTGTGAGTGCTAATGGGAAGCATCCCTTAGGACCCCCAGTTACTGGCCGTAGCTAAGGGAGGAAGCCTTAATTAATTTGTAGGCCACCAAGGAGCGAGGACTTGCTTAGAGAGCTGCAGTCAGTCTCCCTGTGCTCGGTGGCGCCGTGCTTGCTTCTTTCTGTCTAGCTAATGGACACACCAGTGTTGAGAGATGTAGGCCCGTTTTTAAGGAGCTTCGTTTTGTTCTGTTGGCTAATGACTTCGTGTCATCTCTTCTGCCCCCTCACTCCATCATACAGGGCTTTGGCAAAGCTTACGCGGCTACGTATCCACGTCAGCTATCTCCTTACTTCTGTCCTCCCTCACTTGGAGCTTCGTGAGATCGGGTTTGACTCAGAGCAAGTGGATGGGATCCTGTATACGGTGCTGGAGGCAAATCACATACTGGATTGAGCACCGGACTATATACTCTATATACCCTTCCGTACCCTGCCCTTCTCTTCTCTTCTCTTCTCTTCTCTTCTCTTCTCTTCTCTTCTCTTCTCTTCTCTTCTCTTCTCTTCTCTTCTTCTCTCCCCCTTCTTCTTACTCCCTCCCTCTCCCCCCTCCTTCCCCCTCTCCCCTTTTCTCCTCCCTCTCCTCCTTCTGTCTCTCTCTCTCTCTCTCTCTCTCTCTCACCTTCATGCCTTATATAGAGAATCTTTGAGTAAATCCTGGCTCTCACTCAGTCTGCTTCTTACTCAGTTTTGGTGTGGAGAAGGAGGCTAGTTAACAGGCTTTCAGGAGTTCCAGGAACAGAAAAGCAATAGTCACCAAGCCAGGTGACCTGAAAGCTTTAATTTCCATGATGTAGTCACTTGGCCTGTTTTATATCCTTTCTGAAATGGTTTGTATTCATTTAGGTTAAATCAGTTGGCAAGTACTGGGTCCAATGTAGTGGGTGTTGGGGATAAATTAAGGAGTCTAATTCATGGTTGCAGCCTTCGAGGATCTAACAACCTAGTTTGGGAAGCGCAGGATACACACACCAAGTTAACGAACTGGTACAAGTGAGTGGTACAAACATGATAGACAAGTTCTGGGGGAGGAAGTTGAAGGAAGGCATCACATCAGAAATGGGACCTAAATTAACATTTGTTTAAAGAACGAGCAGGACCACACTGTCAACAATGGCAACAATGGTGGTTCCTTAGGGGATAGGACTATGGTTGATATTTTTTTCTTCTCGCTATCTTCCTGCCTTTTTCAAATTTTCTATAATAAATCCGTTATTCTTCTTACATTGGAAAAAATAAATTGTTTTAAAAAAGAATGAGTAGGTTTGAATTTAGATATCAGATGAGAGACTCTGTTGAACATATAAGGTAATTTTATATTTACAGTTCATGTTATATTTAGCATCACCTCTGGAAGAATAGCTTGAACAAAAGCGTGGAAAAAGCTGGAATGTGAAAAAGATGTTTGGTAGAAGTGATGGGTTAATGTAAACAGAACTAAGGTTAAATCATGACCCGTCTGCTCACCCTCACGTGGTATTTGCACATCAGGAAGGAATTCTTGAAAAAAAGAAATCTGCAGGGCTCAACTTCAAAAAATATGTGCCACCAAACTGGGATTTCAGGAAGTGGGGGAGCTCGTTGAGAGCAGGGAGATCGATATATCGATTTGATATCCCTCGGAATTTACCACCTACCTACTCCTCAGGCTAGTGCTGAGTAAGGGGTTGGTCTCATATTATCAGAAATAGTAACACCTATACTCTTGTAAAAGTTGACATTTTGTTGATCCATTGCTTTATTGTATTTATATAGCACCTACTCTCCAAAGAGTTCAAGGTACTCTTCACAAGACACTGAACAATGAACACATAAAAATACGCCAGCAGTGACAAAGAATACAGGAGAAAAAATCACAGGGAATGGGGGAGGGATCAAGCAATCGCAATAGGATTAGGTAGTGCAGAGGAATGTTCTGGATGTTGTTCTGTTTTCCCCTGCAGAGGTACTTGGGAAGACTCTCCCAAGCTTAGTTTACCTCCTTGGAGAGGAGGCGGGGTGCAGGTGCTCCCTTGAGGCTGGGAGGACTGGGGGAGGCCTGAGCCAGGTTCAGCATCAGAGTGTGTGCTGACAGTTACCCCGGCCCCCCGGCCCTCACCGCACCGCGCCTCTAGCCTTCAGCCTGGTTAGTTTGTATGCCGGACATTTGGACTATGATATTGAAGATCCCCACTGTCTAAGTAAATATAAATATTACTGAGAAGCGGGGTGGGGGGAGCGTGTTTTCAGCTATCCTCTCAATGATACTTATTCTTCGGAGGCGGGGCCGTGAAAAGCTGGGACTTGGCACAGATGCGGACAGTATGGATGGAAGGTGGTGTCGGAAAAAAATTTGGAGCATTGAAGGTTCAGCCTGTGGGGGAGAGAGTGAGCATGTGTTGAGTGTGTGTGTGTGCGCATGCTCATGTTGGGTGAGTGAGGGGCAAAGTAGGAAAGAATAGGGGCAATTGGGCTTTAAGAAGAAAAAGGTCAGAAAAGAAAAAAGTTGGAAAACTGTAACTCCTCTTTGCTAGTGCTTACTCTCCGCCCATTCCTTAGGCCCAACCGCATAGTGCTGCTTCCAGCAACAGTTAGGTGTGTGAGTCCCTCTCCTGCGAAGCCAGAGCGACCTCTTTGTTACCTATTTGCAGTGAAACCACACCTGTTTGAGGCCCCTTTAGCCAATGTTAAAAGCCACGGTGGAGAGATTCAAAAGTGTCCCCCAGCCTCACCAGAGCTTATGTAGTGTGGAGGCAAAAGACACCGGGAAGAAAAAAGTGGGTGCTTCCTCCTGGCTGTCCTGTTAACAGAATCGTAACTGTCCTTTCAAATGTCCCTCCTATTTACCCTTGAGCTTTTCATTTCCGCAGTCAACATTTAGGCCCTTATTCTCTCATGCCTGGAAAATTGAAATCGGCTCTTAACAGGCCACCCCTCCCTCCCTTTCTCACTCCTTCCATCCACTCTAGTCACTGTCACGAAATTGCTTTGAATGGCCTCCTCAGGTTATGGCTCTGCTCAAAGACGCCCTAGTGCTCCCAATTGTCGAGCCAGCGCAGTACAGAGCCCCCCACCCCACCCCCGACCCCGCCATGGCTGTCCCTGTGCCCTCCAGTCTCCTAACATTCCAAACACAGTCCTCATTCCATTCACGCTGAACTGTGTCTCGGGTTCCGAACCTGCCTGGAGATTTTCTCCTCCACCTTTGCTATTCCGTTCCCTTTACCTGGAACGTTCTCCCTCATCATCTTTCTTTTGGCTCAAATGTCAACCTTTTCTTCCCCCCAAACTCCCCCAATTAACCCAGTCAGGCATAATGTTTTCTTTGAACATGTAAGTTTTGTGTCCCAAGGCTTTTTATCACAAACTTCCTTGTCCTGTCTTCCTATTAGAAAGCTCTAGATTCAAATATATAGCTGCCTACTTGGCATTTACATTTACATGTCTCACAGGCATTTCAAATAAAATGTGTTAAAAATAAACAGTGACACACACACCCTGGGACTGTTCCTTCCCCCAGTTTTCCTCATTTTAGAAAATGGCACCTCCACCCACCCAGTCACACAAGCTCAAAACCTGGAAGTCATCCTTAATTTTCCTCTTGTAGGCCCCCACATCCAGGCTGTCAGAAAGTCTGTCTGTCAGTTCTAGCGCCGAAGTGTATCTTGACCTCACTGACTTTTACCACAGCCACCTTATTCTAAACAACCATCAGCTCCCATAAGATGTTTTTGTGGCTCCTAACTTGTGTCCTTGCTTCCACTCTTGTTTCCACAACTGTCTTATCACACGACAGCCAGGTTAAAAAAAAAAATACAAATCAGATTACATAACTCCCCGCTTAAAGCCCTTCAGTGAATTCTCATTGCACTTGGAAGAAAATCCATCCTCCCTACTTCATCTGCTTTGTGTCTTATGATTTTTCATCGTATTTCACTTTCCCCCTCACTCACTGTGGTCTTCCCTTGGAAATACGTCAGGCTCTCACTTCCCTCCAGAGCCTTTACCCATACCGTTCCCTCTTCTAGAATGCTCACGCCTCCAGTTTGGGCACGGCTGCCTCGTCCTCATCCTTCAGGTCTCGGTGTAAGTGTCAACTTTCTCAGACAGGCCTTCATGCAGCCTTTTTTCTCTCTCTCTCCCCTATTCTGTCATTTCCTGTTTTCAATTCCTGACCCTTCTCACAACTGGCTGTTACATATTCGGCTGTTGACTTGCACTCGTTCAGCAAATGCTCACTGGCTACCTACTATGTGTTGCATGATAGTGGGGAACACAACCCGCATGATGCCAGTCTGCCTCTTTCCCTAGTAAGTTCCACGAGGGGAAGGGCCACACCCATTTTAGCCAATCCCTTTATCCCACAGCTTATCGTAGTACCTGGTAGATAGTAGGTAATCGATCAATAATTCTTACCGAGTGAGTTAATGAGGGGAGCGTGTCAGTATTTCCATCTCCCTCAAGAGCCCACAGCAGTGCCTCCTCTGTGGAGGGACTGGCTTAGTGAGCATGAGTGAGGCAGACCGCAGTGCTGGGCATTAAAGTCTGCGAATGCAAAACAGACCCTGAGTGCTTTGGGTCTGGGGGGGGAGGGGGGGCAGGGCAGGCAGTGTGAGCTGGAGTGACCTAGCGTTTCTCTTTAGCTGAGTTTTCACTTGAATTAATTGGAAAGTCTACCAAAGGAAAAAAAAAGAAATATAGGTGTTCTCTCCCACAGACTCCGAATGTTATCAAAAGCATGCAATTTTAAAATACTGAGATTACACAATACAATCAGGAGAAGCCTATAGAGACCAGATCTTGAGAGCGAGAACTAAAAGGAGGGGGAAAAAGCCATTTCTGAGGGGTCTTCTATTCCCTTTTGCCAAGAGCAGTGATAGCGTCAATCAGGAGAAGAAACGGGCACCTGGGTGGTGCAGTCAGTTGAGCATCTGATTCTTGGTTTCGGCTCAGGTCATGATCTCGGGGTCTTGGGATCAAGCCCCGAATCGGGCTCCACGCTTGGCGTGGAGTGTGCTTGAGATTATCTCTCCCTCTCCCTCTTCCCCTCCTGCTCGTGCTCTCTCGCTTGCTCTCTCTCTCTCTCAAATAAATAAACCTTTAACTATTAGTTTAAAAATTTTAAAAACAAAAGAAACAGGAGCTATTCATAAACAGAGTACACAGAGCATGCCTCAAGAAAATAAGTTCCTGGCACATGTTAGAGGGTCAGTACATGCTTGTGGGATGAACAAATGGGCTCCTAGCAGAAGACCAAGTCAGAGACTTGGTGGTCCCAGGGGGGCAGAAAGATACGGTGGTCCACATCCAGTGATTGCAGATGATCTGGGGCAATAATTTAGAAGCAGAGGCTTAATTGGCAAGCTCCTGACTCCCAAAGGGCAATCGCCAGATAGAACATGTTTCAGAGTTCTGTACTATGAATTAAAAGCTCTTTCTGTAGTAGGGCGTTAGGAGTGAAGCATCGGGATATGCTCAGGATAGCCAGGGGTGAGCTCAGGCCAAGTCAAGTGTAATTTCCCCAAAAGAACACCTTGTTCTTGGTGACAAGGACATCCTTAACTTATGACTTCTCTTAGGCAGAGAGGAAATTCAGGGACCCTACTTTCTGATTTCAAAGTCAGGACACATGGTTGAGTAATAAACTGGAGATTTGGAAAGAACTAAGGTAGATTGTCTTGGGTAGACTGAAACCTTAGTCACTGAGACGTATGAAGCGTTCATTTTCTGCAGAAGGAACATGTTTTGTTACTTGCCTCCATCCCCAAGTCCAAAGTTTTGATGTCAATCATCAGAAACACCAACCCCCTTTTAGATGAGATTAGTCCAGATGTTTTGGGTGCCTTCTACTCCCCAAACACATTTCATACATCTGACCATTGAGTCCTCAGGGCAGGCAAGATGACTTTAGGCAGAGGTTCAGGAAAGTGTTCCCCAAAGTCCTGATTTTCCAGAAGGCTATGGAAACCTGTAAGGATCGGAAAGGTGGTGAAGTGTGGGGAGGGTTTTCCAGGTTGTAGGGAAGAGTATAAGTAAAATCACAAGACTATGTGGGGGGACGGGTTGTGAATACAGGAACACCCAGTGCATTTGAGGAATATTGAATTATTTAATTTGAAGCATAAGGAACAGAACGAACCAAGGGCTGGGGAATACCAGCAAGGGGTGGGGGGCTATGCTAAATCTGCTTACCAATGGAGCCCTTGTAAGCTACGAAATAGGAAAGTGGTTGTTGTATCTCCCCAATTGTCCCAGCGTTGGGGGCATTAACCTCAGTCTGCAGTTCCCTTGGACTAAGATTTTCTCCAGAAGTAGGACCTGATCGATCATGGTTCTGTTCCACCTCAGATTTTCACAGATCTGGATGAAGGGCAAAGAGCCATCACCCCCCCCCTTTCTTCTCCAATTTCTTGAGTCTGCTTTTCCTCTGGCCTCTGTTAATGGAATCTGATGAGTAGAAGCCCATCCAAGGTCTTCAAGGTCTCTAGACTTTGGGGAAGAATCCGGAGAAGTTTTGACCTGGGAAAGAATATCCCCTGCTGATGTAGATTCGGATCTGTGGTGGGAAATAGACTTTGTCATCTGCCCCTGCTCCCCTCAGGCACACGTTTTAGTGTGACTTTGACACTACCCTTTGGGTCACCAATATGCGTAGAACACAGTTAACCCCTTGTTGAGGACCTGCCATATGCCATGACCACACTAAGAGGCAGGCATCATTTCCATTTGACGTATGTGGAAACTAAAGTGTAGAGAAGTGAAGTGCCTTTCTCGCGGCCACACAGCTAGAGAGCGTGCGGAGGCCAAAGCAAACCCAGGTTTGTCTGACTCCAAAGCCCAGGCTCTTTGCCCATGACACCGTAGGGCCTGTCTTGAAAACGATTAGTCTCGTCTTCTTCCTTTTGATAAGAAAAAGCTGAAGACAGCCCACGCTAATAGGAATTTCCAAGGAGGAAAGTTCCACAATCCCACACAATGTTTAACTGCCCTCATGATCAGGAAATCGTTCACTTATGTAACGAATATCCCTCCAAACAATGTGGAAATTCATTTCCTCTTGACTGGGTTTTTCACGCAGGGCTGTCACTTGGCAACTTTCCTGATATCAAAACAGCCACCAAGATCCTATTCTTACACTCCAGGAGGTCTTGGACTTGTTGGCCTCTGCCTGGGAGGGTTCTCACTGGCTCCTTGGTACCCCACCCCCACCCCAGACAGTGCTGAGGTGGGCAAGTTTCTCGGGGAGTGAGAAAGTGACACTTGAGAACATGCTGGTTTATTATTACACACAGAAGAGTAAAATTAACCACATGAGGTGCCTCTGGAATTGCCGAGAAAAAGATGGCACCACCTTTCTTGACTTGTCTGCCTTTTTCTCGATTTCTACTTCATCTCCATTGAAGGCTATTGAATCATTTAGTTGAAGAGTGCACGTGTTACTCAGAGAAGGCCCCTGCTGTCCCAGATTCCAGCGTGCACTGCCTCTGAATTGATGTCCTATTTTTTCTTAAGCCCACTGGACTCGTCTTCTCATTCTGGCTCTTTTTTTAACAAAGCGCTAAGCTGAGAAACTAGTGCAAATTCTGACGTCAGTGGATAATCTATGACTGAATGGGTTTCTCCTGCTAGAAAAATATATGTGCTTTTTTTTTTTTCATCAAGGCCCTCAGTGCCTTTAAACCAAGGGAGCGGAATCTTCACAATATCATCAGACAGCCTTTGTGGGGGTGCTGATCCACCTTCTTGCCTCCCGTTGGACGATTCCAGAAATGCAAATGAAGAGGCTGCTTGTGATTTTGGTGACTGGCCTTTCTCCTGAGCAAGCCACACGGAACTTGGTCAAATGTCACAGACTCGGAAAGTGCTGTTGGAGTAGAGGGGCTACCACTGAAACTCGGGGTTGCCTGCCACACTCCTCATACTCATTTGGCACCTTGGCTCACATCCCATTATACGTATCTGGCTGAAAGCATGTGAGTTTTCTCCGTGCTCCCTCCACAAGGCCATGTTTGCAAATAGAAAGTTCTTCGACGTTCTCCTCGGAGGTTACTTGTGAAGCAGCGAGGGTGCCATTCTGGAGGAATGGGACCTCAGGGATGACAGGAAAGCGGGACCTGATGGTCCGCCCTTGTGGAGTGACCTCCTACTTTCTTAAGCCCGAAGCCACTGCCACTTGTCTTGTGGAGAAATGAGGCCAAGCAAGAGTTAGCTAGGAATTCCTGAGCAGCAGCTCTCAAGCAGGTGGTAGCTTGTGGGAGGCAGAGGGGTGGTCACCTTACAGCTTCTGTATTGCCTGGCCTGATAACAACCTGTTAATATTTTATCAGTAATCACATCGCACCACTTAGGGCAGAAGAGAGAGATAACCTGCTGGACTTCCTGTTTGAGGTTTTCTCTCCCGTGGAGATAACAGGATTTCTCATCAAAGCCAGCAGCGGCTTGGGCAGGGAGACCAGGCTGGGCAAAGGCCAGGCTTCAGCCAGCTGAGGAGCACATGCGCTTCCCAGCCTGGGGCTTCCACGTCCCAGAGTGGGCAGCCCCGCGCACAGAAGAGTCTCCTGCCTGGGGACCCAGGGCTGAGTGGGAGGGGACAGTTGACCCTGCCCAGGCCCCATCTGCCTGCCTCCAGCACCGTGCCCTTCTCCTTCCTCTCTCGCTTCTCCCACATCTGTGTTTCTCCCCTGGTCCGGGGCCAGAAGGATGGGCACTGCCTTTGCTGCCGCCACCAATTTCCAGAGAGCTGCCCAAGAGAAGGAGATGAGGGAGAAGAGGCTGGGCCCCAGGGTCGCTCTTTCCACTGGAGCCGTTTAGGAGTCCTTCGAGGCAAATTGGGAGGGGTTCTGGGTGAGCTGTGTGGTATAACCCTGTTTCCTCCTCAGCGCTGCTGGCCACCCTTTTGCTCTGTTTCCCATGGTCCTTCAGCTGCAGGAGGCAGGTTCTTGGAATCATCCTTTCCCACCCCCCCAAGCTCAAGTGGTGCCCTACCCTCCCTTCATATGGATTGGGATGTGAGGGGCCTTACAAGCCTTTCTGAAGTAGTCCCTGACACCCCTACCTCTGGCACTTTCCTCCTATCTCTCACAGGACACACCGTATCATGCCTTGTACCACACTTCGGTGTGCATGTCTTATCTGGCCCTGGATCAGCCGTCAGCTCCTGCAAGGCGCAGACTTTACCTCGCTGTCCGCCCTCGTCGCCCTCAACGCCTAGCGCATGCCGTCCGACACGGAGTGAGGGTGCAGGCCGCGTGGGCTGCCTGGCAGCGGAGCCTGTTGAATGGCTGACCGGCTGGATGAAGGTCTCTCAGGAAGTCAGAGCTCGTCTTTCCCCCAAGAAGCCAGTTTCAGCCTCCCCCCTCCCCTATTAATGATCACGTAGCAGTAGGTCACTAGGGCCCCGAGGGGGAGAAAACATGAGTCACACGATTATCAAAGGAATGAGGGAGGGTAGAAACTTCTCTCCTTGTGCAAGGGTCAGAGCCATCCGTTTGGGGCATAAACACAATGGCCTTCACTATCCCCTCGGTTGTGGCTAATCTAAATTACTTTATGATGGAAGGCAATGGGGTGAGCTGAAAGCCATTCAACTTGGACTCAGACACGGGGAGATTTTGAGGAAATTATTTAGAGCAAGGCTTTCCTTGCTTACTCCGCTAAAGGGAACAGTTGCTCCTTATCGGCTCTGCCCTGGTTTTTCTAGTTCAGGATGAAATTCTAACTTCCTCTGTAGAATCTTCCCAGATTATAAGGAAGGAGGACGTCCCAGGGCAGCCTCTTCCTAAGACGAAGGCAGGCTCTGGGCCCTGGTGCCCTTGAAGGCCCCCCTATGCCAGCGGCAGACAGGGACAGGAGGGCTGCGAGAGTCTGAAGAGCACGTTGCTGTGGGAAGACTTTCCAAGCTTAGAGTCGACTCCGACACTCTGTGACTTTTGGGAGGCCTCCATTTTGTCTCCTATAAGAGACCTGCTTCTTTTCGGGGATTTGGGGAATGCGAGGAAACTGTGGATCTGAAAGCGCTTTGGCTGCCAGGTGGCGAGTTATCGGAGCCCAGACCAGAGGGCTGCTCCCTCAGCGCAACACAGTCAGCAAAGCGACCCCTTCTTCCAGCCTCTACTGCCCGCCCTCCCCGCCCAGTCAAGCGCTCTGAGGTTCCTGGTGCCAGGCCGGAGACAGGACCCCTTGTTCAACTTCTGTTCAGAGAGCCCCTTCTCTCTACACCTTACTCCTGCCCGCCTCCATTCCCTCTAAATGGGCTTGGGTGCCGGGGTCCTCGCCTCTGCACCAGGGAAGGCCTACGTGGGGAGTGCAAGGCAGCGCCTTTTGTAACAGGCTCCGGTGTGCTGTGGCCTCCTGGCTCCAGGGGCTGTGTAAACTGAGGCTTGCGGTGGGGGGGGTGAAGGGGCTGCTATTGTCAGCCTCACCACGGCCAACATCTTTATGAATTAGGCTTTGTTCACTCCCCCAGGAGGTCTGAACAGAACACAGCCAAATCATTAGCCTCCCAAACTCTCACACCTCCAGAGTTTGGGGAACAGAGGTGTCGTGTCTCATTCAAATGTGAGTTGATCCTGCTCCCCCAGATCGCCTCCATGGGAGACCTCCAGGAGAACTGTGGTGTCCGCAACATGTCTTTGCTGGCCATAAGTTGCTTTCCTCCGGCAGCTTGAGGGGACCCCTGGCAGACTCTCCCAATGAGTAGAGGGGAAGAGTCCTATCTGGGGAGTCTGGAGTCTGGGGCACCAACACCGGCAGTGTGGCCCTGGGAAAAACAATCTCTTTATTCTTGTGGGCCTTGGTTTCCCCATCTGCTGAATGGACATTGTCAGATCGACTTCCCCTTCCTCACAGTGCTGCTTCAGAGAACGAAAAGGCTAAACACACAGCCATTTAGTAAGTAACTTCGATGAAAGAATTGTGAAGAGGGAGGAGCCCTGGGCGAGATGAAAAGGTAAAGCTTCCCTGGGAAGGTGGGGGGTGGTGGTGTCTTGCTTTCATAATGTCTCTGGTAAAGTCTAGAATTTTTTTATCCACTCAGTGGGAAGAAAAGCCAATTTCCATCCTACCCTCCCTCTGGCCCAGTTCTTTCTCACACCTGCCCTGCCTGGGCCCCCTCTGAATTAATAAAACAGTAACGAAGTTACTCAATCAACAAGTGTTTATTGATCACTTACTATGTGCCCAGCACTCTTACAGATAGTCTGAGGGATACAGAGAGGTCTCGGGCATGGCCCCGACCCCCCGAGAGTTTACGGTGTACTTGTGAAATCAGATACACGTACACGAAAAGATAACTATCCGTCAAAAATGGTGAATGATAAGCATCAAAGAAGCAGTAGTTATACACTGAGGGGTGGAGGAGGGAGGGTAGGAGAGGGACGGAGTGGTCAGAGGAGACTCAGTGTAGGAGGTGGTGCTGAGCAAGTTCTCCAGACAGCAGGAGGACTCGGCTAAGGGGAGAGGGCCTTCCAGCTTGGGAGGGGAGCTTAATCACAAGCGAGAAGGTGGAGAGGCGAGAGGCGTGTTAGAGACCACGAGTGAGCCCCTTCAGCTGGTACTGAGGTTTGGGGAGGTGGACTGGAGTTGTCAGAAGCCGGGCGTGCTTGGGTGGGGAGGCGTGAGGGAAAATTCCTTGGGTCTATCTGTGACTCCCACCCCACCCCCACCCCCACCCCAGGGGAAATGGAGCATTTCCACAGCTTGGGGCTGGAACTGTCTGCCTGGGAGACATTCGCCACCATCCCACCCCAACCGAAGTCCCAGGCAGTGGCTCAGCTCTCACTCAGACCAGGGCCATAGCTCCTTGGGCGTTGTTGTTTCACGCCAAAGCCCTCAGATGCCTTCCAGCAACTCTGAGAGGTCTGGCGAAGGATGGTGGGCACATCTGAAGGTGACAGGGGGCCCACCGGGTGCTGTCGCCTTTCAGAGGCTCTGCAGAGCTCTGTGGGGAGACCCCGGGGGACTGATCGTAGACTTCGGGCAGATGTGTTTTCAGCCCTGAGACTCTGGGGAAGCCGCCTCTCTCTGCCTCGATAGAAACACCCACTGGGGCCACCTCACGTGCCCACCCAGCTTCTTAGACACCGGAGTTCTTGTTCTTTCTCGGGCAGCGTCAAGGAGTGGTCTCTTCCTCGGACCTCCAAGGCTCTCATGCTGTCTGTCAGCCTCCAGCCAAGAGCCATCTCTAGAAACGCCAGTTAGCTCTTCCTAAGGAAACCACCGTGTAGGACCCGAAGCCTTGTTTCTTAGCAGGAGGCCAAGTCAGAGGGAGGCAAGGGCTTCAGGGAGAGTTGGGGCTGCCACTCCTGAGGCAGTTGCTCAGAGGAATCAGAGTCTAGATCCCCAACCCACAGCCGGAGGGAGTTCCGGGAAAATGCCCTGGGTAGTGAGTCAGGTCTTTTTTTGGTCTTCGACTGCCTTCCCTCCCTCTCATCCTGCACCCAATTGCTCTCTGTTCCCTCGATACCGCAGGATGGCTTTATTTCAGTCCACACACACACAAGTCTGAACACTGTGGAGTCATAACAACAGTGGGATGGAGGCTCTGGGCTCCATTACTGGCCAGTTTCTTTGGAGAGAAGCTCGGGAAGCTGGTGAGAGCCGTGCCCATAAAAGCCGCCACTACCCCCCTCCCCGCCAGCAATGAGCTAAGAGCAACCTGAGCCAGAGGGAGGGTCTTTGATCTCAGAGAGGGTTAGTCAGTGGGATGTAATTAATGAGTGGGTTTGGGGACGGATTCACAGGTAACCCGAAAGGCAGAGGGGAGCCTCTGTGGCATGGCCTAGGCTAGGGGGTGGAGTTTGGAGTTGAGGGTTGGGGACTCGGGCCGGGATGAGGGCGGGGGGAGGTGGCAGGGCCGTGGGCAAGGTGAAGGAAACAGAACGGCTGGCTTGGCAAGCATCTTGACAATCCAGCCTACATGCTGTCACACCAGTTCCCATTTCTGCCTTCGCTTGATCCAGCGGCCAAAGTCAGTCTATCCTCAGCAGCACCTTCTGACATGATCCAGTGCCAATGTCCCTCACCTGAGGCCCTGGGTGGGGGGGGG
>NW_024423319.1:41132474-41199242 GCF_017311325.1 Ursus maritimus
GGGGGGGGGTGCTGTCCACTGGTTTTCACAGACCCAGCCACCCCCCCCAGCTCTGGCCCCTGCTTCTTCACACATACCCTGTCAGACTGTAGGAGTTAAACTCACTCTTGACTTTGGGCGGTTGACCAGGCCTTGGAGAGCCCCTAGTTGCGAGGGGCTGGGCCTGGTAGGAATCGTAGTAGTTGGAGCGATTTCCCTGGAATGGGCAGGAAAAGCAGAGGATGATTCCAGCTACCAGGGAGAACAGGGAGGAAATAATGCCCAGGTAAAGAGCCTCTCCGATCTCAAATTTCATGCTGTCAGGTACCAGTGGGGAGTAGAAGTCCCGCAGGATCCCATGAAGATTCCAGGCAACAGGGATGAAGCCCAGGAGGCCTCCAAGGATGAAGAAGACTCCACCCACCATCGCCAATCTGTCCTTAGCTCGGGAGTCCTGGCAGAAGACCGTGCATCTCATGCCCACCACGGAGACAATGCAGGCCAACGACGAGACGGCGCTGGATGTCACCATCATGGCCTGGGCCGCCTGGATGTCAGCGGGCAGGCCGAGGAGGGTGCTGTAGATGTCACACTGGGTGATGCCTGTGCTGTGTGTGGCACACTCCATCCAGAGGCCCTTGGAGAAGCCGACAGCCGTCACGATGCTGGTGCCGACGTAGGAGCTCGTTCGCCAGCTGGGAAGCAGCATGGCCACCAGGGTGCCCAACAGCCCCAGGAGGCCCAAGATGTAGCCTACGAGTTGGAGGCCAAGAGAGGCCATGGCAGCCCTCTCAGCAGTAGCGTCTTCAAGGCCTGCTCCCTTGCCTTCAGGCTGTGGTTCTTGCTCCTTGGATCCTGGCCTCTAATCCCTCATTTCAGAGTGTCTCTACCAGGCCGATTTCTCTCCTCCTTACAAGTGTCTGTGGGTGGCCACAAGCAGGCTCAAGAAGGCATCTAGAAGACCTAAAAAAAATCCATAAACCAGATTAAATATTGACCAGAAGCTTATGAGAAACCAGAAAATGCTGGATGCCTTTTGACCTTTGTTATCTTTAGAAATAACACAGGAGAAAGAAAAAAAGAACTTTGAAAGTGGAGCCAAAATGTCATCGCCTCCTGCGTAGGCACATGCCTTGGTTCGGGCTGGCAGCCAGACAAAGCCGGGGGCCAGACAGGTGGCCCCTTTCCGAGAAGGGAGTGGTGGCAGCGGTGGTTGTGTTGGCTGTGCTGGCTCCAGGTCAGGCTCTCCACTGGCACGGTGCTGTCTCCAAAGCCTGATGTTTAATGCATTGCCCAGCAACACTGCCACAGGGCCCCTCAATTACAGACCGAGGCCAAACTCCAGGAGCCTGGAACAGGAGGAACAGGTCCTAGGATATAGCTTTGGACTCCAGCTTATTAGCGAGGCCTCGCGGATCTCCAGGGGCCTAGGAAGCAGGGGTCTGGCCCTAGGTCATCCTCCCCCAGGTGAAAATCTATACCAGGGCAGGTTGGGGTCGACAAAAAAGACTTCTGTCCACACTCTGAGAGTTCAGGTCTGCCCAGCCCTGCCCAAATTCCCTCCACAGGCCAGCCTAAGGACATTTCCTGTCTGCTCTTCTTAACAGATTCCCTTACCAGCCCTGGCCTCGGAGATAATGTGGAAGGATTTTGGAGCAAAGGTTGTGCCAAGGCCTGGTGGGGGAGCCCTGAAATTCCCTAGGCTATCTCCCAGCAGATAACCTAGGATGGACAGATGAAAGGGAAGCTTCTACCATAGAGGGTTTTGTAAGAGGAAGGCATCTGAGCCAATCCTTGAGAATCTCAGAGCTGTCTAGGATTTTGTGGTATTCAAGGAGTACCCCAGCACCCTCTTGCCAAGGTTTATCATCTCTTAAATGTGAGTATTCCTCAGAAGTCCATTCTTTTCTCAGTCAACACTCTGTCCCTGAGCAAGTAGGTACCATGACTTAATCTTAAGAGGACATAACCCACCTCAATGACTTAGTCTCCAACCCATGCATTACACTTCCAAATCTGAATTTCCATCATAGCCCGTCCTCCTGAGCTTCAAGACTACCAGAGCAATCACCTATTTAAAATGTCCACCTTGGGGCCCCTGGGTGGCTCAGTCGGTTAAGCATCCGACTCTTGGTTTGGGCTCAAGCCATGATCTCAGGGTCCTGAGACCGAGCCCCGCGTCGGGCTCTGCACTCAGCAGGGAGGCTGCTTGAGATTCTCGCTCTCCCTCTCCCTCTGCCCCTCCCCCCTCAAATAAATAAATAAATCTTAAAAAAAAATAAAAAAAATAAAAAAAAGTCCACCTGGAAATGCCATAAACACCTCAAATATGAAATGCTCAAAAGAGAACACATCACCTCTCCTATCGCAGTCTTCCCCAAACAGTTCTTCCCTGAGTCCCCTGGGTTCACTGAACCATAACTCTATCCAGCCCCTTGCACCAGACCAAAATCCTGGGAGTGATTCTTGACCCCTCTTTCATGCTGATTCCTCACCTTCCATGGTCAATGTCTCACCAACTCTACCTCTTGCATATACCTCAAATCCATGGCACCCTCCTCCCCATCCCGGGCTACTTGCCCGGATAAGTGTGTCATCATCCTCTTTCCCCCAGACTGTAGCAATGACGCTTCCTAACTGGTCTTATTTCCAGTCTTGTCTCCAAGTCTTTGCCAAGGTGATCTTTCAACACATTAATCTGATCAAGCATCTACATAAAACATTCCAGTGGCTCCCCATTGGCTAAAGGATAAAGTCCAAACTTGTTTGTGCTCTATGACCTCTCAAGCTTCATCTCTTGCCATTGTCCTCCTCATATTCTTGCTGAGCTAAATTACTCTCAGTTCCTCAATCATGTCATGTTGTCTTTTGCTTCCAAACCCGAGTGCATGCTGTTCCTTCTATGCTGGCTGCCTGGCATTCTTCTCTCTCTGTTTAGTGCCTTCTCTCTGTTTAGGGTTCAACTCCTATGTCTCTTCCTCCAGCTTGGATCAAGTGCCCCTCCTCCATGTTCTTGCAGCATTTTCTATGTTTCCTTACCTCCATCATGGTAGTACAGTAGTAATAACAACAGGAATAGCAATAATAATAATAATAGCAGCACTTATGTAGTGTTTCTGATGTGACCGATGTATAGATTATAAGGACTCTGTACATGTTAACTCAATTAATTGTCACAACAACGTTTTATGGTAGGTGCTAATCCTCCCTATGGTATAGATGAGGAAACTGAGCTACAAATAGTAGGTATTGCCCTGTATTGCAATTTCCTGTTTAAATCCTTCTTCTTTCCCCACTAGTCTGAGCTACATAAGGGTAGGGACTGTATTGTATTCATCTCTGGATCACAAGTGCCTTATGGAATATGACACCCAGAGCAGGTGTTCAAAAATATCTTCTTGGCGCACCTGGGTGGCTCAGTTGGTTGAGCATCTGCCTTCAGCTCAGGTCATGATCCCGGGGTCCTGGGATGGAACCCCGCATCTCCACTGAGCAGGGAACCTGCTTCTCCCTCTCTTTCTGTGTGCTCGCTTACTCTCTCTCTCTCAAATAAATAAATAAATAAATAAATAAATAAATAAATAAATACATCTTTTAAAAAATATCTTCTTAATGAGTGAATAAAAGTGGAAAAGAGGTTTGAGGGACTCTAAGATGTGGGCTTTCTAAAGGAGCCAATGACAGTTCAGTGAAAGGGGCAAGAGCTGCCCGCTGCTGGGAAAGAAGGTTGAGAAAGGGCCTCAGCAGATGGAGGGAAATGAAGAGAGACAGACAGACAAATACAGAGAAAGAGAGCCAGAGAGAGAAAGAAAGAGAGAGCAAGAGAAAGAGAATTTCTAATTTTCTGTGCATATGCATTTGCTGAATAGCTTGTCTATTCCAACTCTAAACCACTTGGAAGAGAAAACATATTAAACTTACTGATTACACTTCTGTTGTGCCTCGGCAGCATCGGGCACAGAGTTGCCAGTCCACACTATTCACCGGTGATGAGCAGGACGAGGCCAATGTGGATGCCACGCAGCGGGGAGCAGGGGCCAATACACATCTGACGGTGGGGAGGGCAATCTCATTTGACTCTTAGCTCCGGCACTCAACCGCTGTCACACCACAGGGCTCCTTTCCACGCACTGGTTTTCTTACCACTAAGCGGCTCGATTCTACCCTATCCTGATCATGACTGTGCATCTCAATGGCACCTTCACTGCCACTCGGAAGTCCTTCTGCTTCTCCCTGGTGAGCATCTCCTGGTGACTGCTTCAAACACCACTTTTTTTTTTTTTTGAGCTCCCTTCCCGACCTCCTCCCTGTGTAGCTCCTACTCTATCCTCATCATTTTTTTACAATCAAGATTCCTAAACGAGCCGTTTCGTGTTGATGTCTCTACTCCTTTCCCACCCCCACCCACTGCTCAATCCTCTGCAGTCTGGCTTCTGCCACTAGCCCTTCCCTGAAATGAAGGTTGCCCACAGTTTTCTTGTGCCTGAATCCATGGTCATATCTCTGGCATCTCACTTTGTCCCTCTCCTTCATAGAACTGTCTTCTCCCTTGTTTTCTGTGATACCACTTCTGGTGTTCCCTACCCGGAAGATTTTATTTGTTTATTTGACAGAGAGAGAGGGAGAGAGAATGAGAGAGCACAAGAAGGGGGTGAAGCAGAGGGAGAGGGAGAAGCAGGCTCCCCACTGAGCAGGGAGCCTGACATGCGGCTCGATCCCAGGATCCTGGGATCATGACCTGAGCTGAAGGCAGATGCTCAACTGACTGAGCCACCCAGGCGCCCCCTTCGAAGTCCTCTTTATAAGTTTTTCTTCTTGTGCCCTCTGTATAAATCTGACTATTCCCTGCAGGGTTTCATCTGGAGTTTTAGACTTCTCATTCTTCACATTCTCTAAGGGTGGTCTCATCAATCCATCTCTCTTCCAATGACTCCTGAATCCATACCTCGGGCACAGATCTCTCTGGTGAACTCAAGATTTGTATAATCAACTGCATTTGGAATGCCCCCATCTGAATGTTTTCATGGCACCTCAAACTCAACATTTGCAAAGCTGAAATCATCTGCTCTCTTCTCTACCTTCAAGCTATTCCTCACGCAGTGTTTCCTATCTCACTAGGACCATCCCTCATCCAGCACCTCGAGCCAGGAATCCTTGATTTCCTCCCCTCTTCTTGACATGTGATCAATGATCAGGTCCTATCAGATTTATCTTCAAAATACGTTTGGAATGCATCCACTTCTCAGCATCTCCACTACTTAAACTTCAGTTCAAAATTGGAAACCTCATAGGCACCTCCAATTAGTCTTTCATATTCCACTTCTGCAATCAATTATCCATCCAGTAGCCAATGATCTTTCTAAAATGGAAATCTAATCCTAAGCTCCACCCTGCCCCCTCACCATGCTTTAAAAACTTCAGGGCCTCTTAATTGCTTTCTAGAGGAAGTTCAAACTCTCTAGCACAGGAAACCAGGAAAGCTCTCCATTGTCTGGCTCCTGATTTTCTTTTCAGCCTCATTTCCCACCAATAACCTCCAACCTCATGCTTTATGCTATCTCTCTCTCTCTCTCTCTCTCTCTCTCTCTCACTCACACACAGACACACACACACACACACACACACACACACACACACACACACAATCCAGCCATATCTGAACAGGTGTACTTCTCTGAATTTGCCTTTCTGTCTTCTAAACCCTTGAGTATGCTATTCTACCATCCAACATTTGTTTGGCTAATTGCTGGTCATCCTTCAGGACTCATCCTCCCCTTGAAACCTTCCTTGGACACCCTCTTCCAACCCAGGCTGGGTTACATACTTTCCCTTTGCATTTCTGATCTCTGTATGGGTCTCCAGTGAGTGTTGGTGAGGTACCTTGAGGTTTTTAGGGAGCGGACCTGCTGCCTCCCAGAAGAGCAGCTCCTGCTTCAGCTTTGTTGGGAAGATGGCAGAAGAGCCTAGCTTGAGTTTCCCATGAGAGTCAGCAGTGTCCCCAAGGGAAGAGCCTCTCCCCAGAGTCAGTCCTGACTCAGTAGGCATAAGTAGGAAAAGTAGTTTGGGGAAGGCAGAATTTTAACAGTGCCATCACTGAGGCTGGGAGTGTCTAGAGTCTGTCTTGGCATGGCTGGGTGGGAGGGACAACCGGTTTTTGGAGCTTATTCAATTGGGAGAAATGGCCCGAAAGAGGTCAGCTTTCAGCCAGGCTCAGGAAGGTAAGGGGGGGCCAGAATAGCAGGTGGTTGGATAATGCGCCAGGCTGGATTCTGCTTTTGTTTGTGTGATGAGCAGTAGCTGCTGTAGAGAAAGAGTCCTCACCTGAGAATCAAAAGACTGACTTCTGGTCTCAGTCCGGCCTGAAACCTGCTGAGAAAATCCCCTAACTCTCCAGACGCTAGTCTGCTCATCTTCAGGGCTTGGAGTCTCAATTAGGGTAGTGGAGACAGGAAGCCATGTTGACAAATATAGAAGACTGAACAGTTGTTATTAGAAGGGGGCAGCTTTAAAAGAAACTCCTCTCTTTCAGAGATCCTAGAAGTCCAGCCCTGGCTGCTTGGGAGGAACGGAAAACTCTAGGCCTTGACAGCTGAAATTTGTCTTCTGGGCATGAGGCCAACACACTTCATGGCCCAAGGGCTGGGCAAGAAGGCTTCATTTAGGATCCTTACCTAATCTTCCTTAGGCGAGGGATTGGAACTGCAGGAGAGGATTAGGAGGGTCAGGACTGACAGCCGCTCCTGAATTAACCCCTTCTTGCCTGGGTACTTGCCCTGCCTTTCCCCAGTTCTCGCCTCAAGAGTCTTGTGCCTGGCGCCCCTTCTTTGGGGCCTCGTAAGACTGAGCAGGATAAGACAGGTGGGGTTCTCAGGCTCAAGGAAGGAGCTGATATGGTGTCCTGGGGGGTGATGGAGGCCACCACAGCCCTCTTCTGCCAGTCAGCCTCATTTCTCCATCCCCTGAGCTGACAGCCCTCGCAGGAATCTGAGACACTTGCTCTCCTCTCTGAACCTCACCGCCAGCTGCTGAGGACTCTAGTAAGTGGCAAAGCCATTCCCCTAAGACCCTACTTTCTGGAAGGTGTGTCCTCAGAGCAGTTCACCTTTTCTTCTGCATCAGTTGATGGATGACAGCTCAGGGAACTACAACCAGATTGAGGGATTTTCTAATTGCTTTAAAAAGAAGTTCATTTTTTGTCCTGACCATCAAAGGAAAGCGCTCACACTTTACCATGCTAGAAAACACAGAAAGGCCGAATTTAGAAAACAGACATTGTGTACAATCTCTCTAGCTATAAACGTGGTTAATGTTTTGTTTCCAGCTCCACATTCCAAGAGGACACTTGAAGAGAATAACGCCTCAGTCCAAAGAAGAAATTTCTTTTTGTATTGAGATGTAATTGGCATGTAACACTGTATTAACTTCAGGTGTCCAACATAATGATTTAACATATGCCTACATGGCAGGATGACCACGACCTAAGTTTAGTTAACATCCCTCACCACACATAGCTACACATTTCTTTTTCTCTTGAGAGCTTTAAGGATCGACTCTCTCAGCCACCTTCAAATACACAATACAGCATTGTTAGCTTCCGTCTCCACGCTGTGCATTACATCCTCAGGATTTCTTTATCTTCCAGCTGGAAGTTGGTACATTTTGACTCCCTTCACCCATTTCACCCACCCACCACCCCCACCTCTGACAACCACCAGTCCATGCTCTGTATCTAGGAGCTCGGGTTCAGTTTTGTTTTGTTTTGTTTTTTCGGATTCCACGCAGAGGCGAGAGCTCACGCAGTATTTGGTTTCTCTGCCTGACTTATCTCGCTTAGCACAGTGCCCTCTAGGCCCACCCGTTTTGTCGCAAATGGCAGGAGTTCCTTCAAAGAAGGAATTTCTGACAGACTTACAGACCGATGGGGGAAGGGTTATTTAAGAGGTTGAGGGGGAGACTAGGACTTCGCTCCGAAATCCACCTTCGGCTGACCCCCTGAGGCTTCAGGCCAAGGCAGGCACTGAGGCTGGCTGAAGAGGGGCGCCCATCCCCGTCCTCCTCAGTCCCCTTCAGTTGGCCACAGGGGTAACCTGTAGCTCCTTTCCTCCCGTCCTGGTAGCTCAGTCCTTCTGCCCTCAAAAGCTCCATTCAGAAATTATTATCTGATTTGGAGAGTGCTTCCTCTGGCCCCGAAGTTTCAAACACTGGAAACTTTGTGGTAGCCTTGAGGAAACAAATACGACCAATCCAGGTGCCACCTGAACTTTCCCTCCCGTGCCCTTCCCTCAGAAACCCAAGATGGCCGAGCCTGGCGACACCTTGGGCCAAACTGATAGCAGCTAGGAAACAAGAGCCCACAGGCGAATTTAAGAGGCAGCAAATAAATCAGAATTGAGACACTTACGAGGCAGTTCTTTTGCAGAGCCTTGGAGGAGATGTATGGCCCTGGAGAGGGAGGGAAGGATCCCAAGGGAGGGGAGCAAGGTGCAAGGGGCCCCAGGCTGAGGTGATAAAGGATTTCTAATTGTTAGCCACAGCTTTGCAAAATCCATCTGCAAATCTCAGCCTTGGGTCAGAGACTTATTACAGATCAGAATTAAACCCCTGGAGTCTGTGGAAGATTGAGGTACTTAAAAAAAAAAGTTTGGTGAGTTTTGTGTTTTTCCTGTCAAAAACTCCAGCTGGGCTTTTGTGTGGTGACCTCTGTGAGCCCAGGAGAGGCCTTGGGGGGAGTGTTGTTCGGCCCAAAGAGGAATTCGGAACATTCCAGCTTTGGCGCTGGGGAGAGGAGGGGGCTCCGTTAGGCCCATTAGGTGTCCCTGGCTATGGGCCCTGAGGCCCAGCAGGGAGTAAGCCTCATAAACACAGCCCTGGTGAGCCAGTGCCCAAGCAGCCCTGTGCTTGCGGGCAGCCCCGTGGACTCTTCCACCCAGCTCTGTTCTCCTGCAAGCTTCCAGCCCTACCCCACCCCTGCGGTTGATCCCCAAAGTGCAAAGGCGAACATGCGGACTCTGGGTTCAGACTCTGGTGGGTTCAAAAGAGCAGTTCCCTACAAGGTGGGACTGAAGCAGTCGTGATTATCTTGGGCCTCCCCTTTGTCCCATACACAGCAGTACCGTACCCCACCCATGCCATTTAGGGATCTCGAAAGTTCTGCGGAGCCGAGAGCCGTGATTGGGTTGCCTCTCTGACTGGGGCAAGAGAAAGCTTTTCCATTTGTTTGCTGTTGTTTTTCTGATTAGAAACATTCTAGACGTTACTGCAAAGAACTCAGAAAATAAAAATATAAAGAGGAAAATAGAGGTCTTCATAATACCATTGGCAAGGGATATACTGCTAATCATGTTAGCATTTTGATGTACTGTAGAAGACATGAACAGAAATGTTTTTCCACAATTGAATCACATTATACCCTACAGTTCTATAACCGTCTATCATTTCTAAGTAATGCGATGATATGACGTGGCCTTATTTCCATGTCCATCAAACAACAGCTCTGCATCATTCATTATGGCTGCATTGTCTTCTGTCATATGGAAGTATAATTTAACCATTCACTAGTAAGCATTTTTGTTATTTCCATGTTTTCGCTGTAACCTAATTTCTTTGCGCATAATAAGAAATTATAGCTTTAAAGGCTAATACAATGTATTGCAAAAGTAGGGCAGCCATTACTATGTGCAGATGAGAAAGTCTAGGCCCGATGAGATGAAATGAATGTATCGCAAGTTGAGCAGTAATAATTAGACCTGGAATCTGGGTCCCTAGGTGTCTGGTTCAGTAAATTTTCCAGTACATGACACTGACTGCCTCCTGAGGATTCCCACGGAAAAATGGTAAGGCTAGTGACCGCTGTTCAGTGAACACTTGCTGAGTGTCCAGAACTCTGCTGAGGGTTTTCATATACATTGTCTCACTGAGCTACTGCAGAGCAGAGCCAGGCCTGGGCACCAAATCCAGCCACCTCTGGCCCTTGACTCTTAATCGTTAACTCCGTACTCCATTTTTTGAAGTCATATCAAAGCAAACAGTCAGATTTGTTGCCCACTGTGAATTCAGTGAAGCAAACCAGACATCATTCTCTTTCCCAAGGTGGCCCAGAACTGTATAGCTAAGTGCGACTGGGGTACCACCCCCTGGCAGTGCACCTGAGCAGGGTCCTCTCTAGGGGGTACCCCTTGACATGCTGCAACAGGCGAAAAGGGCAGCCATGCTTGAGCTCAGGCCTGGGGAGTTTGGGGGGTATGAAAGGAAACAAAACTGAAGGGGTGGAAGGGCTAGCAGGCTAATCCTTTAAGCAGCTGTGTGACCCGGGCTAAATCTTCACATCTTCTTTCTCCAGACTTTGCCCGGATGACTTCCCAAGGCCGGACTAATGAATATGAAAGCATTCTGGCAAGTGAAAAACGTCGGTTGAAGGCAAGATAGAATTTGTAGTAGAGGGGCACCTTATCAGCTCGTAGTGACTCTGCGCAATTGAGGGGAGGAAAAGGCAGAATCTCTGTGGCAGGTGCCAGGGCGGATGAGGGCACTGTGTTGGCAGGATGTGGTTAGTAGACTGGCAATCATTCAAGGACTCAGTTTTAACACCGTGTTTCCTACAGGTCAGCACTGTCAGATCCTGGTGGAATCCTGCCAGAGAATATGACTCCTCGGTGTTGAGTCTTTGAGGCTCCTTAGTCACCAGCTAAGACCCCTGCTGAGAGCCAGAGAACCTAGACGGGTGAGGGGGTGGAGAGGGGCCTGAAAAAAGAGCGAAAACAGCAGTGTGGGCGAAGCAGCATCTGCTTAAGGAGAGGAATGAGCTGGGACATAATAAAGGGAGGAAAATGAGGGTCTGGGAAGAGATGGGTTAGGAAAGGGAGCGGAAGAAGAGGTAGGAGATGGATCTTTGAGGAACAAAATCTAAGAGAGGTCTGTATAAAGCAAAGTCTGGAGGGAGAGGAGGAGATGGTGTTACGAAGAGACGAGTCTAGAAGGAGAAATAAGACTCCAGGGGCAAAAGGGGCAGGGGTGAGAAGACTATGGGAGAAGGAGTTAGGACCTCAGGCAGAGAGAGGATTTGAGATATTCCATCCTTATCATTCCACCAAACCAAGAAATTCTCATCAAGGTCACAAATGACCCCCTACCCCACCATGTCACCAAATCCAATGGGCACTTTTCATTTTTTTTAATTTTAAATTTTTTTTTTTTAAAATTTATTTACTTGAGAGAGAGCATGCACAAAGGAAGAGGGAGAAACAGACTCCCCACTGAGCAGAGAGCCTGATGCAGGGCTCGATCCCAGGACCCTGAGATCTTGACCTCAGCTGAAGGCAGATGCTTAACCAACTGAGCCACCCAGGGGCCTCTGATGGGCACTTTTCAGACTTCAACTTCCTTGACCTCTAGGTGGAACTCAATGCCCCAGATCACTTTGCCCTTGCTTCTCTTGAGCTCTGTGATACAACTCTCCCTTGATGTTCCTCCTATATCTCAGGCTACTTCTTCATTGTCTCCTCCTCCGCTAGATTCCGAGAAAGCCGCGTTCCTCAGGAGCCTAACCTAGTTCTTCCTCCCTTCTCGCTCTGCATTCCCACTCTCAGAGGTCCCATTTATCTCTCATGTACTCAGATGACTTCCTCTGAAATCCAGACCCCTATACACTGACATCTCCATTTGCATAACTGAAAAGCATCGCAAATTCAACATCTCCAAAATTGTATCCTTGATTCCCTTTGAACTAAAACCTCAGTCTTCTCCATTTGAGAAAGCCAGTTGTTCAAGTCAGGAACCTCAGAGTTAGACCTGATTTTGCTCTTTTTTCTCTGACCCTCTATACCCCATCTCATCCGATCAGCAGATCCTTTCTTCTTCCTGTATATGGCTCTTTCATTGATCTACCGGTTTCCCATGTAAAAATGATACCTCTGTTACCATTTCTTACCATCGTCTCTCAAAATTTGTGGTCTTAGGATGATTTTACGCCCTGAAAAATTATTTAGGGAACAACCCAATGCCCTTCAACTGGTAAATGGAGAAACTGTGGCACTTCTGTGCAGTGGACTACTACTCGGCACTGGAAAGGAATGTACTATGGGTACAGGCAGCTACACGGATGAAGTTCAAATGTGCTGAGTGAAAGGAGCTGGATTCAAAAGGCTGTTTCTGGTATGATTCCATTTATACGACATTCTTGAAATGACAAGACCAGATTAGTGCTTGCCAGAGGCTAGTGGTGGAAGAAGCAGTTGACCACAATGCTGTGGTACAGGGAATTCTTTGGGTATTGAAAACATTACAGAATGATTGTATAACTTTACGCATTTGTCAAAATTCATGGAACTGCACACCCAAAAGCATGAATTTTGTGTGTCCTTTCACATTCTGTCACACAGAATTTTAAAATGTCACGCATGTATATTTAAAAATAAATAGATAAAAGGTATTAGTTTAAAAAATTTTTGAAAACTCCAATAGGGCTTTCCTTTTTATGGGTTACATCTATTGCTATTTAACATGTTAGAAATTAAAACCAATAAATTTTAAAGCCATTTGTGTATTTACTGTAATATAGTTGACCCACAATGTTACATTAGTTTCAGGTGTACAATGTAGGGATTCAACTTCTTTATACATTAGGATGTGCCCACCACAAGGGGAGCTCCCATCTGTCACCACACAACACTATTACACTATCATTGACTATATTCTCTATGCTGTACCTTTTAATCTTGTGACTTATTCATTCCATAGCTGGAAGCCTCTATCTCCCACTCCCCTTCCCGCATTTTGTCCATACCCCCCACCCCCTCCCCTCTGGAAACTATGTTTGTTCTCTGCACTTATAGATCTTTTTTTGCTTTGTTGTTTGTTTGTTTTTGTTAAAGATTCTATTTTTAAGTAGTCTCTACACCCAATGTGGGGCTCGAAGTCACAACCTCGAGATCAAGAGTCGCATGATCTATGAACTGAGCCAGCCAGGTGCCCCAAAACTATTTATTTTTACATTTAAAACAATAAACCCATTGCATGTTAAAATAGGTAATGTATATTTACAAAAATAACTATTTTCCAAACCAAAAAAATTAGCAAGAAAAGTAGCATTGTATTACACTTTTGCAAAATCTGTTGCGTATCTGACTCAATAAAAAGGCAGCTGGATTCTCATATCAGCTTTTGCATTCAGTCTATAGCAATGTGTTGTTTTGGTCAAAATAGATGAAGAAAATCCAGCCTCATGAAGATATGTCGTAGAGATGGGTATTGTTTAAATAGCTTTTTAAGCAGAATTCTAAGAATGACTCCCAAATGACACTCACCTGTGTTTAAATTCTCTTGCCTTTGAAAGTAGGTGTTTACAATGTTATTACTTCATGATCATGTTAGTTATCTGGCAAAGAGAATTATCCAGGTGGGTCTGATGTAATCATGTGAGTCCTTTCCAAGGAGAGTGCCAGCAAGGCATGGGGACCTCAGACTTACAACCTGAAGGAACTAGATTTTTCTAACATTCTGAGTGAGCCTGGAAGCAGACCTTTTCCTCAGACCCTCCAGATAAGGGCCTGGCTCAGCCATCAGGACAACTTGACTTCAGTCTTGTGAGACCCCAAGCGGAGACCTCAGGCGAACCCACCTGGACTTCTGACCTACAAAACTGTGGAATAAGAGGCAGGTGCCGTATTAAGTTGTTATGTTTGTTGTAATTTGTTACGGCAGCAGTAGAAAATTAATACCTTGTGGATAGTCTTCTTTGATACCACACCTCAACTTCACAAGTGGTAGTTTCCTGATGCTTATTTGTCATGTTGACTCTGAAACCATATCAATGAACCTTTTGTACTCTGTTACATTAAAATCCACTGATCTATCTTGCACTTTGAATGGATCTATTATCTATGCATGATTTGGTAATGTTATGCATTAGTCATTTGGAAAATACTGGCCTACCCAGTTATACAGATCTTCCAATTGTTGACTCATTGTGTGATTATACAATATAAAAAACTGCTTTCATTAATATCTTATCAGAAATGTCTTTAGGGTATTGAGAAACTCGCAAGCTCATGGTGGCAGATCAAGTTTTCCAAAATTCTGGTTTTTACTTGAAAGCTTGAATGTTATCATGGACAATGAATACGATCAGTTGTTTTCCAAGATGACAGAATCACTTCATTCATTTTCAACAGAACACTGGCCCGAGTCTGAATAACCATAGTTTGTCTGTCAATCATTCTTTCAAGTTAAACAAAAAAAAAGGAGGGGGCACCTGGGTGGCTCTGATGGTTAGGTGTCTGCCTTCAGTGCAGGTCATGATCTCCAGATCCTGGGATTGAGCCCCACGTCGGGCCTCTGGCTCGGCGGGGAGTCTGCTTCTCCCTCTCTCTCTGCCTGCTGCTCCCCCTGCTTGTGTCTCTCTGTCTCTCTCTCTCTCAAATAGATAAATAAATCTTTTTAAAAAGGGCATTCTATGAAAAACTGACCAGTTTAGCTTGCAATTCAATCACGCAAGTGCTTTTCCTCACAACGCTCATCGTACTTGAGTACGCAGTCGAAGTGGTTTATACACCCGTCCGTTTTGTCACACAGACTATTTGAAAAGACATGTGCTCAAAGGATTGAAATTTAATAAAAATTAATATTCTTTACTGTTTCATCAAGACATTCTTAAGTGAAACTGACATCTCTTCTACTGGGAATACATTGATGATGAAAAAAATAACATGAATATTAGTTTGACGCCACTGCTTTGATCCGTGCTAAGGTGCCAGCATTTTTACCCACCATTGCTTTTGCTCCATCAGGGCAAATGTCAACAGTGAAATGGCAAATCACATCTTAGTATTATCATGCAAGTAGTTTTGTCTGAATCCCCTGAATGAATCTTAGTGGTTGCCAGTGGTCTTTGGGTCACACTTTTAGGGCTGCTGGTCTAGGCTGAAGTTGGAAGGGAGGGTAAGAGGGAAGGTAGAGATGAAACTTTTAAAAAAGATTTTATTTATTTATTTGAGAGAGAAAGCGAGCATGAGCGGGAGTGGGAAGGCATAGAGGGAGAGGGAGAAGCAGACTTCCCGCTTGAGCAGGTAGCCCAACACCGGGCTCCATCCCAGAACCTTGAGATCATGACCTGAGCCGAAGGCAGACACCCAACAACTGAGCCATCCAGACGCCCCTGGAGATTAAACTTTAATCAGGCTTAGAAACATCCTGTCCATAGAGGAAGCAGCTGGGAATAAAAAGGAGGAAAGAATTTCTAGATTTCTTCCCCCAAGGACCTCTGCTGTGTGCCTTCTTCTCCTGACCTGCCTTGCTCCTGAGCTGTCCCAGCCAAGTCAAAAGGTACCCTCTAAAACTCCCCCATCCCGGGATTTTGGATGCTTTGTCTTGCAAGGCCAAAATGCTAACAGAGAATCTTACCGTGGCCCGTACACCTGTCATGGCTGTTTGCTACCCAACACTAGAGCCCCAAGGCTCCGCTAGACTCAATTAGTCTCAGACCGACTTCTCCGCCATCAAATGACATTCCATTCACATGGAATGAGCACCCACTGTGGATCCAGTCCTCTGCCAGGTGCTAACAGGAGGGAGGAGAGATGACAAAGCCCCTTTCCTGATCACCTCCTAGGGAGGCTCCCATCACATCTGAGAAGGGAGCTCAGATGAAAAGGAGGTGGATATTGGCATGTCTTAGAGGTTTTCTGGCATCAGTGTGGGTTCAAAGAGGACCTGGAAGGGAGAGAGAGAAGTTGAGTCATGGGGAAGAGGGGAGGCATTCTCAACCTAGGCAGGGAGGTGCGGATGACCATGACCGTGTAGCAGCAAGGCCCCCCGGAAGTGAGAGGGAATGCTGGGTGGAGTTGGAGGTGAGGCCGAAAATACAGGGAAAATTGTGACTGCCTGCCACATGCCACCAGTCATGGGGTTGCTGGTACAGGTGTGTGAGCAGGGAGGACGCTGAGTTGTAAGAAGCCAAATCTGGCCATGTGTGCAGGAAACAGCTGAAAGTATGTGGGACAAAAAGAACCAACACCAACTTACCTATAGCATCTCACTTCATCCTCAACTCCAGCCCTGTGATATGGGCACGACTCTTTCCACCCCCCAGGAAACTGAGGCTCAGAGAAATAGGTTAATTGACCCAAGGCCCCCTGGACGGCAAACTAGCGAGCAGGGACTCCAGCTCACGCCTGTTTCCCAAGCCCAAGCTCTGCCTAACCACGGTGATGTGGGGGCGGGGGGAGAAAGAAATAATTATAATAATGATAACAGGCAACATAGGTTGACGGCAAAGGACATGTCTGACAGAACAACCTCTATACTCTCTCGTGAAACCTTCACTACAACCCTGCGAGGTAGGGACCCTTATGTCATTTCACCTATGGGGACACTGGGAAATGGGAGGTTAAGTCATTTATGACGGGCAGCGCAGCCAGGTGCTGGAGCTGGGATGCACCCGAATGTATCTGAGTCTCGAGCCCAAGCTTTTCCCCGTGAAGATCCGAGCAGATCCAGACACTGGATGACGGGGACCTGAGCTAGAGTGCAGCCCACGCCGCCTACGGCAGTGGCTGGTGAGGCCCAAGTGAAGAGCTGCGCCTCGGTTTTTGTAGTTGGGAGGGGGAGCCATTGACGGACCCGCCCCCCCCCCAGAGCACCCGTGACGGGACGGGACAGGGGACACTTGCTCTGGTCGTGACGCCAGTCACCCACTTCCATTGGCCCCTTCTGCCATCTGCCTCATGCAGTAGGGCCGCCGTGGGGCGATCACTGAAGGAATCACACGCTCCACGCAGCTGCATTCTACAGTCCCCTGGAGTGCTGAAACCAGGCAGGCCTGCATCCCCGTCTCAGATCTGTCACTCGCTAGCTATTTGGGGAGTCACTTCATCTCTCGGTGCCTCAGTTTCCTGCTCATCTTTAAATGGGAGCAATAACAGTACCTACCTCATAGGATCTCCATAAGGAGTAAACAAAGTAATAAAGAAAGAAAGTGCTTAGCATAGCACCTGACACATCATAAGCACTCAATAAATGCTCACCTATTTTTGGGGTGCTGGTGACTATTCTCATTAGCTTGGCGGGACCCACCTCTCGGGGAAGACACTTGCCACTAGTTAGCAGTATCCGGCCTTACTTAGGCACAATCAGCAGGACTCCAAGACCAAAGGGGAAAGAGAAAAGAAGGCACTCCCGAGAATTTCGTGTCTTCCAGAGGCTTCTGGGGCCAGGCTGGGAAAGAGGCTGTCTCAGAGAAGAGGGGCCTGCGAGGCTGGCCAGAGAGCCAGGGATGGGGCTGGATGGACTGAAGGCGGAGGGAAGGAGCCTGGCTGAGAGTGACCTTCCCTGGGGAACCTTCCCTCCCGCCCCTCCTGCTTCCTCAGAGCTCTGTTTTTCTAGGCCCCTGCAGTCCAAATGAGGAGCAAATGGGGAGCTGCGAGGGGGCTCTGCCAAAAGAGCCCTGCGCCACATGGGCCACGGCCTGGTTCCAGTGGCGGGCCAAGAGGCAGAGGGTGCGGGAGGAGGGCTGACCCAGCAACAAACTGCTCTCCAGAGGGGACCCCCTGTCCCAGGAACCCAAGGGGCTGGGTCCAGGCCTTGGCACATTTGGGACATTTGGACTTAAGGGCAGAGGTCCCAGGCACCATTTGCTATTTTTGCTTTGGGAACATACTGGGGTGAGGGAGAGGAACTTCCCCCTTTTTCCTCCATTTTGCTTTGGGAACATACTGGGGTGAGGGAGAGGAACTTCCCCCTTTTTCCTCTCTCAGAGCAGACCCTGACTTGCTTCTTGCCTCCGCCGGGCCCCCATACTGGCCTTTTAGGGCTTCCTGCCCCCCAACCCCAGGGGCCCTGGCTCAAGAGGCAGAGGCTGGAGGGTAAGAAGAGTAAGATCTTCTTTGCCAAGGTGTGTGCAGAACGTGTTTTGAGCCTTTCCATCTGCCATTGTCGGTCCTCTTCCTGAGGGCCTGGGCTCTCACTGTTCCCCAGACAGCCCCCCTTTCCTCACCCGCCCCCCGCGGCGGTGCAGTGCTGTGGTTAAAAGCACAGAGACTACCTGAGTTCAAATCCCAGGCTTGTCCCGTTTAGCTCTGTGACCTTGGGCAAGTATTTTAATCTCATCTATAAAATGAGGCTTGTAATAGTATCTTCCTCATAGGGTTGTTTGTGAGACAAATTAATCGGTGCAAAATGCTTAGGACAGTGCCTGGTACATAAATGTTTAACAAATGTTCTCTCCTCTTACTCTGCTTCTGTGCCAGCTCTGCCTGCCAGGATGACACGTCCCCTTCTCTCTGCCGACTTAAGCCCAACCCAGCTGGGAATCAACCTCCCCTCCAAGAGGTCTCCCCAGCATTACCCCTTCTCCTGACCTCTGTTATGCTCCCCAGTGAGACTAGACCCATTTGGAGAGCAAGGACTGTGACATGAGCAGCGCTAAGTGAATCACAGAACATCGTGTAGGCCCCGGAGTGCAAATCTTGTGACCGTGACCCACAGCGACAAATGTATTGTGCGGCACGTGTACGTAGTACGTTTATTTGTGTATGCTTCGATCTCCATCTCGATAAGATGAAAGCAAAAGTTTCACGGAACAAGCTACATCCTTACCATCTGTGATCCATGCTTCTATTTGCCGTTCGTTCATGTGGTCACATGCTGGCCACTACCCACTCCGTTGATTTTCAGCCCTGCTGTTGGTTGTGACCCACAGCGTTGTCCACCATAAGCCTGACACAGGGTGGGGTTAAGGCCTCCAGAGGCCCTAAATCCTGAAAGGATTAGGGGTGAAAGGCCAAGGCCTGTTTACAGAGAGGAGGTCAAGTCAAGGGGAGCTGCTGTGGAGGGTGTGTGGACGCCCCCCGGAGGCAGAAGCCTGGAGCAGCCCGGGCTCAGGCAGCAAAAGGCTTCAGCTGTCACCCCATTTCGTAGGGGTCTGGACATTTCTTCTAGGCAACTGGGAATGACTGTAAGTTTTCCAGTGCGGGAGGACTGTGCACAGGTGTGTGTTCTAGAAAGATCGCTGGGGCGGCTGTGGGGGAAGATGGAACGGAAGGGCCAAGTCAAGGACAAGGGGAAACTGCCTTGGAAGCTGTTCCAGGTGTCCAAGTGAGAGAAGGCGGATGAGGCCATAGTTGAAGAAACAAAAGGGTGAGTGGGGGAGCCCAGAGGAGACAGATGGGAGAAATGGTTGAGGTTTTTGCTTAGTGACTCGGCCCGTGCGATGCTGGTTCCTGAGGTAGGTGCAGAAGAGGTTTGCGGGAGAGGAAATACCATTCTCAAGTTTTGACTCATTCAACAACCATTAAGGGGACTGACATAGAGAAACCAACCAAGTTGGAGCATTAAAGAAAAAAACAAATATCCGCCATTGTGATCAGTTCACAAAAGAAAGACAATTTTGCTTCCCCGACCCCCTAAATAGGAAGGGCGTAATCTCAGAATAAAGGACCGTCCTTTTTATGAGTGACTAAGTTTAGATTATTGAAAAGCTCTCCTTTGGGTGTTTTTCCCAATTTGCTGTGACCCACTGAAAACATCACTGTGTATCAGCCTAATTCGGGGACTGTAACTGAGAACCACAGGTCTGGCGAATGGGCAGAGGAAGAAACGCCAGCAGCAGAGACCAAGAGGAGTGGTTGCAGAAGCAGGAGGAAAACAAGAGAGTAATAGTGGAGGCCAAGAGCGGAAAGAGGGTTTAAGAAAAGAGGGCTTGGCCGCCAGTGTCTTTTGCCACCCAGAGTTCAAAGAGGTAACTGAATTTGGCAATTAGGGGGTTATTGGTGACCTTTGGTGGTGCCCGTTCACTAGGAAGTTGGGGTGGGGCCAAACTGCAGTAGGTTGAGGTACATTTGAGGGTGATGGGAAGAAAAAAGAGAGGGAAAGAGGGAGGGAGGGGAGAGAGAGAAAGAGATAGAGAGGGAGAACATGTTAGGGGAACAAGAGAACACATCTGGGGAGGGAGGGGCCTTATTTTCTGGCGTAGAAGAGACCACCATTTTATAATCAGAAAGGAAAGAGCTAGTATAAAGAAACTGGACTTTCCTGAAAAGAAGGGGGAATAATGTCTGGAGGAAGGGCCCAGAGAAGGAGGGTGGATGAGGCCAAGGCCCAGATAAAGGGATTAGCCTTTAACGAGAGGGGCACCTTGTCCCCTGAGAAGGGAGGGCTGGAGGGGAAGGAAGTTGGAGAGGCCGGCCAATTTTTGGGGGGTGGGGCAGGGTACTGAGGTAATTCATGCTTGAAGGCCTCTGTTTTCTCAGGGAAGTAGGAGGAGAGAGGTGGGGCAGGAACATGGTAGGGAGCTGAAGGAAGTTTGGAATGTGGCCCAGGGAAATGTGGAGGCTGGAATTGGGGCTTGACAGGGGAACATATTCGAGGGTGGCTGAGGAGTACAGGGGGCCCAGCTGAAGTTGTTTGAGTCCATCTGGCCCTGTGCAGGTTTTGTCTCCCTCCCTAGGCTGTAAGCACCTGAAGGCAGTGTCCTCAGCACTTTCTTCTTTCTAGTCCCTTCCTTTGCCAGGCAATGCCCAGCGGTGTGTAGCCCAGGGGAGGCGCCCAGCCCTCTCAGAAGGGCCTGGCAAAGCAGAGATATTACAGGGCTCTTAGGGGAAACAGAGGTAGGCTCATAACCACTCAGACAAGAAGTTATTCATTTTGGTTGTTCCACACCTTTCCTTGCCACCCTGCTGGCCATCCTACTCCTTCCTGTTCTGTGCTGACCGCAAGGGAAAACAGCCGGGATCTCACTTTTGTCCAGCAACACTTGCAAGGCTTAAATCCTTCAGGCTGGGGAGAGCCCACCAAGAGGGGCCAGGGGTTGCATCTCCCATACACTGCATGAGGTGGTGGCAATTCTCAGGAGGTGGCAAGACAGAGCCGTCATGTGGGGAGACCACAGAGCCATTGCAGACAGGCCTAGAGGCTACCTGGACTCCAGAAAAGCATGCTGGGAGCCGAAATGAGGGGAACCGTGTGGCCCTCTCAGAGGAGTGAAGGGGCCGGACAGGCCCCAGTGGTGAAGGACTGTGACTGAATGAACACAGGTTCAAGGTCAGAGGTGGCAGGATGGGCGGCATGGCTAAGTCTGCTTGGGCTCAGGAGTAAGGGCTTCCTCTTCTCCCTTTCCCTCTTCCCTCCTGCCTGTTTGCAGAGCCCACGGCCACCTAGAGTCAAAAAGATCCCAGGGAGTGCCATTAGACCCCCTTCTTTCTCCTTCACAGGCCCCAGTCCTTCCAGCCCTTTCTTCCACCTGGCTCCTCCCCCTCAGCCTCACTCCTCACTGGAGCCAGCGAAGCCCGACAAGCAAATTCTCATCCTCTGGAGGTCAGCTGAGCAAGAACCCTCAGAGACTGATAGAAACTCAGGGCTCGGGGCACCTGGGTGGCACAGCGGTTAAGCGTCTGCCTTCGGCTCAGGGCGTGATCCCGGCGTTGTGGGATCGAACCCCACATCAGGCTCCTCCACTATGAGCCTACTCCTTCCTCTCCCACTCCCCCTACTTGTGTTCCCTCTCTCGCTGGCTGTCTCTATCTCTGTCGAATAAATAAATTAAAAAAAAAAAAGAAACTCGGGGCTCCCCAGCAGCCCTCCTTTGCCCCTCTTGGGCACCCAGGATCCAGCCTGCGCTTACACAACGCAGGGCCGGAGAGCTTACCTCGGTCCGAGGCAGCGCATGCCACTGCCCTCATTTCAACACATATAATAAACCTCTGTTTATCGAGGGCTGGTGCCGTGCCAGGCCCTGGGGTTAGGTGGTGGCTGGGCTGTTAGAAAGTTTTCCTTGGATGGAGACAAAATGTGTCTCCCTGTAACTTCCGCCGAGGGCCTTGGCCTTGCCCCCCCACCCCCGGCCCCAGCAAGTGTCATTTCCCCGAGAAGGTGCTCTGCTCCCCAGATACGCCTTTCCTTCTCTCTTTTTAATTTTCCGTTGTCTTTATTTGCTCTTGCCCAAAGAATAGCAGGATCGTGTGGAACTTCTGAGGATGTTCAGAAAAGCCCGAAGCAGGAAGTGAAAATCTCCCACAGTCTTATTCCCAGAACTGACCACAGTAACCTTCTTCCTTCTTCCAAGCAGTCCTTTTTTTCCCCTCTGGCATCCCGGATAGTCTACGCTTGTTTTCTTTCCCCAATCTTCTACCAAGCCAATTTGAATATGAAATTGTCTCACTGTTCAAAGTGTTGAGCCAGCTTTCTAAAGTGAGGCATTTGTTGCTATTGTTTCCAATTTTCCTTTGCTACAGAGCACACAGTGGGGCTGGAATTTGAAGTGGGGTGGGGGTAGGGGTGGGGGAAGAGAGAAAAGAGGAGCCCCTGAATCGAATAGTTCAGACGATTTGAGGATCTGATGTTCTTTCCCACTTTCTGTGTTGATGCTTATCCTTCTAGAGCCTGATTAGTATTCGCTGGCAAAGACTGACCCTAATGAATGTAGCTGGTTTCCTATTATTGGGCATTGAGGTTGTTTCAACTTTTGGACAATCACAAACCCGACCGGGATGAATACCCAAGAAGCTAAATCCATGCTGGGGCTGGACGCTGAGCTCCGGAGGAATATTTCGGGACTTCTTAAAGCACAAGGAGGCCCCCAGCCGTTGTAACTGGAAGGCTTTTTGGCAAAGGCCCAGAAGACTGGCTAAGGCCAAAGACTTCTGGAGCCGCTAGGCTTGCCCCCCTTCCCGGGGTCAGTACCCCTTTACCGGGCAACCCTGTCACAGAGTGTTCAGGCGGGCAGGGCCCCTTGAGGCCACCGGACCCACGCCCCGCACCCTCGTCTCACACGTGAGGGAACGGAGGCCCCTGGGCTGGGGATGATTCTTCAGCAGTTTAGCGCCCTGGCTCCTGGCCTGGGGGTGCTGAGCTCTGAGACTTGGAATCTGACCTCCAAGCCCTGAAACGCTGCCTGCACTCCTTTACCAGACCACTCGCCGCTGAGGCCCAAGGTGAGGTGCAGGCCCTTCTGCAAAGGAACCGACCCATAAAGCAGAGGGCGTGGAAGGAAGGCTTGAGGGTCGCCCCACAGGCAGCTGGACCTGCTCCACCCAGAACCTCCTATTTTCCTGACCCGGGTGGCATGCTTCATGGCAGTCACCCTCCAGTGGGCCCACTTGGCACATCTCTTGGGGGTTTTGAAATGAAAAAACGTGTGAGTCCCTCACTTGCCTGAGCCAGGTCAGCTGTCCCTTTTTGCTGGGAACTGGTTTTGCCAAAGGCCTGTCTCTCCAGCCCTCTGTGCCTGACAGTTCTCTGTGGTTTTGGGTGCTAATGAGCTTGCCTCCTTCCCCCCTCCAGCCTTGCTACTGCCTGGGGAATTTGCACAAATGGTGTGTGATTTGCCCCTTCTGTGTTTTCCTTTCTGACTTGGAGGTAAAGAAAACCCCTCACCCCCCACCGACTCTCTGTTTATTCAACTGGGAAAGCGTTCACACCCAGAGACCCAGTTCCCCCTCCCTGAGCTCCCTGTTCTAAATCCCCATCCCTCCTCCCAGGTCCCCCAGCCCTGCACTGCCCTGAATAATTTATGAGTCCAGGCAAGCCTTATAAAAGGGTCTCCCAGGAAAGGCCAAAGGAATGCAGGAGGTTCTGAGAAATGAGAGCCCCTACGGCCTGCCTGGCCTCGACCCCCTAAGGATGGACCCTTCTGTCCCCGCTGCTGCTGCCCCTGTCCCAGCACTGGCCCTAGCTCCAGCCTCTGTGCAGCCCCTCCGGGCGCTCCCTGGCCTAGTAAGTCCATCGCCACTTGTCTCTGGACAACAAGGAGGTGGCAGAGAAAGGTAAGTGGAACTGGGCCTCTGGTGACCCAAACTCCGGCTTAGTGGGGTTCTGGGAGCAGAAGGACAATGAAATGGCCGGGGTGCCCCTGCTCTCTGTGGAGGGGTACGGCAAGGCCTCACAGCCCGCAGAGACTGCCCCTTCCACATCTCAGGCTGGAGTGTCTCAACTGGCTTCTCACCTCACTCATCCCTCTTGGTGGCAGGAGGGGACCCAGGGACAGGGGGCATTGCCAAAGCTGAAAGCCGAGCAGCCAGGGCCTCATGGGCCAAGCCGCTCAGTCCACAGAGGAGCACAGGGGAGGCTGCCACAGAGCGTGGCTTCCATATGACCTAGGCTGAAGAGGGGGCAAACGAGACCAAAGTCCCAAGAAGCCTTTGACTGGGGGGCTGTCTTTTTCCTGACCACGCCTTAAGATTTCCATTTGCTTTTTTCCCCCGACCTCTGGAAGTCTAGTGGGGAAGCAGTGGGCCCAGGAATACTTCGGGGGCCCTTTCCCCAGTGCAGAAAGATGGTAGAACTCTCAGCTCTACTTCTTGGAGTAGGAGGTCGGGGGCCGGATATTTTCCACCCAACCCTCCTTTATTCCTCCAAACACGTAACACTCAACAAACACTGAGTGAAATACCTACTGTGTACCAGGCATTGCGCTGGGCGTTGGGGATTCAGACACGATCAAATGTAAATCTGTGTCTAAGAAGCTCAATGGCGAGTAAACAGATCATTACACAACAGCATGACAAGAGCCATCCTAACATTGTTGAAGCGGGGGGAGGGGCCCTGACCTGGGCTCAGGGGCCTCACGACAGGCTTCCTGGAGCCAAGTGTTTCGGAGGTTCCAATGTCCTTCCTCCACGGATTCATCTCACCTCTTTGTCCTAGAGACGCTTGTCTTTGGAGGCCCTGGCTGTCCTCTACAAGTGACCCGCCGAGGCAGGTGAGGAGACTGGTAGATTCGATGAGTTTGAGCCCCTGTGGCCCACAGTCATGTGCATAGGCAGCCGCATGCGTTCACGGTGGCCAGGCAGGTCCCTTTCCAGAGAACCCCTGCCCTTGGGCCAGGCCTGCAGATGTGGGAAAGCCTCCCCACTGCCTCGCTCAAGTTTGATTCCACAACAGCTGAGGGAGGAGGGCTGCCCTGGGGTTTCTGTGGCAATGGGAAAGATGGAGAGATCAGTGCCCAGGAGCGGGGAGGGAGCTAGCCTGTGGGAGAGCTGGTGCTAGAACTCTGGTCTCCTGGCACGCAACTCCAGTGCTCTCCCCCACTACCCCCATGGCCGAATCTTTGCACCTCAGTAGAACTCTGCCTTCTGGCCAGTCTCCAAACAGGTGTTAGAACAGGGTCAGGAAAGCAAACAACCCCCAGGACTCTGTGCACTTGTTTTACAACCAGAACCAGGTCAGAGCCCCTTGGGGGGGAGGCATGGGCTGTCCCCAGGGATGCCTAAGGTTTCTTCTAGATCGTCTTACGGGTGTTTGTGACCCCTGGTACAGAGGAGGCAGTTGTGTGGCCATGTACTTTGAGCCACATGCTAGCTCTTGCTTTGGACAGGCTACTGGTGGGCCAACAGGTGCCGAAGTCATGAAGCCTGACTCCGAGTTCCATCACCCTGTCAGGTAAGCCTGTGGCACCCAGCTCGGAACCTGACGTAGATCCATCAGCTCTTCAAAACCTCACAACAGTTCTGGGGAGCAGGGGGAGGCAGGCAGGGCCAGGATCACTCTTTCTTAGACCAGGAAACTAAAGCCCAGGGTGGTTAAGGGAGTTGACCAAGGCCACCTTCCTTGGAGGATCTATCAATGACCCCTAAGAATGAGCCCCTATGGACAGGGTCAGCAAAGGAAGCCTCAGTGGGACATGGAGGACACAGGGCTAGAAAATTCTGGGACAGAAGACTTCTGAAGTGGGGGTGCTGGTGGGATCAATGTCAGAGTTGACAGATGCTGGGGCGGGGGCTCCCCATGGCTCTAGGCCAACCAGATGTGACCTTCCCGCCTGGGGCCATTTTGTAACCGTCTAGAAGGTTCTGTTACAATGCTTGCTTCCTTCTTTTCCCTTTCACCTCATTACTGCGGTCAGGAGAAGGAATTTAGGGGTTGACTTCCTTCCTGGCCTTCCTTGCCTCTCTGCACGTATGAGACCTATCTAAGTCAGGGGCCATATTTCTTCTCTGTCCACAGGCTCTTCTGGCCCAAATCCTGCTCCTTTGACTACCTGTACAGCGATGGGGAGATTTTACTGCAGAACTTCCCTGTCCAGGCAACCATCAACCTGTATGAGGACTCAGACAGCGAAGAGGAGGAGGAGGAAGAAGAAAAGGACAAAGAAGAGGAGAAGAAAGAGGAGACAGATGGAAGGAGGCCAGAAGAGTGTGTGAGGGTCCCAGGGTCAGCGCCACACAGGGCCACACCTCATTTTCCTTCCACGCTCCTGACATGCCCAAACTGAACTGGTCAGAGTCTGACTGGGGTTCAGTGTGACTGGCAAGGCTTTAGAGCGTCACTGAGCCGGGAATCGCCCGATCAAGCTCTCTGGACTGCAAGTTGGGTCCTTGAGGCACCAGCTCACTGTGGCTATACTCAGCTGGCTTGTGAGCACAGGCCTCTGGCATCTCATTGTCTGGGTTGCTGTGGTGTAGACAGTGAGAGGGTCTGAGGAGCTCTAGGGGAAGACTTGCTTTCTGAAGCCCCCCAGAAGCAGATCAAGACAGAGCAGAGGGGACCAGTTACTATTTGGGGGTCTGTGTCTCCACAGCATTCCAGCTGGCCCCAGAGTCCTGTCTCCCCACAGAAAGCCTGATTTCTGGCTTCACCTCCCGGGACACCAACATCAGATCCAAGCACAGTGGCGGCACCTCTCTGAGGAGTCTTGCAGGAGAGGAAGGGGTCATCTAGGAAATCGGATTGCTTTGGGGACCTCCCTCCATTTTGCCTGTTATCCACTGGGGTCTGTGTGTTGGTATGAAATGAAGCAGGAGAAAAATAAACGAGATGGTGTGCCCTTTTCCTGGAACTGTGCTGATTTCTTAACTGAACTCTGCCCATGTTGTGAAGCCACAGGCAGAGGGTCAGAGACCAGCTCAAGGCCAATTCATCGCCCTACCCGAGGTCAGTTGACAGAGTCTACTCCATGGGGATACAGGGCCAGGCTTTCTCTGTCAACTTGTGAAATCAGTCAGGCTTGATTAAACTTCAAAGGCAGCTTAGGAAAGGAACAAAAAGGGCCCCAGAAATCAGCTTGAAAAATGAGAATATGGCTGGGGGAGAAGCCTCAGTTGAGCTTTGGAGAGGAGTGTATGCATGCAGGGAGGGGTTCGGGGGGGGGGGCATTGTACTAACTCCTGTCAACTTTATCTCTTCGATTCCCTTTGTATCCACCACAGCTGAGGTCCTCATGCCTATCCTGCCCCAATTACCCCAGCTAATGTTCTTGCCTCCAGCAGGTCCTTTTGCAATGTGCCCTCCTCATTGGTCAGAAGATCAGACCATATTGTGCCCCTGCCGAAAGCCCTACCATGACTCTTCATTGCCTCACCAACAATTGGACTTATCTTTCTTTTTTTCTTTTGATCACAGATCCTCTTGAGAATCTATGGCTTCTCTATTCATATATACACAAACGAAGTCCTTAATTTGATGTTCTAGGCTGTTTGATCATCTGGTTCTTGCCTGTCTCTTCAGACTCCCCTCGACAGTCGAGTCAAAGCCTGTCCTTGAATGTGCCATGCTTTCTAACACCGTTGTGGCTGTAAGCCTCTGTCTGGAATGCCCTACCACTTCTGTATGTCTGGTGAGCTCCCATTCAGCCCATACGACTAGCTCAGCCACCGTTCCTGTGAGAAGCCCCCCCAGACCTTCAAGTCCAGCTTGGGTGCCCCCTCCTCTACCATAGCATCTGCTTCTGTCCCCGTGCAGTGAGATGGCTGTGTCTGGTATCCCCATGTGACTTTATCACACAGCACGCTGCCTGGTACAAAGGACAGGCCCAGGAAATGTGGAAGGAAAAAGATTCTCAGGTCTTCTTAAAGAACAGCCTCTGTCCCTCCACTTGCTGGTCTTCCATATCTTGGCTTAGCTACAAACAGGACCGGGTAACATCATCTGATTCAGGACCAAAATGCTGGCCATTTCTCTCCTCCTTCAACGTGAGACGGGGCTGCTTCCATTCGGAGCCCTCCCGGGCAAGTGCCTGAGTTTGGACGCCCGCAGCGGACCACCAAACACACACTGGTGCCATCTATCGGTCAAAATTTAACCTCGTCCCTTCGTTGAGGCGCCAGTTGACCTTTGACCACGTGCATTCCTGTAGTCCGTTCTGTTTCTGCTTGTAACTTAGTAAAGTGGACTCTCCTGAGCGCGAGCGCGGGCTGCGTGACCTTGGGCAAGTTACTTATCCACTCAGAGCCCCAGTCTCCTCATCTGTCAGATGGGGAAACTAAGACTTCTTAGGGTTCTTGTGAGGATTCCATGAGAGAATACATGTAAAGTACTTAGAATAGCCTCTGGCACGTAGTGAAAGCACTCGGTAAATGGTAGTACTCATCGCAATTGTAGTTTTAGTGGTGGTTATTATTAGTTTTATAGCAGACATGAGCTTATCTGTAGAGTCGGCTAATGACTGATTTACTCAACTAATGACCGATTTATCCTGAGCCACCTGATTTCCCCGCCACCACTTGGTTTAGCAGTTGAAGAATCTTTGCGGTGTTTGGTAAAAACAAAAAACCAAACCAAAACAAAAAACCCAAAAACCAAAAACAGAGGTCAAATGTGGCTTCCTGGGCCTCTCTCCGCAGGTTTCTGGTCCCTTTTCCCTAGGACAGAGGCTTCAAAACGTCTTTTTTGGGCTATAGCAGGAACACCCTTCTTTAAAAAAAAAAGATTTTATTTATTTATTTATTTATTTATTTGAGAGAGAGAGAGAGCAGGGGCAGGGTGAGGGGCAGAGGGAGAAGCAGACTCTCCGCTGAGCAGGGAACTTGATGCCGGGCTTGATCTAGGGACCCCGGGATCATGACCTGAGCCAAAGGCAGCTGCTTAACCGACTGAGCCACCCAGGCACCCCAGGAACACCCCTCTTTTGAACTGAGTACAGCAGCGCAATAGACAAACCAAATGAAGATGGGATTGCTCTGGTGGAAGGCACAATGGCTGATGCAGAATTGCCATCCTGCCGTCCTCTCTCCTGTAAACTAACTCTCCATTCCTCTGTGAGACACCCAAGGGGATCCCTAGATTGTTGGGAAGACGGTTTGGAAACTGCTGTCCCAAGGGTTAAAACAAGATTGATTTGAAGTCGAATGGGGATTAGTATTTTAACATGTCCAGTGTTCCGTTTAAAAATCCTTGTTTTGGGTCCTAAGCTCCCAGCATTTCATAGCTCAAAAATTGCTCAAGCCCTTGTACCATAGGCTGTAGGCATTTAAAATCCTTGGAATCCCAATATCCTTGGTTTTAGAGTATTATATAGCATAGAATTACAAATCCCTAAATCCCCAGGGGCTTAAAGACCCTAAAACCCTCGGAGCAGTAATTCTTAACTCAGAATGAGCAACTCTCACTTTCCCTCCCCCTCTCCTCAGTGCGCATGCGCTATTGGTTAGTGGCAGACATTTTGTCTCCCTTTCCTCCCAGTCCCCTGCCCTGAAATGGCTTCCGATGCTCCTCCCCACACACGGTTGCTAAGTGATTGGAATTCACTGTTATGAGTAACCAGAACCCAGTGTGAGTTACTTTGTCATCGGTGTATCCGGTCCTTGCAGCAACTCCAGACTCAGGAGAGAGCTCTCGGTGCAAAACTCAAGAGTCTTTCCTCCAGCTCCACAACAGCTGGGCCATCCTCCTCGTGCCCCACACTTCCTCACCCCAGCACTAATGCCTCCGGTTTCCCCCACCCAAGAGCAACAGAGAGAAGGCACATCAGTTGAGTGGGAGGCTGCATCCGAGCCGTGCTTTGAAGGATGGGCTCAGGGAAAGACGGAGGGAGAACACTTTCCAGAAAGAGGCAGCAGTATAAATGCCTTCATTACACAAATACTCATTGAGCACTTACTCTGTGCCAGGCATTAATATTGTGATGATTAAGAGCAAGGGCTCTGGAGGCAGACGTACCCGTGTTCAGATCGCATATCTGCCGCATGCTGGCTCTACGCATAGGCCCACTCAGGTGTCAATGAGCTATCTGCTCTCTGCTTATTCTTCTGTTTCTAGGCGAGGAAGCCCCCTTCCCTACCCCAGTGGGTATCACCAACCCCCATCTCTCCCCTCTCCCCCTAACTGAACCTCTATGTTTATCTAGGGGGCACTTTGTCTCCTTTCTGCTTCAGGCCCCTGTTGTAAAATGGTTGCCAATCCTACTTCCAAACAAGGTGGTCAGGTGGCCTGAGTTCTCTGTTTGGATCTGTCAGGAGCCTGGTGTTGGGTCCTGTGTTTTTGGTTTATTCCTAGATGGGAAGGCTTGTTGCAACCCCCACGCAAAGCACAGAAACCCCGGTACAAAAACCTGACAAAGGGTGAGTACTCAGTAAGTGGTAGCCACAACACTTGCTACTCCCGTAACACCTATGATCGCCCAGGAAATAGGCACAGTTATTAGCCCATTTATGAATGAGAAAACTAAGTTAGCCAGGTCATCGTACCTGGGTTTGTGCCCTTGCGTGGAGGCTGAGCCTTGCTAGCTGGGGGAGGGGAGGGGGGGTAAACCCAAAACACAATAGGTGACACCAGGTCCCTGACAGGTCAGAATAGGGAACTCAGGCCACCCTCTTACACCAGCGTGCTAGGGAGGAAAGGAGACAAACTGCCCATTTGATAACCATGTGTGCGTGGTTGGGGGTCGGTGGGTTGGAGATCGTAACTCTGAGGCGGAAGAGGGAGCTTTCTCTATCCAGAGGGAACAGGCAACAGGGTGGCTAGGAGGATAAGAGTTACAACAGCAGATAATCATTGAATTCTTACTATGCTCTGGGCGCATGGCCAAGAACCTGACAGGGATGAACTCTTTTAATATAGCCGCCCTAAGAGAATGGTACAGTTAGGAAAACTGAGGCTTAGAGTGTTAAAAAAAAAAAAAAAACAACTTGCCCCAATCACACAGCTGGTAATCCACGGCGCCTTCTAAGTGTCAGGCACTTTACATGTATCGTCTCACTTAATCCTCACAACAATCCTGAATTGTAAGCACTAGTACAGATGAGAAAAGTGAGGTTCAGAAAGATTAAGAAACCTGCTCAAGGTCACACAAGTAATAAATGGCTGAGCCAGTTTTTGAGCGATTACAGCACGTGCCTCAGGTTACCCCAATGAGAAGCAGCAGGAGCGGGATTCAGGTCTGTCTCCTTCCAGAACCGCATGCTTTCAGGAGATGAAATCTACCGGCTTGGGGAAGGATTGAATCTGTGGGAGGGCAAGGAGAAACAAAGGTTCACTTCTGGCGGGAGGAAAGTGAGTCAGAGTTTAGGAATAATTCCAGGCCAGGAAAAACTGAGGGATGCTGAAAGTGTCACCAGGGTTGGGGCGTTTGGGGGCCCTCCTGCCAGGAGGCAGGTTCCCACAGAACCTGGACTTCTTCGGGCATAGGGCTACCAGGGGCCAGGGGCTGATGAGAGACTTCTGTTCCTGCCCCTCAGTGCTGTGTGGCCTCGGAGTGGAATGGGCCCCGGTTGGGCGCGCTTCCTTCTGGCCGACAAGTCTGGGCCCCAAGGGAGGAACCACCCATTGCCTAGGTGGTGTGCCAGGCACTGAGTCCCACACTGCACACACTTTATCCTGAACAAGGCTCACCAAACTCCAGCAGGGATAACAAAGTGACTCAGAGAAGTTAAGTGACAGCCAAGACATGGGGAAGCTGAGGGGAGAGCTCGGGTGGTGTGGATACAGAGTCCTGGCTCCTAACTACTAGGCTCCTCCTACCCTCTACTGATTCCCCCAGAGAAGTCCTGAAAGGCCCTTAAGGGCGTGCAGCTCGCCTGCTCTCCTGTGCCACACATGGAGAAGCATGTAAATTGCCATGCAAAGGCATGTCTACCCCACCACTGGGGACACCTGGGACCTAGAGCCAAGTGCAAATTAAAAGGGGATTGAGGGAAAGCCCAAGAACAAGCTGGAGCCAGGCTCTGGGTTCTTCCCAAAGCCTTCCAACCCTGGGAGAGAACAGCCAACTCCCACAAGGCCCCAACAAATTAACTGGGGTCTAGTAACAGCAGGAGATGCATTGCCCCCTAGTGGCCGAGCTCTAGACTGAGCCTGGACCTTTAGCACTAGGCGAGGGATTGGGAGGCCCATCCACCCAGAGGATTCTATGACCAGCCATTTAGCACCACCAGGTTATGGGGACAGGCTCTCGAGTCACGCTAGACCTGGGTTCAAGTCTTGGTTCTCCTCCTTGCTGGCTAAGTGATCATGGGCAAAATAGTACGTTAGTCTTTAAGCCTCAGTTTCTTCGTCTGTAAGATAAAGATAATAATACTAATTTCACAGGGTTAGTGTAAGAATTAAATGAGAGAATACATGTAAAGGACTTAGAGTACTTGGCGCATTATAGATGTGAGATACAATGATATATATAGCACTGTTCTTTTTAAAAAGATTTATGTATTTATTTGAGAGAGAGAGAGAGAGAAAGCTCACACCTAGGGGGAGGGGCAGAGGGAGAGGGAGAGAGAATCTCCAGCAGACTCCCCACTGAGTGTGGAGCTCAACGTGGGGCTCAACAGGGGACCTGACACAGGGCTCCATTTCACAACACTGAGATCATGACCTGAGCCAAAATCAAGAGTCACATGCTTAGCATACTGAGCCATCCAGGAGCCCCAGCACTGTTCATCTTTGACTCTTCTTGACTTCCCTAATGTGCTCTATTAGGTCCTGGATGCCCCACACCCACCATCTTGCCCCAAGGCAGGCACGGTCGACACACTCACCTGAAGCCTGTGGGCAAGACCTGAGCTGAGACACGTGTTTCCCTCCATATATACTTTCAAGAATCTTGGACTATACATTTTTGTACATCCTGTGAATGTTAATAAGCTTGATTTCCACAGGCTCTTTCCGTGTTTCAGAGCAGCTTTTCATCCATGATTTCATTCGATCTCATAATACTCCCCGTGATGTATTCCCATTTTTCTTTTTTTAATTTAAATTCAATGAATTAACATAGAGTGTATTATTAGTTTCAGAGATAGAGTTTAGTGATTCATCAGTTGCATATAACACCCACTGCTCATACCAACAAGTGCCCTCCTTAATGCCCCTTGCCCAGTTACCCCATCTCCCCACCCACCGCCCCTCCAACTACCTTCACTTTGTTTCCTACAATTAAATCTCCTTCTTACACTGCTGGTGGGAATGCAAGCTGGTGCAGCCACTCTGGAAAACAGTATGAAAGTTCCTCAAAAAGTTAAAAACAGAGCTACCCTACGACCCAGCAATTGCACTACTAGGTATTTACCTGAAGGATATAAACATAGTGATCCAAAGAGGTGTCTGTACCCCAATGTTTATAGCATCAATGTCCACAATAGCCAAACTATGGAGAGAGCCCAGATGTCCATCGACAGATAAATGGATAAAGAAGGTATATACATACAATGGAATATTACTCAGCCATCAAAAATGAAATCTTACCATTTGTGATGACATGGATGGAACTAGAGGATATTATGCTAAGCGAAATAAATCAATCAGAGAAAGACAATCATCACATGATTTCACTCATATGTGGAATTTAAGATGCAAAACAGAGGATCATGGGGCGCCTGGGTGGCTCAGTTGTTAAGCGTCTGCCTTCGGCTCAGGGCGTGATCCTGGCGTTCTGGGATCGAGCCCCACATCAGGCTCCTCCGCTATGAGCCTGCTTCTTCCTCTCCCACTCCGCCTGCTTGTGTTCCCTCTCTAGCTGCCTGTCTCTCTCTCTGTCAAATAAATAAATAAAATCTTTAAAAAAACAAAAACAAAAACAGAGGATCATAGGGGAAGGGAGGGAAAAATAAAATAAGATGAAATCAGAGAGGGAGATATATTCCCGTTTTTCAATGATGGGACAAGAAGTGACTTGTTCAGAACAGGAGTAAAGATTGGACCCCAGAATCTCGTGTTGAGTCTGGTGCTTTTCCACCAACCCTTGCAACCGCCCAGGGCCCTGAGCTCTGGCTAAACATGAAGCATCAATAACCCAGGACATGGCTTATTGTTTGAAGGCCACATCGTTGCACTCTGACAACAAATTTCTTGCTTCTACTGTGGCCAAGTTGTATCCCCAGTAAACTTTCAGACTATGACTCTTCTCCTAAAAGAAATAGCAGTAAATTCTCAAGACTGGTGGCCCGAGACTGACACATCTCCAACACATGCCAAGAATACAACGAAATGTTAGATGACAGGTTTGAGGAGAGGTGAACGTTATCTCCCCCGCCAAGCTGTGCGCCCTGCTGAGAAATTAACTTTTGCCCTGTCCTCACAGCTTGCTTTAGCCATTCATCTCCTGTTGGACACAACCATCAGGGGGGCTCAAAAGGGCAACTCTGTCCTTAGTCAGTATGAGGACTGGGAAGTGTTGATGTGTGCCATGAGCGTGGGTGCTGAGGGCAGTACTTATTTGCAGGTGCTGAGGGAAGCAGCATGTGACGTGATTGTGGGGGAAGAGGACGCAGGCTCAACCGTCAGTACCAGAAGTTGGCCTGCTATCGTTCTGACACATTGGCAACAGCACAAGTACCACTGTGATAACAAATCATCGTGTGCGAGACCCCCTCCTTATCCTCTGTGTGACCCTGAAGCCCTGGGAAGCTTGGTTCTGCTGAGAGGAGAATCTCGTTACTTCCCCCCTGGAACACTGGATCTCTGGATGGCACTGAATTTCTCTTTCTGCTGTCACTTGCCCCTCATGCTCTCATCACCATGGCAACCCAAGAGAGGGAGCCAGCATTGAAATCCCTTCCCCAATAGACATATGTGCAACAGCAAATGTACTCTCACTCTCTCTCACATTAGGAAAAGGAAACATTTTTAACCCTCTCTCCACGCTTCAGCCTTGGTCCATGGTGGAGAGCAAATACTCTTACCCACAATTGCGGGTGCCCGATATACCTTTTTCTTAGATTGTCCTGCGTCGGAGCTACTCATCTGATTGGTCTGTGATGAATCATTAGGGCCACATCTCACCAGTGAGCAAGGTCATCAAGGTGAAAAGTGATATACATCTCTGACTATATAGTCCGTCCCCCTGCTCTGGATTTTTAGGTCAGGCCAATTTGTTCTGAAGACCTTAGCTTCTCAGATTCCAAGGGGAAGGAGTAGAATAAGCTGCTTTTTCCAATCCATTTTTTTTAAAACCAGAGAACCCTGCAATAGAAAGAGAGAAAGAGGAGAAGAGGGGTTACCAGCCATATGCCGAATCCTCAAATCAAGCTTTTATTAGTAAATGACATTTTCCTGCTGTTCTGCTAATTGTTCCTTGTGCTATAGCGGTCTGAGAGGAAAGCTTTGAGAAGAACAGTGAGCGGTAGGATTCCGGCATGAAAACTCCTCCTTGAGCCCTCAGCACCTAGGAGGGTTAGCCCAGGGTTGGTCTTGTCCCAGCCTGTGTCTACACCGGGCAGAAAGGGTGCACTTGTTAAATCTCCACACCTTCCACTGATCTCCGATTACCCGGTGAACACATGCAATTTAAATTCAAATCTCATATTGAGCTTCTAGTTGTGTGTGGCTCTCTCATGGCGATTCAGAAATGCCCTGATTATATAGCGAAATTGTTAGCCTGGGAGCAGGGGCTTTGGCTTGGGCTGAGAGTGAAAATAGCCCCTGCTCAAACAGATCCATGCGAACTTAATTATCAAAACAATTCTGGAAAACTGATGGGCAATTTCCACAGGTAAGAAAAGTTTCAAATAAAAAATCCATTCTTTGTAAACTTAGGAGATTTTATTCGTGGCTATTCAATATTTTCTGAGGTGGGGGCAGTTTTGTGGGAAGGAAAGAGTGCCAGAATCAGCCGACTTGACTCAGGTACTTGGTCAGGTCCTGTCATTTATTATCTGTCGTATCTTGGACAATTGACTTAGTTTCCTCATCTCTAATATGAGGACAGCGTTTGGCCTATCAACACCACAGCTTTGTTGGAAATGAGGTTTGAGTGGATGGTTATATGATGAAACTACTCTGAAAATTGTAAAATATTATATACAGTTGTATTTTAATAAGCACTGTGAAAGAAACTTCAGTGTAATAGTCTGCCTTTCAAACATAGACACAAGCCCCAGAAATTTCTGGGAGAAAAACCCTCGGTGATCTGGCATAAAGGACATTCAGGAAAATTACTAGAGAAGCTAAAGCTTGTGGCTTTATTCCTAGAGGCTGCTGAAATATTTCCGTTTTTCTGTCTGCTCAACCTTTCCTGGATACTGTTTCCTACTCAAGTTAGGGAAGCTGTCAAAGAGGCTCCATATTGTACAAAACTGTAAATATGGAAGCAGTAGCTTTGCTTGAATTGCTGGAAGTGGTGCCCTGATTGTTACCCTTGGAAATGGCTTACAGATTCTTCAGTTTATGCTATTTCTCCCAAGGTAGGCTGCCTGCACACTTGAGTAAAATGAACATATGCCACTCTGAACGGACTCAGTATGTCAGGAAAACAGATTTTTTTTTTCTAGAAGCCACTTTATGGATTCATACTATTTAAATTCCAAAAAAATACTGGCAATTAAAAAAAAGATTCTCTAAAATGGTAGAAAAACCTACAAATAATCCAGAAAAGAATTACCATAGGCACAAGAACAACACCAAAAATGGTAGGAGAAATCCCAACTGACCAAAACATTTGCTGAAACAAAAAGTAAAATGAAGGCAGAGTCATGGGAATACAAATGAAATTGCTGAAAGTAAGAAAGTTTCTTCTTACTTTTAGAAAAGGCAAGAGTAGAGATACTAGTCTTGATGTAATGTGTTATACACTTCTGTGTACCTATCCCCTCCTCGACATATATAAAACCATAAACCACTCCATGCAGAGTTACTTGAAAGGAAACTCTCTTACTACTGAATAGAAAATAAGAACTATAAATGTAGGTGTTGACAAATCTTCCTTATTTATTTTTGCAGATGCAATTACATTGTGGTTGGGGACACGGCAACTGAAGACATATAGAAGAGGCTATGATTTAAAAGAAATAGGCAGAGGATGAAAGAATTAGCCATATCAAAAGTGCTTACAGAAACTAGTATCCAAAAGTGCAAATCTGGGGTTGCAGTAGGGTGGTAACATTAGATGTGATTTTACTTCATGTTCTTTTTCCAAATGCTCCTTTAAAAGCTTACACCGCTGTGAGATTGCTAAGGGTTAAGGCAGCCATAAAAAAAGAAGGATTAGCTTCAAAAGAGCAACAATAAAACTGACAGCTTAATGGAAACTATAGAAGCCACAGACAATGTGACGATATTGTCAAACAGCTGGAAACTTCTTAAAAATGAAAAAGCAATATAAAATTTGATGTCCAGTGAAAAGACCTTTCGAAAGTGAAAGTGAACACACCCACGCAAATATGTCCAACTGATTCTTTACAAAAGTGCAAAAGCAATTTGATGAGGAAAGAGCCTTTTCAAAAACTGGTGCCGGAACAATTGGACATGCAGAGGCAAAAAATGAACCTCAGCCTAAACCCTCACCTTACGCAGAAATTGACTCAAAATGGATAACAGACAAATGCAAAACACAAAATTCTAAGATGTCTAGAGAAAATCATAGAAGTAAATTTGGGGGGATCTACAAGTAGTCAAAGAATTCTTAAACTTGACACCAGAATCACCATAGTATAAAGGAAATATTGATAAATTGGACCTCATCAAAATCCTGTGAATTACATAAAGACAAGCTGCATACTGGGAAAAAACGTTTGCAAACCACATGGCCGACAAAAATCTCGTGTCTAGAATAGAAAAAGAACTCTCAACACTCAACAGTGAAAAAACCAACCAATCCAATTAGAAAATGGGCAAAAGACATGAGGAGACATTTCAGTGGAGAGGATATACACATGGCAAATAAACACATGAAAAGATGTTCAACATCGGGACCTATATTAGCGGGCTACAGCTGCCATAACAAAATACTACAAACTGGCTTCAACGACAGAGATTTATTTCCTTACAGTTGTGAAGGCTAAAAGTCCAAGATCAAAATGTAGGCATGGCTGGGGTTTTTTTGAGGCCTCTTTTCTTGGCTTGCTGCTGGCTGCTCTCCTGCAGCCTCTTTCCGTAGACGTCCCTCTAGGCACACGTGCCCCTGGTGTCTCCTTTTCTTCTTATGACACCAGTCATATTGGATTAAGTTCCCACCCTAACAGCCTCATTTTAATTAAATCCCCTCTTTAAAGAACTTTTCTCCAAATACCCTTACATTCTGAGGTCCTGGGGGTTAGGGCTTCAACAAATTTGGTGGGGGTGGGGCACGATTCAGGCCATAACATTAACCATCATGGAAATGCAAATTAAAACCACAATGAGGGGGCCCCTGGGTGGCTCAGTTGGTTAAGGGGCTGCCTTCGGCTCAGGTCATGATCTCAGGGTCCTGGGATTGAGCCCCTCTTCGGGCTCCCCAGTGGGGAGCTTGCTTCTCCCTCTCCCTCTGCTACTCCCCCTGCTTGCGCTTTCTCGCTCTCTCTCTGTAAAATAAATAAATAAATAATAAATAAAGCCACGATGAGCTATCACTACGTGCCTATCAGATTGGCTAAAGTAAAAACTAGTGACAACACCAAACGCTAGAGACGATGCTGAGGAACTAAGTCACTTATACATTGCCGGTGGGAATGTAAAATGGTACAGCCACTCCGTGAAATGACAACTGCACTTTTTCACAAAACTAAGCACAGACGTGCCACACTGGATACAAGTCAAATGACAATGAACAAGTGAATGGATATACAAATTGTGGAATATTCATACTAATGGAAACCTAGCAATTGCCCTCTTGGTAATTTATCCCAAATAAATGAAAATTGATGTTCACACACACACTTGCACATGAATGTTCATAGCAGCTTCATTCATAACATCCCCAAGCTGGAAGCAATCCACATGGACCTCAGTGGGTGAATGGTTAAACAAGCTGGGGCACATCCATACGGTGGACTACTATTCATGAATAAAAGGGAACTAACTGTTGATAGACATAACAACCTGGATGACTCTCCAGGGAATTGTGATGACTGAAAAAAGCCCATCCCCAGAGGCCACATTCTGTATGGTTCCATTTATATAATGTTTGAAAGGATAAAATTTGAGAACAGGAGACTGGATCAGTGGTTTCTAGGAGCTGGGGCAGGCAGCAGGGAGATGGACGTCGCTGTAACAGGGTAGCACCAGAGTGCCTTGTGATATAGAACTGCTCTGTATTTGGATGGGGCAGTGGTCACAAGAATCTTTACAAGTGATAAAATTGCGCAGAATGAAATACACACACACACATGAATACAATTAAATGAGAACTCTCAGTAAGGTCCAGTGTATTGAATCAATGTCAACTTCCTCATTGTGATATTGTATCATATCTACGCAGGGTGTATGTACTATATATATGCAAGGTGTTACCGTTGGGGGAGCTGGGTAAAAGGTGTATGGGATCTTTCTATATTATTTCTTACAACTGCGTGTGAACCTAAATGATCTCATAATAAAAGATTTCGAAGAAGAAGGTGAAGTAAAGATATTTTCAGACAAAAACTGAGAAAATCTGTCACCAGCAGATTCATACTAAAAGCAATATCAAATACCAGTGATCAAGATGGCAGCTTAGAGATGCAAGAAGTGATAAAGAACAATAAAAATAGTAAATCTGCTGGTATATCTTAAGTAAACATTGTATAAATCAACAATAATCATGATGTCATCTACCTCTTCGGGCCATGGCGCTGTGCAGCCCAACGCCTGTGATGACTGCTATGTCTCAACTGGACAAAGCTCCACCTCATGAGCCCATAACAGCTAGTAAGAACATGAAAAGATGCTCAACATCATTAGATGTTAGGAAAATACAGATTAAAACTGCAATGGGATACCACTTCACATCCACTAGAGTGGCCACAACAAGATAGACAACAAGTGTTGGCAAGCATATGGAGAAATTGGACACCTCACACATTGCTGGTGGAAATGTAAAATGGAACACCCACTTGGGAAAATAATTTGGCAGTTCCTCAAAATGTCACACATAGTGTTAGCATATGACCCAACAATTCCACTTCTAGGTACCTACTTAAGAGAAATGAAAGCAAACGACCGCACGAAACTTGTACCACGAATGTTCAGAGCAACATTACTGATAATAGCCAAAGGGTGGAAATGATCCAAATGTACGCTGACTGTTGAATAGATACACATTTTGTTATATATCCACACAGTGGATACTACTCGATGAAAAGGAATTAACTGCTGAGAGTTGGCTAACACAAGAATGAATCTCAAAAGCATTATAAGTGAAAGTAGCCAGATGCTAAAGGGCAAGTATTACATGATTCTATGTATACGAAATGGCCAGAAAAGACAAATTGATAGAGATAGACAGATTACTTGTTACCTGGGCTGGCAGTGGGAATGAAGTAATATTAAGAACTCTCTTTTCTAGGCGATGAAAATGTTCTAAAACTAGATTGTGATGATGCATGTACAACTCTGCAAGATTACTAAAACTCATCAGATTGTGCATTCGAAATGGGTGGATTTCACAGTATGTAAATTGTATCTCAGTAAAGCTGTTTTTAAAAGTATATGAAAATGAAGAATAAAATCTTATAAAATAAGAAAGTCTACATCCTGTGTGATTCCATTTATATGAAATTCTAGAAAAAGCAAAACTAAAACTATAGTGATAAAAAGCAGATCAGTGTCAAAAAAAGAAAAAAGCAAGCAAAGAAGCAGATCAGTGTTGCCAGGGGCTAGGGGTGGAGGAAGGGGATTGTTCAAAGGGGCCCAGGGGAACTTTCGGGGCTGATGGAAATGTTCTAAATCTTGATTGGAGTGGTGATTATAATGAGTATAAAGTTTCTTCAAAACTCCGCAGACTGTTTAAAATCAGTAAATTTTATTGTATGTGATTTGCACCTCAATAAAGCTGATTTTAAAAATGTTTTAAATCAGTGAAACTCTTCACAAAAGAAGATGCAAGAATGGCCCATAAGTACATTAAATGAGGCTGAACTTCATCAGTCATCAGTGAAATGCAAATTGAAACTACAATATGAAATACTACTACACACGCTCGAGAATGGCCAAAATTAAAAAGATGAAATTTAAGAATGCCAAGTGTTGGCAAGAATGTGAAGCAATTGGAGCTCTCATATATTGCTGGTGGGAATGCAAAATGATACAGCTAATCCGGAAAACAGTTTGGAAGTTCCTTATGAGGTTAAAAATATATATATCCTGTCATATCCATTTCTGGGTATTTAACCCAGAGAAATGAAAAACATGTTTTGAAAAAGACTTGTACCCAAATGTTCCTAGCAACATTATTCATAATAGCCAAAAGCTGGATACAAGTCAAATGACAATGAACAAGTGAATGGATATACAAATTGTGGAATATTCATACTAATGGAATACTAAAAGGAATTAACTTTTTATATAGGCAACAGCATAAATGAATCTTACAAACATTATGCTGAGCAAGAAATGGCAGACATAAAAGAGAACTTACTGTGTGACTCAATTTCTATGAAACTCTAGTAAAGATAAATGTACTATATGACAGAAAGCAGATCAAGGGTTGCTTGGGTATGAGGGTAGGGGAAGTTGTCCTGGTTGGGGAACAAGGGGACTTTTTAGGGTGGTGAAAATGTTCTATACCTTGAGTGTCGTGTGGGCGCATAAATTTGTCAAACTCATCAAAATATGCACCTTAAGTGAGTGCATTAATTTGTAAGTACATTATACCTCAATGGAAGTTATTTTAAGAAATAATCAGGAAAATGCAAATTTAAACCACGAGATGACATTATACACTCACCAGAATGGCTAAGGTGAGAAAAGAAAGATCTTTCCAAGTGTTGATGAGGAAGGATACCAGAACTCTTATTCGTGATTGATTGGAGTGTTAATTGGTACAGCCACTTGCAACACCATTTGGCAACTATCAAAGCTGAACATGTGGGGTACCTGGGTGGCTCAGTCGGTTAAGTGTCTGCCTTCGGCTCAGGTCATGATCCCAGAGTCCTGGGATCGAGCCCCATGACTAGCTCCCCACTCAGCGGGGAGTCTGCTTTTCCTTCTGCCACTCCCCCCACTCATTGTCTCTCTCTCAAATAAACAAAATCTTTAAAAAAAAACCCAAAGCTGACCATGTATGTACCCTATTGACCCAGTAATTCCACTCCTAGATATGTAAAAATACACCCAAAAGAGATATATGAACAGGGGCACCAAAAGACAAATACAAGGATGTTTGAAACCACATTATTCAGAATATGCCAAAGCTGGAAACAACCCAAATGTCCATTAATGGTAGGATGGATACAAAATTTATAATATAGCCATACATTGAAATATTATACCACAATAAAAGGAAATGAACTGCCAATATACCATATGAATGAGTCCCATAATGTTGAGTAAGAGAAGCCAAACAAAAAAGAATACATATTGTGTGATTCCGTTAATATACATTTTTATAGGCAAAACTAATTTGTGGTCTTAGAAGTCAAGATCATGGTTTTCTCTGGGGAGGAGAGAAAGAGATAATGAATGCGAGGCGGCTGGAGGGAGGCTCCTGAGGTGCTGGCAATATTCCAGGTTGTGCCCTGAGTGGTGGTTGCATGGGTATGTTCACTTGGTGGTAATTCATCTAAATGTATACTTACATTATATTTGAATAAAATAATTTAAAAACTTCAAAACACCAGGTAAATGAGGAATAAGGATATTTCTCCAACCTGTTTTCCATCTACCCAGTTGCCTTCCTCAGAGGAAATCACTGAAATGTGCCTCTCATGTACCTTTTTAGATACATCCTGTGAAATGCAAAAAACTGGGTTTTTTCTTCCAAAAATTTTTATTTTAAATGATCATACTATGAAATTGACTTTTTCATTTGGCATACAGCTCTAGGAGTTGTACCACATGTATGGATTCATGTACCCACCATTGTAATCAGAATACAGAATAGTTCCATCAGTCCCCCCAAATTCCCTTTATAATCACACCCTCCCCTGCCACTAACCCCTGGCAGCCACTGACCGAGTCCCCATTAATACAGCTTTCTGTTTTCAAGAATATTTCTTTTTTTTTTTACAGTCTAAAAATCTAATACATTTGAAGAAAAAGAAAAATGTTGACCCATATTATGTCTTTGTTTCTTTACAAGTTGGTAATCAGACAAAAGCCAGTATTTGGAATTCATCCATGTTCATATTGTTGATTCAGATCTTGGCTTAGGAGAGGAGCAATTAGCCTGGGCATCTGAAAATTACTAAACAGGAAGAAGAGAGTCACAGCTAATCCCAATTTTCAATTTTAATCATGTGAGGAGATTCCTCCAGGAGTGGTAAGCAAGGAAGTGAGCGAGTCTCACTCATTAAAGGGGATGCTTAGGATAAGCATTAATCAGTCACCAGGGAATAGGTTGCAACTCTTGGTAAATTACTGGAATAACGACACAAAAAAGCCAAGTCCCTGCGGTGGGGGTGAATGAAATATTTCTCTTGTCTTATTTAAAGTGACTGGTCCTTGGATCTTTCTCCTTTTCTCACTGCTTTTGAAAATATGAGGACATAAGCTACTCTTCATAAAATACAAGATTAACAAATTAGAGCAATAACAATTAATGAAATACATAACAAATAATGAAATGAAAAAATGACTTTATTTATTGGCATTTCAGGGGAGCCTGAAGAAAATGTACATAGGACTGGTGGGCCTCACCATACAAGAGGAATAGCCCAGAGCAGGAGTGTCCTATGCTTCTCAAAGTGCTTCAGATGGTGGGGAGAGTCATGTGTGCAGACTGTGGACTTGCGGAAGGTTATGAACTTGAGGGATCAGCTTGAGGCAAAAGTGAAGAAAAAGATGGGGGACCAATGAGACGGCAGGTGGCTATGTGCTCCTTGATATGACCTTTCTCCCCTATAACCTCACAAATCTTGGGGGGGGGATGCATAATTCATTATATGCGTAAGTGTGATTCAATTTCTTCTAGAAGATGGTGGAGGGGTGGAATTTTGGGCCAGGTTCTGATTAGAGGCCTCAGGAAGCCTGTGTGCATCTAGAAACAGAGAATGATTCAGAGAAATGTAAGAAAATAGAGACAAAATCACAGAAAGAACTCTGAGCTTCCTGTGATCCTGGAATTTGGGTTCCAGACAAATATCCTGAGTCTTTGATGAAGGCTCGGGCAGATATGGTGACTTGGCGTTCCGCTCCATTCCACCCTCATCCTAGAGCATCATCCTGTAATGCAGATGATGGAAAGTACACCTACAGACACACTTCGCAGACTTCCTTGCAGCTGGAGCTCTGAATATGATTTAGGTTCAGCTAATCAGATGCATGGGCATGCGATTTACCAGGTATAATATGGCTTTTGCTTCATTTTTGCTGCCTGTGCTGAGAAGCACAGCGGTTGAGTTGCTAGGTATTCTTCAGGAGGGTTAGCAGAGGTCCTATGGTCTAGGTATTAAAACTACATGGGAGTCCAGAGGCAGTGATAGGGCACACATTTGGCTGGTGCAGTTTGTACTATATGTGGCATGTTTCTGGAACTGACAGTAATGGTAACGGCTTCCCGATTGAGGCAATAGGAGCACTGTTCTGGAGCCGGAAATTTTCTGACTGTACGGAGAGACAGCAGCACTCTTTGACGGCTTGGCTTTGTGATGTGGCTTTGAGAGTCATTCTTGAAGGCTCAGCATCTGTTTCTACAGCTCTCGTAAGTGATTTTCTAAGCCATTTTACACCCTGTAATAAATTGCTTCCTCCTTAGACCAGCTTGAGTGGCTTCTGTTCTCTGAAATTGAACCCTGACCAATAAAGAATGTAGTAGCAGGAGTGCTTAAAGGCAATAGCATTTCAAGAAAGTGGGAAACTTGGGTTGATTAGATAGCATGATTGGATTTGAAAGCAGTGATGACACTGTTAATATTAGAAGATGGGATGTTCATAGTCTATGGCACATAATGGCAAACCAATCAAATTATCACAAGTGGGCATCTACAATCAAGTGCCTATTGCAGGCAAGTCTTGATGGACCAGGTAACTGCTACCACAGATTATTTTGGTGCTAATGATACCCAAAGACTGTGGAATGGAATAACTACTAACTGTGCTCCAGAGGTTTAAGAAGGAAAATGGCAATCGCAGCATTTAAATTCTAAGTTCAAAGAACAGAGGACTAGGAGTTTCTATTCTCTTATCTACTGTTGACATAGAGCTGACATAGCTGAAAATTAGAATCTGATCCCGTGGGTTGTTAAATTACAATATATGCCAAACTCACAGCCTTGTCAGGTCACTTTTATGAAAGTAAGGGCATTTGATTGAAACACCCCTAGAATAGAAATGGGGACATTAGAGTGAGTTCAGATGACTCATTTAACCATTGAGCCTTACTTGCCAGTGGAAGCATGCTATTCGATGAGGCTGGCTCTGCTTTGCTTGAACCAGCTGGGGAAAGTCGCTTGAAAGGAATGTTCGCCGGCTTGAAGCTACTTGTAAGAGGATGTCAATTTTCCTCAGGTGCCACCCCTACCTCCTGTCATTGCTTCCAGATCTATAACTAGTTAGGTCACAGAATGCTCCAAGGGTACAGATACAAGTCTGAACTGGGAGGAGATAATTAATTTATAATGGCAGGAATCTGCAGAATATGTGTAGGAATGTATTTTGAGAATACGATGGAGGAAGGAATGTAATTTTAGATTGGGACAGATATATCAACACCTGAATACTTACCAGAGATTCTGGATTCAATTACTAGTTTGCCCAGTTGGAAGTGGTTCTTTTTTGCTCAGTTGACTGAAGCCAAGGCTGAAAATTAGCCCATATTAAATGAAGTTGATATGCCAGATATTCTTTGGTATAATGTATAGGAGATACTCCAAAGACAAGGAAATAGAAACAATGGAGTGCATTTATGATATATGACCCACTAACCTACATCCTAACTATGTCCCCCAAGAGGACCCAGGGGATGTTCTCTTCTCCAAGGCATTGAAAAATATATTGATGAGAGGAGTCTTATTATTCCTGAAACATGCTACGGTGGTAGTCTTCAGTAGGCCAGGGATAAAGATGAGAGATGCTGCCACTGAAAGGAACTTGCTAATTTCAGTGAGAATCATGGGATCCTAGACTGGGCAAAGACAAAGCGGCAGCACTTAATGACAAGAGATGGGGTGAGCACGGTTAACGTGATAGAAGCATGTAATCTGAATGTTTTGACTTGCAGAGAGGTTTGGTAGTGGCTAATTTTTCTTCAGTTTCCTTAGATGGAAATAAATGAGCAGCCTACTCAATTTTTACTTGATCTGTATAGCCAAAATATGTGTCTGGTGAACATAGATCTAATTTAAGCCACTGTGATGGAGATTCATGACCTCTCACCCAGTCTGCGGGCCTGAGTCAGTTCATACACCCAGAGGCCCTTGAAGGGAAAGCCAGATACACTTGAAGAAGGACTCCACAATCAATACCATAAGCATGTAGCAAATTTTCTTTCTGGCTTTCCATTTTCTTTCTGGCCAGAGGGGCCTGAGGCCATTTACCAGGGTAACCATGACTGGGCAACTAGAAATACTCATGCTTTTCAGAGATTGGACACTGACGCTGAATTCACACTTATCCAGGGCCACTTAGAATACAATTGCCACCCACTGGTGAGAGTCAGGGCTTATGGAGTCAAGAGACAGAATTTTATCCTGAATCCATCTACAGTGGGTCCAGTGGATCTGCAAATATTCATATGGTTATTAGTTTATGGATGTATATTTAAAATAGCCATACTCAGGGACGCCTGGGTGGCTCAGTCGGTTGGGTGTGTGGCTCAGGTCATGATCCCAGGGTCCTGCGATTGAGTCCCACATGGGGCTCCTTGCTCAGTGGGGAGCCTGCTTCTCCCTCTGTCTGCCGCTCCCCCTGCTTGTGCTCTGACAAATAAATATTAAAAAAAATAAAATAGCCATACTCAGCAATTGACAGACGTACCATATTTGCTCCCTGACCAGTGTAGTAAGGACTATTTGTGGTAGGAAGGGCCACGTAGGGTTTGCTGTATCTGTCAATACTGTATCCCTGGGGAAATCACAGGGATGAGTGCCCACCAAAGATACGAAGGATGTGTGTGGTTATATGGGAGGTGGGAGAGGGATTTCTAGTACATCCTCATTTAACTTGCCTATTTGGCTTGTGTAGAAGGTATATGGGTCTTGGAGAATGATAGTTGATTATCAAAATTTAATCATTAATCTCAAACAGGATTTTTTAAAAAGCTACATAAATCACAAGAAACTGTAGAACATTGGAAAGACCAAGATCTTAAAAGCAGCCATAAAGGAGACATTACCTGCAGGGAAGACAAGGAGAATTAGAAGCTAGGAAATCTATTGCTTGATTCTGGGATAGGAGAAAGATGTGGTTCTGATAACAGAAACGGAAGTTGCAGTATAATGTGAGATGAAGGATAAAACACCCTTCTACTGGTGATTTTAAGCCAAGGAATGTAGCTCCTGGGATAATTTGCTTGCATTGCTTTGAGGGATCTAGTGGTATAGGGCTCCCAGTGTCACATGCATCAATCTTACTTTAAATAGCCAAAGAAATGGATTCTGGCTGGTAAAAGTGAAAAAAGACTTCATTGAACTGTTGAGCTCATGGATCCACTAAGAAGCTCCCCCCAAAAAAGGGGAATAAAGTCTGGGCATCCAAATGCACTTTAAGTCCTACCTCAGAACCAGAGTGCTAATATGAAGATGCCACCACTGCCATGAGATGTACTCCCCACTTTCCATCCTGCTCTGCTGTATATTAAGAAATTCTGAGCAGAAGCATCTGATTAGCCAATCCTTGGTCATGTGGCCATGGGAAGTGGGGATAAAACATGAGTGGTTGTTGGGTGGGAGGAGAGTATGACTGTACACAGATAGCATGAGGGAGTTTTGGGGGGTGATGGAACTGTTCTGTATTATACTTGTGATGATGGTTACAGGAATATATACCTGTGTTGAAATTCATAGAAGTGTACAGCAAAAGGAAATTAATTTATTGTGTGATAATTAAAAAAATAAAACACAACTACGGCCTCATGACTAGTTGCGCAAATGAGGACTATAGTAGCTACCCATATTTTCTCCCTTTCTCTTTAACGTACATAATCATATATAGCAATCAGTTTATTTCCCTACTTTCCCTCTACTGTTTTATATAAGGTGAGTTTTATGGTAATTAATGTTTTTTTTTTTTAGTTCACATGTTACAGGATATCAAGATGGGACTGAGATTGAATTAGGACAAGTAGATACCACTCATCCATGGATCCAAGTGACCAATAGAAACTTGGATCTTCCCTCAGGAGAGAGGATTAATGTATTTTTGTTTGTATGAGGATTTACGTTACAACAGGCAGCGCCTGCCATTGATGCTTTTAGCGGTTATGTACAAATATGGGAAGAAGGGTATGTTGCGGTAAAAGAGGTGGATATCATAGATAGGTGCTTGTAGTGGACAGACTCTACGGTGCTCCCCTATAGTCCCTGCTTCCCGAAGTACATGCCACTGTGTAACCTCCCCTTGACAGTGGGTAGAACCTGTGACTTACCTTTAACCAACAGAATATGACAAACGGGATGAGATGCCACCACTGTGACATGTTACATTATATAAGATACTGTCATGTTCTAGAAACACTCCTTACTAGATTGATGAAGTAAATGGCCATTCTGGGGAAGCCCACAGGGCAAGGAAATGTGGGCAGCCTGAAGAATTTGAGGGCAGCTGCTAGGAACTGAGTGAAGCCTCTAGGAGCTGAGGACAGCCTCTGGCTAACTACCAGCAAGAAGCTGGCACCTCCAGACCTATAACCATAAGGAAATAAATTTGCCAAAAGCTAAGTAAGCATGGAAGTCGATTCTTCCCCAGTTGAGCCTCTGTGTGAGAACCAGCCTGGCTGATTCCCTCGTTGCAGCCTTGTGAGAGCCTAAACACAGCACCCAGCTAAGCTGAGCCCAGAGTTCTAACCCACTGAAATGGTAAGATAATAAATGTGTGTTGTGGTAACTTGTTACACAGCATTAGAAAACAAATGCAGTGCTCAATGTCCATTCTAGCCTCTTAGTGTGCTTTCCTGTACTGCACAGGCTAAAAAGCTAAAAGGATATTTTCCAGATTCCCTTGCAACTAGGATTCTGGGTATTCTATAGGTCAATCAGATGCATACTCATGAGACTTGAATATCAGAAGGGAGGTGAAGGCTACACTTCTGCCATTTCTGCTGGTAAACATGGTTATGAAGATGTTTGCTTGTTCTATTGCAACTTAGTCACTAGCTTGTGGGCGCTGAGAGATGGGATGCCTGGCATCTCTTTTGCTGGTAGAAATCATAGCAGGTGGAGCATGGATCTGTAAGTAGCAGCTGCGGTGTTGGCTTTTCATCACGGTAGCAGGAAGTAGCAGTTTCCTAATCGCGGAAGAATTAGCAACTCCCTTGGTGGCCTGGTTCTGTGGTGTAGTTTTGGAAGTTGTTCTTGAAAGTTCAATTTAGAGTCAGTCCTCTTGATAATTCTGTAAGCCACTTAATGTCTGGTAATAAATCTTTTCTGTCTTAACTAATTAGAGTGAATTCTGTCCTCTGCAACCTAACCTTAACTAATAAAGAAGTCCTCAAGTGATAACTAAGTGGAAATAAAAAACATTGTAATAAATAACGGTAATATCTTTTAGTAAACAATTTTTCATGTTTAATGCAATAGATTTGTAATATTTATTTTTATAAAGACAAGTAAAGCCACCTTATAACACATTTAATTTAATGTATAAGGTATAACACAGTGGTTCAGTTTAACACAACTACATAAGATTTTTAATATTAAGAACAACTCATTTGCTTAACAAGGTACCAACTATAAAACTATGTGTTCATCTTATTTCTCCTGCAGACTCAGAAAATAAATGTTTGCCCTTTTAACTTGCATTTATAATCATTTTGCAATTCAAAAATCTAAGTATTCAATTTAAATTAATATAGGCTAAATTTCAATATTCAGACTTTAAAATCATATCAAATATTAATAACATATGCTCTTAAGAAAGTATCTTTTTTTGTAAATATAATTGACAAAATATTCAACAAAGTATGTGCAATAGTGCCTTTGTATATAAGCATAGAACCCTGTGTCTTTTTAGAGCTACTATAATTTAACAATCATTGCAAAATAGCAGATGTATGATAGTTCACATATAAACTATTAACTAAACTCTAAAATTTGGACACATTTCAGCAAATGATTTCTGAGAAAAGGCATAGATGCTTATTTACCAACTGTATCTTTAAGTGATAATTTCCTTGAAAAGATAAAGTTGACCAAATCATTTTAAAGACAACACTAGTAAGTGTTTGGCCAAGTCCAATTTATGAAATTTAAAGGATCAACTTAAGATCCTTGAATCTCTTTGAAAATAACATATTCTGTGATGATGAAACCCTTTGTGTTAGGCCTTGTTCACAGTGGACTCTTGTCAAAGGCTGACTATACCAATTCCTTTCCAGAAAGGGAGATGTCTTGGGTTACTCTAAAGAATTTTTGCCCTTTTATTGTTTCATATCTGAAAAGTCAAAGGGCTTAAAAAAACCAAGGCCTTTCATGAAAAAAGAAGCTCCAATGGATGATCTCTCCCCACAATCTCCTAAGTCAATTGATTAATAACTTGCTCTTGTCAAAAACAGCACTGAAGATTGAACAGGTGTGGTTTTGCTTTTTTTTCCCTTCAAAGTGTTAACAAAAGCCCATTATCTCTAAATGGGCTTTCATTGTAATGACTGAAATATAAGCAGCAAAAAATATAGAAATCACACTTCTCAATCAGATAGATGGTCAAAACTTTTTAGATAGACACCAGCAATTACCTTAACTATCATTACACACAAGTATACTTTATGAACTTGCCAGACTAACACAGTAATTCAGTCTATTTAATGTAGCTTAAAATACGACTGGTGAAAATTCAAAATCTAAAGCTAGAACCAAAGCAGTCACGGGCTACTCTGAGACAAATGTCACAAACAGCAGTGCTCAGAAGAATTTCAAGTAATTGCTCAGTCTAATGAGAGAGCTATATCGGTTAACTGAACTGTTTCTTAACCCTTTTGAAGAGACTGGCTTTATCCAGCTTAAAATTAAATCCAATATTGTTTCTCCTTATATTAGCCCAGAATTTTGAGTTCTTGTTTTTATCAGTCACAGACTTAGAAGTGTGTCAGCAGCTTCTGAACCACTCTCAGGTAGGAAGAATGTAGAAGTTACTAAAAAAACCATTTATTATTAGAAAACTGAATGATATTAACTTTAAAAAGTTAGTATTATTTCAGTTAGATAACTTGAAAATGAGGTCCCCGTACGGTAAATCACTTAGATAATTAAGGCTATAGATCTAAGAGCCTGGATTTCTAAAGCATTCTAATAGGACTGAGGCAATTTGGAAAGTAGGGTTTATGGATGACATGTCAGCATCACTAATACTCAAAATAACATCACATTTTCAAAATCGTCAGTAATTCATATGTAAATAGCACAAATTAGGAATTTTCTTACTAAAAGTGATATGGTAGTGCCCTCTGGTGGTAACATTTAGCATATTCCCCTGATATTGCATATCATGTGAACTATAAAGAGTTCATTTGTAATGAAGAATATCAAAATCAGAGACAACCACAAAACAATGAATCATTGTGCTTCCACATATCTTTTTTTTTTTAACCTTCAAACACGTTGGTAACAAGATAAATCCCTGATCCCTATTCCCAAGAATCAAGCTGACAGCTACAGGAATCTTAGTAAACTTGTCTATAATAGGCAATTCCTGTTAAGAGAGTTACATCTTGGTTCTACAGCTTAACTGAGAGGTTTTTGCATTTTCTAGTTTCACTTTTACATCTATGGGTTTCTCAAAAAACCTCACCAATGCTGGTTCATTCAACAAAGACGCAAGAATCTGTTCAAATGCAAATGACCACTGAGGTTCTTCCCTCAGAGAGGAGGGAGCTTTCTTCAAGTGGCTCTCTGTTTTCCCCTCACTGGGTCCTCCAGAAGCACAGACTGTACCAGAGAATTCTTTGGCTGATGCTGTAGGGCTATGTAGTTTCCTTCCAACTTCTTCCATCCTGAGCAAAAGGCTGGTTACAACAGCAATGGCTTGATATAACGACTCTTCTTCAGGGTCCCCGTGAAATAAATTATATAGGGTCTTTGAAAACTGAATGAATTGTGACTGAAAGACATAAGTTAGAAATACCACATTTGATACTAGATTTAGCAAAAAGAAAGAGAACGTAGAAGTAATAAACAGTCTCCTATTTAGAATTTGTGCCATTTAACCCTCACCATAGAAGTTAAAAAAAAAAAAACAAAAACCTAATGATTAATTCCCCAAATAAATCTTGGTTCTAGAAAGATGGGTATAAACCATGGAAGAAAATGCCTTTTAAATCTTCTCCTATGTTGCCTAATAGCAATACATTATATACATATATATACAATAATTCTTGGGCCGCTTACCTGCCAGCATTCCCTCAATGTTAGGGGGTAATTTTTAAAAATTATTTATTTATTTGAGGGGGGAGGGGCAAAGGGAGAGGAAGAGGGGAAGTAGATTCCCTCCTGGGCCCAGAGCTTGATCTCAGGACCTGGAGATCATGACCTGAGCTGAAACCAGGAGTCAAATGCTTAACCACTGGCTGAGCCACCCAGGTGCCCCGGTGGTACTTTTAATTAGGCAAATTCACCTATTCCCTTACATGTGAATCGTTCATTCATTAACCAATCTTAATGAAAGGCTTAATGAGGAGTTACCCTTGATTTCTCCAAAGGGCTACAGTGGGCAGCTCAACTAGGATGACTTAAATTTACGGAAGAATGTTTTGCGAACTATCTAGTAGTACAAGGTAGCTCCACAGGGCCCATTTAGCCATGTTTCTCTTTAAAGGCTGAGGTGGGACCCAAGTGGTGAAATAAACTGTTGTGTTTGCTAATTGCCCCTAGATAATCCATAGACATTCCTAAAAGATATTTGTCAATTTAAAAAAAACAACTCGATTACAACACAATAAGTCAATCATCCTAACAGAAAAGTTTATCTGTAAATAAAAAGCAAATACAAAGGATGTACTTCATCAAAATAAATTGTACCAAACTCTCAAGTTTTATTTCTCTTTCTACCGTAGTCTGTAGCACTGCTTATTTATAAAAAAATTTTAGAATAAACATCATATTGATTTATTTTAAAAAGTACTTATTCAGCTACCAAACTGCCTAGTCCATGAGGAATACCGCTATTTGATAGTTCTCATTGTGGTAAAGTTCTGGGGGTCCTCAGTATGTACACCAACAGATTTTAATTTAAAAAACATTAAGAACATAAACTGAACAGTGTTTAAGAGATGGATTTAGAATTGTGTCAAGTAGTAGTCATTAGTATTGTTCGAGCAGGTTCAAATACAAGATGATTAGAAACCAGCATGTGACCTATTTTAGTAACTGCTTATTCCTAGTACTAACACTGGGTCTGTCAGATACCCAGTAGGCACTAAAAAATGTTTACTGAATAAATGAACACTTCCAATAAAGCTGGAAATAGGAAACATTGAAATGTATGTTTATACATACATCTTTCCTATAGTCACAAATGTTGTCATAGCAGAGGAACTATTCTGAAACACTAAATGCATTTAAGTGCTTAAAGTAGAAAATCATTTAAAAATTTGCTCCAACCCTTCTCTGCTCATCTGAAACTTAGAGATGATACATATATTATTTAACTGTTTTTGTAATAACATGTTAGCTATTTTAGAGTTGGATACACCCACATTCATAAAAATAAACAAGAACCTAGAATTTTTTTCTTTGAAAATACTATACCTGATTCATTCTTGGTAAATCCTTAATGTTTTCTTCTTTTTTGGAAAGCTCATCTTGCCATTGACTTAGATATGCTTGAATATCAACTTTTCCTTTGCCTGTATGAGTGGAATAAAACCACTTCATAATGAACAGTCCACTCTATTTCCCCAAATCTCAGAAGAATAACTAACGATTGGAAATTATTTCATTAAGATATAAGATTCTACCTTTTAATAACTCAGAAAATTATCTGAATTTACCTTTTATTTCACCCACTGGCTTTCAGAATATGTTCTCCATTTCCATTAAACTAAAACTTTTACTTTGGGAAGTCTGGGGACTAGGAACATGTGAAGAGAGAGGGAGAAGGATGCATTTTCGATTAAACAGTACACCCTGGCTTGACAATGTAAAGTTCATGTAGATGTTCTCATGCATATTATTAAGTTAAAACAGCTTCTATGTGATGTTCTTAGTATGCAGATTTTGAAGTGGCCTATGGTGGCTCCTCTTAAAAAAATTCAAAACACTACTATCCATTCATTCCTTTGAAGAGTTTAATGAAGATAATTAATGTGACTATTAATAATTACTTAAGACTCATTGGAAAACTAGGTAGATATACTGAACAACCTAGGGAAGTTCTTATATTTAAATAGATCTTTAGCAATTCATTATTTTTTAACTAAATGTTACTCAAAAACATAAAAAGAATGATGGGACTTTTGGAGAGCAATTTGACAGCCTTGATCAAAATATTAAATGTGCTTATTCTTTGACACAGCATTCTCATACTGCTATAAATGTATCCTATCCTAAAGAAATGTGTATAAAAATATCTTATAATGTAAGTATAAAATGTTTGTTGCAACATAGTTTGCAATACAAATAACTGGAAGCAACCTAAATGTTCATCAATATTGGGCTAGTTATTGAATTATGGTACAACCAAAGAATGGAATACCCTATACCCATTAAAAAGAATAAGACAGATCCAAATGTACTGACATGAAAATGTCCATGATATATCACAAAACTGAAAAAGCAAATTGTAGAACACTATTTATGGAATGCTTCTTTTTTTAATAAAAGAGAAATATCCATATGTGGTTGTGCATACATAGAAATGGGTCTGGAAAGGATATAGAACAAAATGTTTTCACATTTGCTTCAGGGTGGAGCTCAGTGGGGGTATGAAGACTTCTTTTTAAATTTCTTTTATTATCTACTAACTCTTGTAATTAAAAATAAATATTTTCAAAATAGTAAAATTAAATGAATATGGGTCATTTAGTACAACTTCTGAGACTTAAGTATCAAGACAAGAAAGACTAAATTGTTAAACTAACACAAAAAAGTGAAACGGCTCTCAGGACAAATCAATAGCCTTTCAAGGGGATCCACTATTTGCCTTTGTAGGTAACCCTATTCACAAAAACAATAACTTAAACTAAATGATATTTCTAATCACAGTACCTTTTTCAGGGCTGTTTTTTAGTGATTCTGCTTCCTTCACATTTGTAGGCTTGGAAACTACAGGAAAAGAAAATAATTGCACTCTGTAAAATATTTAACAAGTAAATACCGTTTGAAAGTAAAATTATATTTTATATAAAGACTTAGGGACAAGTTATTTTCTTCAATTCAGGAAACCAGTTTTAGCTGACATGATCTCCTCTCACCAGAAGACAAAGTTTCAAGAACTTTTATAGCAGAAAGAACACTGGGAAAAATCTATATGGAAAAAATCCTAGAAGTATACAAATATTATTAATTTCTGGGTGGTATTTTTTTCCTTGTGACCTTTTTCAAACTGAACTGTGTTACTTTTATTATCAGGAAAAAAAAGCTTGCGGGACATCAGAAGACTGATCGTGGCAATAACTCGTTGTGAAATCTTGCACAAGTCACTCTCTGTCCTGGGTCTCTGTGCCCTTATCTATATAAATTAAGGGATTTGGCGAGATGATTTATAAGGTCTCTTCAAACTTAATGTTCAAACACCAACATACAGTAACTATAAACATACATTAATCAGGACTTATCCCTCTATAAGACATTCATGTTTATGAAAAAGAGGCAAAGGACACAAAAATAAGCTCATAACACTTCCAAATTATGTCTTGGAGACAGATTCATCCCTGTCTCCAACACCTACAGTGACTTATAATAAGTATTCACTGTTTGAATAATAGCTATGACCTTCAATCATCAAAGATTCTATTGTTTCCACTGTATATTTTAACAAGGCATGAAAATGGTCGGATACATTTTAGAAATTTCTGCAACATAAGTAGAAACAAAATGCGTTTTCTTTCTAATCCTCCAGTAGACAAAAAATTCCATAAATCAAAACCCAAAACACATTTCAGTTAATTAGTCAGCTATTTATGGTGTACTTAGCATGCATTTAGCACTGTGCTAAGTGTTATGGTAGCACAAAAGAAATATAAGGTATAATTAACTCAAATTTTATTAACGGTAGCTGGGTAAAAAAATATTTAAGCCAGGAAGATCTCTATGAATGACTAATCATCAAAAAAAATTTTTTTAACAGATATTTACCATGGAGCTGACTGAAATAAAGTAATTCTTCCTTGGAAAGTTCATCTCCTTTTGAAGGGTCCTTAGATTTCACTTCAGTATAAGCTGAAAAGAGATAACCCAAATCAATTTACTGACAATAAGGGACAGAAATGGGTCCTATAACAGGTCAAGCAATCTGGGGGCAGAGAGTTAAACAAAAGTTCACTACAAGAAAGACATATGTGAAAAAATGTAGATGTGGTACTACTCTTTAGCAAATAACAAGAAGTTCTTGATCACTCTGAGTTCTATTAGTTCTCTTGTTTTTTAATAGTTTTCTGAGAGCCATTACAAGTCGAAATAAGAAAATCTGGCATTTTGAAATCTCTGAAAATGTAACCTCAGTCATTTAAGAACATCTTCAATAATAAGGCAAACATGAAGTTGAGTGTTATTAACGGATACACAGTGGTTTTTCTTTCCATTTTTGATCCTCTACTGAAAGCATATTCATTCCATGACAACATTAAACATTCTAACAGTAATTTGACTTGACAATGTAAAGTCCTTCATAATTAAATTATTAGGTGGTTTATCTTTGGTTTTTAATGCTCTGTTTGTGATCTGAGTCAAAGATGGCTTTTAGATTTTTGGTCTGGTAAAGAATAGTTCCTGGCTATCTTGGGAAGACTCTAAAAGAAATCCCAGGTGTAGCTTTAGACAAATTATGAGGTGCTTTTTGCTTGTGTGATTTAACCCTATCTAAACTAAATGGCACTTTTGCAATGTTCCTTTAGCTTAAAGTCTAAGACTGTTTTCCCAAAATATGGATCAGGCCTGGGAAAGGCAGCCTCTTAAGGTCAGTGGAAAACACTGAAGTAAACCGGCATTATATGGTAACCTTAGGACAGTATGGTAGAATAGAAAGAAACCTGGGCTTTGGCATGAGACCTCAGTTTGAATGCCAGCTACGCAATTTATTAGCTATGTGATCTTGGCCCAATAATTTAATCTTTCTGAGCCTTAGTCTCATCATCAAAATTGGAAGGACATTACCACTTCTCAGGGATACTGTGAGAATTAAGTAAAAGAATACATGTAAAGTAAATGCCTCAATAGAGCAAGTGCTCAATAAACGGTAGCTTTTATTTTGCTTCCTTTTCCAAATGTTTAGTATTCCTGCTGCCTAGTCTCATTTTTTTCTGAATAATCTGTAGTATTCCACAAGTTTGGCAGTTTGCCTAAAGTTAAATTCTACTCTCCAATGACAACAATAACAACAACATCACATTTCAATATTATACCAATATTCAAATGTTAGGTAGTTCTTATACATGAACTATCATTAAATTGACCACTAACTGGAAGGAAATTTGTGAACCCATCTGTTACACAGAATCTCTTCCATAGATTTCACTGTAACTATATATCTGCAAAAGTACCGGACATATGATCCATGGGCCACAATGAAATAATGACTTTATATCATATTGAAAATTATGTTATTTATTAAAATTGAGTATCTGCAATTATACTTGTTAAAATGGAATCAACTCCTGCACATCATTAAAGACTGTTAAACTCTTACCTGGAGGAATATGAAGCTTAAAAAGCAGCTTAAGCTTCTCAGTGAAACTTCCATTGCACATTATATCTGTTCAATAAAATTCAATTACAAATTATATTTTCAAAGACCATTCAATCAACTCCAGCAACACAGATTAATTAAGAGACAGACATTAGCCAGTAATTAGGATTCAAAAACCTTCTGTTACTTAAGCTAACAGTGAAACCACCACCCAGTCAGCCAGATTCTCTCCTTCAAGTGTGTAAACAAAATACCCTTTATCAGAGGGAGAAATGCTTGTCTGCTGATTTCCCTTCCCCCAACCTAAATTTTCTTTTTTCTTTTGATTGAGGCCTTATGCCTCATTTGAGGAAAGAACTCCTCTTCAAAGGGCAATCCCTGATAAGAAAGTATGCTGGGGTGTCTGGAAAAGCAAAGGAACAATGTATATAGAGAACTATATACAGGTACAACATGTTTGTTGGATTATCTCTCTACCACTTTTCTAGGTTATGTGGTTGATTTTTACTGGGGGGGGGAAGCTCCTTTTGAAGTATTCATGTGCCTGAGTGAGGGAAGATAGGGACATTTTCTTCCTTCATGTTAACTTTTAAAACATCCATATCTAACAGCTTGCTTTTCTGAGAGGGCTGGGTCAAAATGAGACCAATGTACTTAGTTTTATTAATAAACACAGAAAAAGGTCCACTTATGCTAAGGCTGGAGATAATGTAACTCAGGCTGATAAAATCTGACTAAATTGGCAATAACAGGCAGTACTAAGCATTTCTAGGGGGACCTTTATTTTTTGCTTTAAAAAAGAAAATTACTGGACATCATCCTACCAATTGCAGAGGAGAATTCTTTGAAGTTTATAAGGCAGTCAGAGTTTTCATCCAACAATCTGAATGTCCATAAGGCTAGTGAGTCTTTGTTTGCAGAATGAGCCCAGGGACTCAACAAGTGATATAACACTCTGAACTGCTGGCAGTCAATCTGATACTGTTCCAAATATGGCAGACTGGGGTCGTGGTACTTCAATACTGGACAACTCAAGCACCAATAATAAGAAAAAAACAGCTCTTTCTATTAAAAACAAATAAAAAGAGGAAAACCAGTAAATCATAAAAATTATTTTCTTTTAAGTATGTCTACTAAAACAATTAAAGATAAAATATTTAAGAGTGGTTGTGGTAAAATTTTGCTTAAAAGTATTATTTTTCACTTGAAGAAGAAGAACAATAGTACCTTAAAGATGATGTAAAGTTCATCCAATTCATGAAGGCTCAATTTCACATCTTGTGATACAACACGCAACTTTAAAAAGATTAAAAGCAATTTAGAATTTAACCCTTCAGTATTGAAATTCTCCTTGAATCCATTTAGAAATCTCCCTCTGCTAGAATAAAATAATTCTCTTCTAACTTTTAAAAAGAATAACAAAGATAAATGCACCAATTTTGCCCTTTAAAAAGGTTGTACATAGACTACAGTTCAATTCTACTCTGACATGTACTTTCACCTTCATCCCTTCATACCCAGAGGTCATTGCCAAAGGACATCCATTTAATGTTTATAAATATAAGCAACAGTATTCTAAGTCTCATTCTCTATATTCCTCTCTTGCCACATAAGCAATCTGTCAAGTCATCAAGTGGGGCTGTCATTAAACACTTCAAAGACATTGGGAGAGATGTGCATTCCCTCTCTGTGCCAAAAAACATAATCCAAGGAGTAATAAGCTCAGAAAATATGTAGTTTTATCCTACTACATGATTAATAAGCATCAATGGTACAATGATTTTGGTATTTAGGAAATTTAAAAGCAAGAATAAAGATAAAAGAATTAAAACAGTGGAAATTAAAAACAATAAATAAAACAAGTAAATAAAAATAAAACAATAAATAAAACAAAGAGTTGGTTCATTTTTAAAAAGTAAAATAGACAAATATCCAGCAAGTGTGATAAAAGAAAGCACAAATAAATAACACTGAGAAGTAAAATGATAATATAGGTATAAAGGTCATTAAAAGTGTCCAGCACAGAGGAGGTAGCATTAAATATCTGTTGAATGAATTCTATAAGTTTTATATCAATATATCTGAAAGTCTAGATGAAATAGATAATTTTCTAGGAAAAAAGTAAAATACCAAAATTAACCCAGGAAGAACAAATTCTGAATAGATGGAACTGAAAAGGTAATAAAAAAATCTGCCTTCTACCAAAAGACAGCAGATCCAGATGGTTTTATAGGCTCAATTACTCACACTTTCAGGTAATGTATAATTCCTATGTGATCTAAACTATTCTCAAGCATAGTAAAATATAATTTATTCCAAAATTCATTCTATGACATGAGCACAACTCTGATATGAAAACTAAAGTTAGCACACACAGAAAGAAAACTATAAGCCAATGTGACTTCAACACAGATGTAAAGAACATAGCTATGTAGCAAAATCATCAAAGCAGAATATTAAAATAACAATGTGACATGACCAAGCAGGATTCATTTCAAGAATCCAACAGAAGTCTAATATTAGGAATTCCTTAATATAATTTACTACATTAACAAAGCTGGTAAAATATATAATCTCAAGATATGGAAAGGTCTTTTCATCAAAGTTAACATTCAATATCCATTTTTTTAAAATGTCTGAACCTGAATGAATCAGTAAGGCTCCTGGTCAACAGTAGGCTATTAGTACGGTTGACTCTTGAACAACATGGGGTTTAGGGGCACTGAACCCCCTGTATAGTGAAAAATCAACATATAACTTTGACTCCCCCAAAACTTAACTAATAGCCTGTTGTTGACCAGAAGCCTTACTGATAACCTAAATGGTGGATTAACACATATTGTGTATGTTATATATATTATATACTGTGTTCTCACAATAAGTAGGCTAGAGAAGAGAAAATATTAAGAAAATCATAAGGAAGAGAAAATACATTCACAGTACTATAGTTATCAAAAAAGATCCATATATAAATGAACCCATACAGTTCAAACCTATGTTGTTCAAGGGTCAACTGTACTTAAGTTTTTGGGAAGTCAAAAGTTACATGTGGATTTTTGGATGCACAGGGAATCGGGGCCCCTAACCTCTGTGTTGTTCAAGGATCAACTGTATAGTATGTCCGTACCATGGTATACTATTCAGTATGTTAAGAAAAGTGAGGGAGGTCTATATGTACTGGTATGCAATGACTATCATATATTTCTGAGTGAAAAAAGTAAGCTGCAGAACAAAGTAACTGATATGATCTCATTTAAAAAACTATATCACTCCCCCCACACACACATTTATGTCCACAGATACACAGAAAAAAGATCTGGAAGGATACATGCCAAATAATTTTAATATTGGTTATTCCTGGGGTAGGGAACCTTTACCTTTTTATATTTCTTTCATGTTTATTACTTAGTGAACATGTATTACTTATTTTTTAATGTTAATATATAAAAAACAAAACAAGGGGGTTTATGCTAACTACAGTAACATCACTGAATTATCTAATTGAAAGCTAAACCTAGAATCTTCAGAAATGTGTATTTTCCCAGATTGGTATCTCTGAGGACACGGCCTTTAAGCAAGCAGGTTTACAAAAACAATACACGCTTACAATAAAAGCTCAAACAGTACAGAAGGATGTATACACAGCAAAGTGAAACTCTCCCTCTTCCAACCAGCAATCTACTAATCTCATTCACCAGAGGCAACCAATATTAACAGCTTCTTATATAGCCACCCAAATATTAAAAAGGAGAGTATTTAAAACACAGTTTTATATCTTTTTTACCTTATCTTAGGTTTCAAGGATAATAATATAAATTAGCAGCACTGACTACTATGTAGGTCAGCTGCTGATGAAGCACATCACAAATATGTTATGCTTAAATGCCTATATCGCAGCATTCAATATTAAAGGTCAAATAACAAAACATTCTGGAGAAATCAACATAATCCAACTAGGAAAAATAATTTACTTCCTCTCTTAACAAATTACAGTAAGCTAAGCTGTGGCAAGACTCTAGCTCAAAAGTTTAGTTATATTCATTTTCTTCACATGGAATGTCAATTTTTTTTAAGGAAGTTGGAAAAAACATGTTACTCCAATTGGTTTCCCCCCCATAGGATAGATACTCACCACATTCTGCTTTGTTGTTTCCTCTAGGGTCTGTATGACATATAACCTATTTCGACAGCGCATGCTGTGTATATCTTCATAGCGAATATTACCATATTTCTGCAAAAAAATATGATTTCAGTAGATACTCATTCATAATAAATATCTACTTTTCCTACAATTGAATTTCACCAGATTCAATTCTCAGAGGCCTTGGTTCTATTTCTAGCTATTTTCCTAACTTGTTCAGTGGTTATGCAAATTTTCACCTCCCACGTTTCAGTTTTTCTATATATTTACTGGAGAGAATTCCATCTACTATGTTGTCTAGACTAAGTACAAGAACATTGGAAAAATTCTTAGTCTCTAAGAAGAGAATAATTTTTGCCTTTTTATACAGTGATAGATATTTAAAAGTGGTCATTGTCTGTGAAAGCAAGTGAATATCGTTTCATTTAAAGAATAGCAAACTGAAGCACATGAGGCTGTATAATCTAGGAACAGTTCACAGAACTAATTTTTATACAATGGAATACTACTCAGTCATAAAAAGAAGAAACTCTTCCCATTTGCAACAACATGGATGGACCTGAGGGTATTATGCTAAGTGAAATAAGTCAGACAGAGAAAGACAAATATGACATGATTTCACTTATAAGTGGAATCTAAAAAATAAACAAAAGAAAACCCAGACTCATAGATACAGAGAACAGAGCAGTAGTTGCCAGAGGGGAAGGGATGTGGGGGGTGCAAAATGGGTGAAGGGGATCAAGAGGTACAAAGTTCCAGTTGTAAAATAAGTAAGTCCATGGAGATAAAAAGTACAGCATGGGGAATACAGTCAATAATATCGTATTAACTCTGTGTGGTGACAGATGGTAACTACACCTACTGTGGTGACCCGTTCACAATGTATACAATACAAATGTTGAATCACTATGTTGCACACATGAAATTAATATAATATTGCATGTCGATTATACCTCAATAAAAATACACAAATAAATAGAGTGAAATTGGATTTTAAATTATGTCTTTACTTGTATTATCTTCTTACTCTTAACATACCACTAGAGATAGAACTATAGTACCAATCATTAAACTATACTATGTAATTATATTTGTGGTATGAAAAAAACTTACCTCGTTTGACTCTCTAATCAAATCTGTAATATCCACTCTAATATGACTGCTTTTTTCATCACTCACGTTTGAACCCTGCTGAACACTTGAGGGCAATGGGCTATCCTTATTAGTGACATTGTCAAAGAACCTATCCAAAAGTGACAGTAATACAAGAATTAGTAGAAGTAAAAGGCAGAGGAAATGACAGCTAATTTCTCCCTAGTTAGTTAGAGGGTAATGTCAACTGAGAGGATAAAGGATGGTCTTATGAAAAAGTGGAATTTGAAGATGGTCAGGAATTAGGAGGACAAGGGAGCAGGGAATGGGATGGTGAAGAAATTATTTCGGAGGCAGAGAGGAGAGCACGAGGAAAGCAAATAGGCTCAGAGAGTACTCAGCAAATACCACATAGCCCAGTAAGGATGGGATATAAGGTATGTAGAGGCAAGTAAGGAGAAATAAGAAAGGTACACTGAGGCCTTAACACAGAGTATTCTGAATGCCAGCGTGTTTAGATTTTATTCCGTACAAAATGGTATTTGATGCAACAGTTACCCTAATCAAATATTCATTCATTTAACATATACATACATAGTGTATAGTGTATACACACACACACATACACACACACAACACGTAAGTGCTCCAATATAAAATAACATTCACAGAAAAAGCACTGGGTAAATAAAACTCAGCCTACCTGTCTGAAATTACTTGAAAACCAGAACAGTTTCTCCCACTGGATATTTAACATTATCAATTACCCTTCCCCTTCAAATTACTTTTACACAATAACACTCTATAGCTGAAACTGGGACTATGAAAGTCCCAGGACACTGAATCAACAATATTAGTATAAATGTGTATGTTACCAAGTGGTTTACTTCAAAAGGGATTTACTCTTATTATATTCTATTTGGAAACAGAGAAGGGGACTTTAGTCCTAGATTTTTCATGCAACTAGCTTTGTGACATTGGACAAATTGTTTACAGTTTCTAGGGCTCAGTTTCCTCATCTGTAAAATAAGGGAGCTGAACAACATAATCTCCAAGGGGCTCTCCAAATTGAAATGCTATGGTTCTGACAGTACCTGTTTAAAGCTGTCACGGCTTCAGCATCATCTTTACATGTGAGCAGTTTGTCCAAATTATAGTCAAGTATTGCCAATCCCAGCTGTAAAATGGCCTTTATTCCATCGTAGAAGAAACAGTCTACCACATTCACTGCACTTTCAATAGGCAGCACACTAATAAAAAGTGTGAGGAACCATGAGAGAGAAACTGAGGAAAAGAATGTCATATCGGTCATGTGTTCTGTCAGCTGGGGAAGGTGATCCCTGATAAGTTCTTCAAAGACTGCCTGATCCACCAAGGCACCTGGGCGAACATAAAAGGAAGTTTAAAAATGAACACCTTTCAAAAGGATTTGTTTCTGATACCTTCCCACTTGTTAGTATGCCAATATATCTCATCTCTATTCCTTAAATTATGAACTTCTTCAGTGCCTTTTCTATATTTCACACATCTCTTTATCTGCTAGCAAAGTGTCATGCATCAAGAAGCACTTAAGAAACTCAGTTCAAATTCATTTGAACAGTAATTTATTGAATCTTTATTATGTGCAGAAAACTGTAATAGGTACCATAAGAGATACACCAATTAATGAAACACCCTCATCTTCAAAGGGCTTAATATCTAGCAGAACTTGAGATAAATACACAAATAACTGTAATGAAAGACAATATAATCAATAACCCAGCCATGTTACTGAAGGCTTATGAGGGCACAAAGTAGAGACCACCTATGGTTTTGTGGTAGTGTCAAAATCTATAAATATTTGATGACTGAAGGAAATATTATAAAATTAACTAACCAAGAACTTGATCCTTCTTTCAAACCTTGCAAATATCAATATAGTTCATATAAATGTGGAGATTTTAAGCTGGTTAAAAATCTGTCTCTCATTAAGAAACTATTAAAAATGATCCAGTAGCCTGGGATACTTCAGATCACCACTATTTCAGCAATACAGAGACGGTAAACTTAAAATTTCTATTTTATTAAGAAACAGACCAAATACTTTTTCTTTAAAAAGCAACATATTAAACAATCTTTCCAATCATATATTCAGTACAAAAAGCTCTTCTCTTGAGCGTGTCAGTGAATGTGACATTTTGATATTGCTTGCATTTTGTGTATTTCAAAACCTAATTGACCAGTTCCTCCATTTAATACATAATTGGATAGACAGGAGACATATAAATTGTTTAGAAAAAAAATATGTGCTTATATATGGTGTGTGTGTGTGTGTGTTTTACCAATGATTCGACGGTTAAAATAATCAGGCAACATTCGTTCACACACAGCAACCAGAAGCCAAAAAGCTTCTTCCTCTTTTGCATACAGAAGCAGCACTGAAGTTAAGATGTTCATTGCCTAAAATTCACAGAAAAATCAATCAATAAATAAATATTGTTTGGGTGATAATTACATTTCTTCTTCAAACCCTAGTTTTCAGCAATAGAAACTATGAAAAATAATCATAATGGAAACCTAAGAACTCTGAGCCAGTCCAAAGCAAAACAAGGTGAAGTCAGGCTAACATTTGCTAATCAGTTACTTAACAGTAAATTCAAAGAAAATGAAGCAGTAATGTGAATATAGAACAAAATAAGCAAAACCTCTATAATTTCAGATGAATTTCAATGAGTAAAATATCTGGAAAAAACAATGCTCAAAAACATATTAAAATTGAAGAAACAAACTTCATCTGTAATTTCAACTACCTATAGAACATCCCCCTAGACGTCAATCACCCTCAATTGTGTTCAAAACTAAACATCTTTTTTCTATTAAATAGGATTCTCTTCTTTGCTATCTAATTTTGATCATGCTAGAAACCCTTTATCTGCCACATCCAATTTGTCTTTATAGCCTAGAGTTTCTTCTTATAAAATGTCTTTTAGATCTGCTTTATCCTCTCTATTCCACCCTTTCTCCTTCTAATCTATCTTGCATACAAATGTCAGATCATTACTTTTATATAACATTTGGCCACAGCACTTATTATAAAGGCAATAAAACCTTAATGTATACAGAATCTGGAAAGAATGGAAATGTGTTAAGAAAATTAAATCTCCTGTATGCCACCTACCCAGAGATCACCACACCACAAGTTGATGTATCTGTGTGTGTGTGTGTGTGTGTGTGTGTGTGTGTGTGTGTTTTCTTTCTTTTTTCCCCCTTCTAAAATTTGGACCAAACTGTTGATTTTTTCACTTAGCATCACATTATACATTTTTGATGCCATTAAATAATTCTTCTCAGAGTATTTAATGACTATGAAATAATCTAGTAAATTGAATATACTACAAATTACTTAATCACTCTACTACTGTTGGACATTTAGTTTGGATCCAATTTTTCACTATTATATATAACACTGCAATGAACATCTTTGTATATAAATCTTCAAATGTTTTATTCTTTTCTCAAGAAAGATATACAGCAATGAAAGTATTCAGCCAAAGAATGCTATTTTTATTTTTAAAGATTTTATTTATTATGAGAGAGAGAGAGAAGGAGAGACAGCACAAGTGGGGGGGGGG
>NW_024423319.1:41199252-41203625 GCF_017311325.1 Ursus maritimus
GGGGGGGGGGCAGAGGGAGAGGGAGAAGCACGCTTCCTGCTGAGCAGGGAGCCCGATGTGGGGCTCAATCCCAGGACCCTGGGATCATGATCCGAGCTGAAGGCAGACACCTAACCAACTAAGCCACCCAGGCACCCCAAGAATACTATTTTTAAATGACATGATATTATTGCCAAATTGTATTCCAGAAAGACTTAGCCAAATTGTATTCCAGAAATACCAATTTATATTTCTGACCAATAGTGTTTGAATGTTTATTTCACTGCTTCTTTGCCAAAACTAAATACTAAGAACTGTAGTAATTATAATTGTCCTTGTTGATTTGATAGTGAAAATGGTATTTCATGGTTTTAATTTGAATTTCTTTGAGGCTGAACTTTCTTTTTTAGGCTTTATTAATCCATCTGTACTTTTGGTTCTATAACTAATCTTTTCATGTTCGCTCATTTTTCTATTTTAATACTTTTCTTATAGATTTTTGTATTAAGTAGGTCGATTCTTTGCCAGATCTGGTACAGTATTTGACCTCAAGTTGAGTTGTTTTTTTTTTAAGATTTATTTATTTGAGAGAAAGGAAGAGAGTGTGCCCGAGTGTGGCAGGTGAGGGGGGGGTACATTGGGAAGAGTGGGAGTGGCTGGGCAGAGGGAGAGTGATAGAGACAATCTCAAACAGACTCCTTGCTGAGCATGGAGTCCAATTTGGGGCTGATCTCAGGACACTGAGATCACAACCTGAGCTGAAACCAAGAGTCAGACGCTCAACTGACTGAGCCACCCAGGCGCCCCTTAAGTTTAGTTTTGACTCCATCAATTTTACTGTTCAAGAAGTTGTAATGGGAGGGGATGTCAGTGAAAATGGCAGAGTCAGTCCCTCTGAAAATGCCCTCCTCTACATAGGCAACAAGAACACCGGCAAAAATTGTCAGAATCAATTTTTCAGAACTCTGAAAATCAACCAAAATCTTTGAGCAATTCAGAAAGCATTTATTTAATAAAATGGCTGAATCTCAGTAAAAAAGTGAGCTCTTTGGCATTTTAAATTGCACTATACCTAGCCCCCCTTCTTAGCTTCATAGTAGTCTTAAAAACCAACATTCCAGCAATCATGGTTAAAAACACCTAACAGCTACCTTAGAGAACAGACAGGGGCTAGAGCTCTTTAGGAGCCCCACTTCCACATAATTATCATTATTTGACCTGTCTGGTGGTTTACACAGAAAGACCCCACTCACAAGGCTGCGTTTATTTGACCTAACATAGGGTTCACAGTAGGCAAAGAGCCTTTTCCCCAGAGTGTTGAAAACAATTGGAGACAGTTGTTGAACATGTACGTGGCTTGCTGAGGCAGTGGATAACAGTTGGGTCAAACAACAGGCTAATAAAGGGTTAAAATGAAAAGCTGGGAATGGGAAATCCATAGGGGGCCTAACCGAAAAGATAAAAAGCAGAAAGAGAAAGGACTCAAATTATTAAAAATCAGAAAACAGTGAACATTACTACCAATCTTAACAGAAATAAAAAGGATTATAAGGGAATGTGCTAACAAATTAGATAACGTAGATAAAATGGATAATTTCCTAGAAAAATACAAACTACAGAGACCAAATTAAGAAGAAATAGAAAAATATGAATAGACTTATAATGAGTAGAGACTGAATTAGTAATGAAATAATTTCCTGCAAAGAACACTCCAGGAACAGATGGCTTCACTAGAAAATTCTACCAAACATTTAAAGAAGAATTAACATTAATTCATTATAAACTCTTCAAAAAAACAAGAGAGGAAGAAATACTACCTACCTCATTCTGTGAGGCCCTGATACCAAAACCAAAAGGAATCTCAAGAAAACTATGTATCAATATATTTTATGAATATAAATGTAAAAATTCTAAACAAAATACTAGCAAACTGAACCCAAAAACACATAAAAAGGATTATACACCAAGACCCAGGGAGAATTACCTTGGAAACAAAAGGTGGTTCAACATGTGAAAATAAATCAATGTAATACAGGATATTAATAGAATAAAGGAAAAAATCACATGATTATCTCAATAGACAAAGAGAAATTGTTTGACAAAATCCAACACCCTTTCATGATAAAAACACTCAGGAAACTAGGAATATACGGGAAATTCCTCAACCTGATAGAGAACCTACAAAAAACCCACAGCTAACATCATACTTAATGATGAAAGACTAATTGCTTACCCCTAAGATAAATAGTAAAACAGGATGGTAATTTGTTTTAATTTTTAAAAATGTTTTAATAATGTAGTCCAATCCGTTTTTCTTTGTTCTATGTGCTTTTGATGTCCTATCTAAGAAACCATTGCCTAATCCGAGCTTAAAAAGGTTTACTCCTATGTTTTCTTCTAAGAGTTTTATAGTTTTGATGCTTAAATTTAGGTCTCTGAGCTATTTTGTGTTAATATTTGTGTATGGTGTATGGAAGGAGTTCAGCTTCATTCTTTTACTTGTGGATAACCAGTTGTTCCTGTGGTATTTGTTGAAAAAACTATTCTTTCACTCATTGAATCACCCTGGCACCCTTGTTGAAAATCAGTTGACCATAAATATTAGGGTTTATTTCTGGACTTGAAATTCTCTCTCATTGATTTATATTTCTGTTCTTATGCTGGTATCACATTTTTTTTACACTACAGCTGGGTAGTAACTTTCGAAATAAGGAAATCTGAGTCCTTTAACTTCATTCTTTTCCAAGATTGTTTTGGCTTTTTGGGTTCCTTGCATTTCCAACATGAATTTTAGGATTAGCTTGTTAATTTCCGGGAAAAAAAGAAAAAGCCAGCTGGGATGTTGATAGTCATTGTACTGAATCTGTAGATCCACTTGGGGAATACTGTATATTAACAATATTAAGTCTTCTAATCCATGGGCACAGGATATCTTTCTTTCCCACTTATTTAGTTCTTTTTAAATCCCATTCAAAGTTTTATAGTTTCCACTGCCTAAGCCTTGTACTTCCTTTGTTAATTTTATTTCTAAATATTTTATTCTTTTTGATATAGTAAATGGAATTGTTTTCTTGATTTAATTTTTGGATTGTTCACTGCCAGTTTATAGAAATAAGATATATATATTTTATTTATTTTATTTTTATTTATTTATTAGACAGAGATAGAGACAGCCAGCGAGAGAGGGAACACAAGCAGGGGGAGTGGGAGAGGAAGAAGCAGGCTCATGGCGGAGGAGCCTGACGTGGAGCTCGATCCCATAACGCTGGGATCACGCCCTGAGCCGAAGGCAGACGCTTAACCGCTGTGCCACCCAGGCGCCCCTAAGCTGTATGAGACTATTTGTGTTAGCTGTCTAGCATCCCTAATTAATACAGTGTGCTCCTAAAGGATTTTTTCCAATGATTCCCCCACTACCTACAAAATAAAATTCAAACTCCTGACCTATCCCAATATACCTTACTGATTTTTTTCTCTATCTACTTCCCTTCATTCACCCCACATTTCTACTAAACAAAACCTGGGTCTGTATATATTCCATGTTTATCTCCCTGTGTTTTGTTACACTGATCCCTTTACCTAGAACATTCTTTCATTCCATCTCCATACATCCAAAATTCACCAATTATCAAGACCTACAAATGCTACCTCTTCCATGAAGCATTTTCTGATTCCTCCAGATGAAAATAATTTATCCCTATTATAAATCTTATAGAACTTTAAATTTCTCTAGTAATTTGCCCCACTTGTTTTTTATTTGCCAATGAATATGTTTTAATACTTATTCGTCTGTATACTTTGAAGGGCACGACTTGTATGATTCATCTTTATATAGTCTTAAGCACCTAGCACAGTATCTTTTACAGAGCAAGAATTCAATAAATATTTGTTAAATGTAAAAGAAAAATGAAGTAGTATCAATTCTCTTAAGTATTCCCACTACCATCCTACTTAGATTGAAAATACCTCCCTATCAATCTCAGCCCAACCTCTGTCCTTCTTATGACAATTTTCAAATTAATGGAGCTTTATCTAATGTGATTTTACCATTTGGAACATGCACACAGATGGGCTCATAAAGAAGTCATACCTGGCAGTATCCAATTTTGGGATTTCTGTATGCATAAGCAGTGAGTACCCGTCTCAGAGCAGATATGCCAGTGTCACTCTGAAAGGCTGGATGTTCAGGCAGGGAGCGACGCAAATCACGTTCAATTTCTTCAGTAGCCAAGTTGCAGGTCCCTAAGGACTGCTCAACCACTTCAGCATAATAGCCAGGATTAGCAGCCATGTCATTAACAGCACCTGTACAGATGATTGCATTAACATACAAAAGAAGAATGTAATAAACCTACTATTTGCATATATACATAAAGAATTGGATTACTTTAAAT
>NW_024423319.1:41203635-41205235 GCF_017311325.1 Ursus maritimus
GGAGAGGAAGAAGCAGGCTCATGGCGGAGGAGCCTGACGTGGAGCTCGATCCCATAACGCTGGGATCACGCCCTGAGCCGAAGGCAGACGCTTAACCGCTGTGCCACCCAGGCGCCCCTAAGCTGTATGAGACTATTTGTGTTAGCTGTCTAGCATCCCTAATTAATACAGTGTGCTCCTAAAGGATTTTTTCCAATGATTCCCCCACTACCTACAAAATAAAATTCAAACTCCTGACCTATCCCAATATACCTTACTGATTTTTTTCTCTATCTACTTCCCTTCATTCACCCCACATTTCTACTAAACAAAACCTGGGTCTGTATATATTCCATGTTTATCTCCCTGTGTTTTGTTACACTGATCCCTTTACCTAGAACATTCTTTCATTCCATCTCCATACATCCAAAATTCACCAATTATCAAGACCTACAAATGCTACCTCTTCCATGAAGCATTTTCTGATTCCTCCAGATGAAAATAATTTATCCCTATTATAAATCTTATAGAACTTTAAATTTCTCTAGTAATTTGCCCCACTTGTTTTTTATTTGCCAATGAATATGTTTTAATACTTATTCGTCTGTATACTTTGAAGGGCACGACTTGTATGATTCATCTTTATATAGTCTTAAGCACCTAGCACAGTATCTTTTACAGAGCAAGAATTCAATAAATATTTGTTAAATGTAAAAGAAAAATGAAGTAGTATCAATTCTCTTAAGTATTCCCACTACCATCCTACTTAGATTGAAAATACCTCCCTATCAATCTCAGCCCAACCTCTGTCCTTCTTATGACAATTTTCAAATTAATGGAGCTTTATCTAATGTGATTTTACCATTTGGAACATGCACACAGATGGGCTCATAAAGAAGTCATACCTGGCAGTATCCAATTTTGGGATTTCTGTATGCATAAGCAGTGAGTACCCGTCTCAGAGCAGATATGCCAGTGTCACTCTGAAAGGCTGGATGTTCAGGCAGGGAGCGACGCAAATCACGTTCAATTTCTTCAGTAGCCAAGTTGCAGGTCCCTAAGGACTGCTCAACCACTTCAGCATAATAGCCAGGATTAGCAGCCATGTCATTAACAGCACCTGTACAGATGATTGCATTAACATACAAAAGAAGAATGTAATAAACCTACTATTTGCATATATACATAAAGAATTGGATTACTTTAAATTTAGCTTTATACTCAAGTAATGTCCCAGTACAAACAAAAGAAGAGGCTTCACTAGAATCAATAACATTAGGATACCAATTTTAGCCAATAGAATTTTCATGAACTGTGTTTTCCCCTTAACTTTCCTTTGACACTAGAGATAGAGATACCCCCAATTAGCCATATCTTGCCTAATAAACTAATTTGCTCAGACAACAGATGTGTGGATATACAGGTAAATACACGGAACTACCTTATTCTCTTTGACTAATCTGAATGCATGATAAATAAGACTTTGTTCTAGCCATCTTTGTAATTATTTTTACTTAGTGCATAACTTCTAGAAGGGGCATAGCTAATGTCTGTTAATAAAGTGAACGTAATACCTGAAAAAAGCATCCAGAGCTCTCCTCTTAAGGTCTCTGGAATCCCT
>NW_024423319.1:41205245-41266663 GCF_017311325.1 Ursus maritimus
GGAGAGGAAGAAGCAGGCTCATGGCGGAGGAGCCTGACGTGGAGCTCGATCCCATAACGCTGGGATCACGCCCTGAGCCGAAGGCAGACGCTTAACCGCTGTGCCACCCAGGCGCCCCTAAGCTGTATGAGACTATTTGTGTTAGCTGTCTAGCATCCCTAATTAATACAGTGTGCTCCTAAAGGATTTTTTCCAATGATTCCCCCACTACCTACAAAATAAAATTCAAACTCCTGACCTATCCCAATATACCTTACTGATTTTTTTCTCTATCTACTTCCCTTCATTCACCCCACATTTCTACTAAACAAAACCTGGGTCTGTATATATTCCATGTTTATCTCCCTGTGTTTTGTTACACTGATCCCTTTACCTAGAACATTCTTTCATTCCATCTCCATACATCCAAAATTCACCAATTATCAAGACCTACAAATGCTACCTCTTCCATGAAGCATTTTCTGATTCCTCCAGATGAAAATAATTTATCCCTATTATAAATCTTATAGAACTTTAAATTTCTCTAGTAATTTGCCCCACTTGTTTTTTATTTGCCAATGAATATGTTTTAATACTTATTCGTCTGTATACTTTGAAGGGCACGACTTGTATGATTCATCTTTATATAGTCTTAAGCACCTAGCACAGTATCTTTTACAGAGCAAGAATTCAATAAATATTTGTTAAATGTAAAAGAAAAATGAAGTAGTATCAATTCTCTTAAGTATTCCCACTACCATCCTACTTAGATTGAAAATACCTCCCTATCAATCTCAGCCCAACCTCTGTCCTTCTTATGACAATTTTCAAATTAATGGAGCTTTATCTAATGTGATTTTACCATTTGGAACATGCACACAGATGGGCTCATAAAGAAGTCATACCTGGCAGTATCCAATTTTGGGATTTCTGTATGCATAAGCAGTGAGTACCCGTCTCAGAGCAGATATGCCAGTGTCACTCTGAAAGGCTGGATGTTCAGGCAGGGAGCGACGCAAATCACGTTCAATTTCTTCAGTAGCCAAGTTGCAGGTCCCTAAGGACTGCTCAACCACTTCAGCATAATAGCCAGGATTAGCAGCCATGTCATTAACAGCACCTGTACAGATGATTGCATTAACATACAAAAGAAGAATGTAATAAACCTACTATTTGCATATATACATAAAGAATTGGATTACTTTAAATTTAGCTTTATACTCAAGTAATGTCCCAGTACAAACAAAAGAAGAGGCTTCACTAGAATCAATAACATTAGGATACCAATTTTAGCCAATAGAATTTTCATGAACTGTGTTTTCCCCTTAACTTTCCTTTGACACTAGAGATAGAGATACCCCCAATTAGCCATATCTTGCCTAATAAACTAATTTGCTCAGACAACAGATGTGTGGATATACAGGTAAATACACGGAACTACCTTATTCTCTTTGACTAATCTGAATGCATGATAAATAAGACTTTGTTCTAGCCATCTTTGTAATTATTTTTACTTAGTGCATAACTTCTAGAAGGGGCATAGCTAATGTCTGTTAATAAAGTGAACGTAATACCTGAAAAAAGCATCCAGAGCTCTCCTCTTAAGGTCTCTGGAATCCCTCTTACAACCAGATCTCGAGTCTTTTTGGTCCGAAACATGCTAACACCACGCCCACATTCTGCAAATAGGATGTTCCATGACTGTTCCTTCATCTTTTCCTTCAACTGTAACAAAAAATCAACCAAGTAAACATGGTAAAAAATTAACTTCTTTCAAATAATTTTAAAACTCTCTTCACTGTGAAACAATACCTATGGAAACAAGAACACAGGAAGTCAAAATCAGTATTTACAGAGGGGCCAAACACTAGAGCACTTATCACAAATCTTTCGAATCCATGTGAGCATAACAGCTTTAATTTACTATTTTAATTCTTATCTAAACTCATATAAAAATGGGAAAAGCATTACACTTCAGAGGTAAAGCTTTGAACCATCATTCTCCCCTAATCACCTTGATTTTAGGATTGCTGACAATCTATGCAAATAAAACTCAACGTTCAATTTTCATTGTTAATCTTAATTCTTGATAACAGCCCTTTTGTGTAATGGAATGAAATAAGTCACACAATATTTTCTGTGGGAAAACCTTTTTAAGCACCAAAAGAAGAGTTTTTGGTTGTGATACCTTCTAGTCTGCTCTAAGATTTTTATTTTTGATTAACTGTTTCAGTCCATAGATTTAAATATTTTGTTTTCCTACCATTTTGGAATTAAGAGTCTCCAAATTCTGAGGGTGAAATACTGTCATTAAGGCTTCGGTGTTCACAGTTTTACTGCATTCTCTCTGACATGTCAAAGACTGTACCTCAGTATTATCACATGGGTCTGTAGAATCAGAACTAATAGGAACCTGAAAAAGAAAAAATGTAATCGTCCCAAATGTATGCTTAGAAGTTTCTGCAAGAAAATGCTAATGCTTTAACTGTCATTTATAAACCACAATCAAGCTATATAATAAATATTAAAGCAATGTCTCAGAGAGACATTGTTTTTCTATCAAAATGAGAGATGTCAACAAATCAACTTCTGGAACAGCATACTTAGGACTTCAGTGAACCCACTCCCCTACAGAAACAACAAAATACTGGCAAAAGATTTAAAAAGTATAGTTCAGAACACTGGAAATTTACCAAAGGCACAGAATGAATTGAAAAGCATGGATACAAGTGAAACTAACGAACCTCAGTAGGAACACTGGATTCTGTGAAGTTTTGACTTAAGGCTATTCCCATTACCCCTCCCTCCCAACCTCAGAGGTCTGGTAGCCATGAAAGCCTGCATTAACACAGCCAATGGATCTTTTGGCGCTTCACTAAAATCCCCATCCCCAAAACACAATCAGTAGTATTTTGACCAAACTAACAGCTCCCTAGAAAATCTCCATTCCCAAGGCGTTGTTATCATTTGATTTGACTCAGAGCTCAGGTCTGGGAAAAAAGCCCCATCCCCAGGGCATTACAGAAAACCATCTGCTGATAACATCACAGCCGCCTAAGGCTATGATTTCAGTTTGGGGCCAAAAAGAGCCTGGCTAAAAATCTAAAAGATCTGGATAACCAGATAAACACAGGGAACTTTGAAAGATTCTAACATTCTTGGGGATCCAGAAGTATGTATGCATGTACAGGGGTGTGAAACTGCCCAGGAAAGAAAGGAGACAGTGGAAGGCCCCAGTCTCTCAATTCTGGCTGACTTTGGAGATAAGCAATGAATCCTAAGGCTGATCATAAGCTGCCTGAAGTTTGAGGTATACCGTCACATAAAGATTCCCTTGGTAAAAAGTAGAAAACTTAATGGTTCAAGGCATTTAAGGAGCTCTTCTGACCCATCAGTGGCTGACCACCAATTTATACTGACTCATGGGGGTAATCTAAGAAAGCCAGGTTTAAAAATGAAAGCAAGAACTATTAAAAAAAAAAAAAAGCAACCAATAGAAAATGGCTTTGAGAGAGCCCAGTTCCTGGATTTTGTAAACTAAGAATGTAAAGTAGCTATTGTAAATATATTAAAAGGATGAAAGGAAATTATGTTTAAAAAAAAAAAATAAAAGACCAAGTTAAAAAGTAGGCAAAAGATCTGAATAGAGACCTCGCCAAAGATATAAAGTTGACAAATAATCATACAAAAATCCTTAATATTATATCATTGAGGAATTGCAAATTAAAAAAACTATGAGATACTACTGGCTATTAAAAATGGTTAAAATCCAAAACACTGACAATAACAAGTATTTGCTGCTGAGGATATGGAAGAATTCTCATTGCTGGCGGAAATGCAAAATGGTACAGCCACTTTGGAAGATGGTTTGGCAGTTTCTTACAAAGCAAAACAGACTTACTATATGATTCAGGAATTGTGCTCCTAGGTATATACCCAAATAGTTGAAAATGTATGTCTACACAAAAATCCGCATGTGAATATTTATAGCAGCTTTATTCATAGTTGCCAAAAAATTGAAGGCAAATAAGGTGTCAAGAGATGAATGGATAAACACTGTGGTATACTCAGATAATGAAATATTTTCCAGCAATAAAAAATGAACTATCAACAAAACAAACAGAAATAGAAAATTTGAACTTACTAATAACATGTAAGGACATTGAATCTGTAATCCAAAACCTCCCACCAGAGAAAAACCCTGGACCAGATGGCTTCATGGGTGAATTCTACCAAACATTTAAAGAAGAATTAATGCCAATCCTTCTCAAATTCTTCCAAAAAATTGAAGGGGATAGGAACACTCCCAAACTAATTTTACAAGGCCAGCATGCCCCTGATACTAAAGCCAAATAAGAACACTAGAAGAAATTACAAGTCAAAATCCCAAAGAATACTGATGCAAAAATTCTCAACAACATACTAGCAGATCAAATTTAACAACACATTATAAGGATCATACACCACGATCAAGTGGGACTTATCCCTGGGAGGCCAAGATGGTTTAACACATATAAATCAATAAATGTCATATACCATATGAATAGAATAAAGGATAAAAATCTTCTGATCATACCCATAGATGCAGAAAAAACATCTGACAAAATTCAATATCCTTTCATGATAAAAACTCTCAACAACTTGAGTATAGAAGAAACATACCTCAATATAATAAAGGTGAGCCCACAGCTAACATCATACTCCAAGGTAAAAGGTTGAAAGCTTTTTTTTTTTTTTTTTTTGGAAAGCTTTTCCTCTGAGACCAGGAACAAGATAAGGCTGCCTACCCTCACCACTTCCATTCAACATAGTACTACAAGTCCTAGCTAGAGCTGTCAGTCAAGATAAAGAAATAAAATACATCCAAACAGGAAAGGAAGAAGTCAAATTGTCTCTGCTGATAAAATGGTTTTGTATACAGAAAACCCTGAAGACTCTACCAAAAACTACTAGAACTGATAAATGAATTCAGTAAAGTTGCAGAACACAAAATCAATGTACAGAAATCTGCTTCATTCCTATACGCTAACAATGAAGCAGCAGAAAGTGAAATTAACAATCCCATTTACAATAGCAACAAAAATAATAAAGTAGGAATAAACTTAACGAAAGAGGTGAAAGACCTATACTCTGAAAACTATAAAACACTGGTGAAAGAAATTCAAGACAACATAAAAAAATAGAAAGATATTTCATGCTCATGGGTTGGAAGAACAAATATTGTTAAAATGTCTTTATTACCCAAAGCAATCTACACATTTAATTCAATCCCTATCAAAATTCCAACAGCATTTTTCACAGAACTAGAACAAACAATCCTAAAATGCACATGGAACCACAAAAGACTTCAAATAGCCAAAGCAATCTTGAAAAGGAAAAAACAAAACTGGAGGTATCATGATTCTAGATTCCAAGTTATATTACAAACTGGTAGTAATTAAAACAGCATGGTACTGGTATAGACATACAGATCAACGGAACAGAACAGAAAACCCAGAAATAAACCCACAATCGTATGGTCAATTAATCTTTGATAAAGGAGGAATGAATATTCAATGAGAAAAAGTCTTTTCAACAAATGGTGTTGGGAAAACTGGACGGCCAGATGCAAAAGAATAAAACTGGACTACTTTCTTACACCATACACAAAAATTAACTTAAAATGGATTAAAGATCTAAATGTGAGACCTGAAACTATAAAAAAAACCACTGAAGAGTGCGTAGGCAGTAATATCTCTCACATCAGCTGTAGCAACATTTCTGTAGATATGTCTCTAAGGCAAGGGAAACAAAAGCAAAAATAAACTATTGGGACTGCATCAAAATAAAGTTTCTGCACAGTGAAGGAAACAATAAAAAAAACTAAAAGGCAGCCTACTGAATGCAGAAGATATTTGCAAATGACATATCTGACTAAGGGTTAGTATCCAAAATATATAAAGAACTGAAACAACTCAATACCCACAAAACAAATAATCCAACTTAAAAATGGACAGAAGACATAAACAGACATTTCTCCAAAGAAGATATCCAGATAGCTGACACGTGAAAAGATGTTCAACATCACTCATCATCAGGGAAATGCAAATCCAAACTACAATGAGATCACCTACACATATCAGAATGGCTAAAATCAACACAGACACAGGTGTTGGCGAGGACGTGCAGGGAAAAGGAGCCCTCTTGCACTGTTGGTGGGAATACAAACTGGTGCAGCCACTCTGGAAAACAGTATGGAGGTTCCTCAAAAAGTTAAAAATAGAACTATCCTAACCATGAGTGACTATGGACCCCAGAAACAAACTGAGGGTTTCAGAGGGGAGGGCGTAACAGGGCGATGGGTATTACGGAGGGCACGTGATGTGATGAGCACTGGGTTTTATATGTAACTAAAGAATCATTGAACACTACATCAAAAACTAATGATGTACTACACAGTGGCTAACTGAACATAATAAAAAAAAAGAAAATGTGGTCTATCTACACAACAGGACAGTAGAAATGACCCAAGCACTGATATGTGCTACAACATGGACGAACACAGAAAACATTGCACTACATGAAGGGAGCCAGTCATGAAAGGCCACGCTTGTAGGATGGTATCTATATGAAAATCCAGAATAGGCCAATTCATAGTGGCAGAAAGTGTATTAGTGGTTGAATAGGGCTTGGGGAAGAAGAGATGTAGGGTGATAATGGGATTAGGGTTTCTTTTGGGAAGAGGAAAATGCCCTGGAATAAGAGAATGGTGGTAGTTGCACAACTTTGTGAACATACAAAAAAAAAAAAAAACACACTGAATTATACACTTTAAAAGGGTAAGGTTTTTGGTACATGAATTATAGCTCAATAAAAAAGACTCAAGTAACATTCCTCAAAAAAAAAATAGAACTATCCTATGATCCGGTAATCACACAAAAAATAGAAAACACTAATTCAAATGGATACGCGCTCCTCTATGTTTATTGCAGCATTGTTTACAATAGCCAAACTACAGAAGCAGACCAAGTGTCCATGGATGGTACACGGATAAAGAAGATATGGTGTGTGTGTGTGTGTGTGTGTGCGTGTGTGTGTATAATGAAAAATTATTTTGTCATTTGCAACATGGGTAGAGCTAGAGAGTATAATGAGAAGTGAAATACATCAGCCAGAGAAAGACAAATACCCTATGACCTCACTCATAATGTGGAATTTAAGGAAAAAAAATGAGCAAAGGAAAAAAGAAGAGAGAGACAAACCAAGAAACAGATTCTTAGCAATAGAGAACAAATTGATGGTTACCAGAGGGGAGGTAGGTGGTAGATGGGGCAAATAGGGAATGGGTATTAAAGAATATACTTAAAAAAAATATTTCCTAGCAAACTAGTATACTGACTGGTATTTTGTATATACCCTTACTAAAACCTCTAAAAATGGGTAACAGAAACTAGAAAACCTTAGAACACTGACATGCATCTGAAAAGATGATAAACTCATTTTGAAACAAAATCCTTTCTTTACAACGATCATACCCAACTACTAGAGGTACATGAGAATTTTGGGGGGAAAATTCCAGTTCTTCGGGTTTAAGAGACACAGATAAATTGAAGGAGAAAGAGAAGCAGAGCATTAAATCTAACACAGAGAATGAATCTGAAATGGAATAGGACAGGAAAAAAAGTGATACAAGCAAGAATATGGAAGCACTGCGAGAGAAACTACCAGGACTGATCAGGTTTTATCTGTGTCCTCAACATCAAACTAAGGAATATCCTGGGTGCACACCTGAAGATAATGAAAGATTACAAAGTTGGAGCATGAAAATTCTTGATGGTTAACATGAAGACTCTGGGTCTGGAGCTGAGATATATGTATTTTTTATTTACATGTTTTCATTGTGTTTTTCAATTATCAAAGAAAAAGCTAGTCTTATCAATACCGCATTATAATTGACTCAGCATAATATTTTTAGTCTCTACTCTAGAGAGGTAAAAGCTGCCATAATCCTATCCAAATAAAATAATATAGCCACTAAAGCCAATGTTGATTTTTTCTTTGAATTTTTAATTAAAGTACAATGGTTATAACGTGATAAGTTTTATCAATCTATTAAAACATGAGTTTCCTAGGCATTGAAAATGAAAATTAATTTGAATTGAAAGTATCTACATTTCCATAAAGGACACACTAAACATCAAAATCAGTCTCTTAACCACCCTTCACCAAGAATATTTGCCTTCTCTAATATTTTACTAGTAAATAGCTTTGCCACTATTTTGCTCTGGGCTATATTATGTAAGTAAGGCTGAGCTATTCGATACTAAATAAAAGATATTTAGACTGGTTTAAAATTGCTGTCTCTCTACAGCAGTCAGAGGACAGTCCTTTCTAAGGACTTATTAAATTCTCAAATATAGTTTGAATTATTAAAAGCCATGTTACATGAAAGTACAAGATGTGTATATCTGAGATACTGTAGATATAGTCAAGAAAGATCAAATGATAATAATTTTTAAAATATGAGTTCCTAAAAAAGGATAAAGTTCTTAATTCTCACTTCTGCTTTATAATGTAGACTTAGAGTGCTTGCTTCGGCAGCACATATACTAAAATATAATGTGACTTAGAGAAAGTAATTTCTTTGGTTTTAGTCTTTAAAAAAATATACTTAAGCATGAATAGAAAAAGTACTATGAATTCCTTCTGAAAGAATGGAGCACAAGAGACACAAACTTTTTAAAAAAAAATGATTTGATTGCTATATAATTACCTCTGTGCTAATATCGTGATACTGAGTTGAAGCTGCCCCACACCTGAGTCTGATTTTTGCCACCAGTTGCTCAAAGTCTTTAACTTCACTGAAGCGAAAAGCTGTTTTTCCTTTGATGTTAATGATGACAGATTTGCTGGAATCATTTGTCTTATCTATAGCTAAGACCTGGGGGGTGGAAACATAAATGAATCACATTCTCCCTTGTTGCTGATACTTTCAGGCAAAATATGTTTAGCTTAATCTTTTGTGGCTAAAGCTTTGGTCCATGATATGACTTACTAAGAAATAGACTTTGGGTACTATTTGTACCACTGACACAAGTAAACTCAGTGCAAGCTATTTCACTTCTCAAGAAAAAGGTTTAATTAACATGTAGCCTTAAAAAAATGACAATATAAATGTAAAAATTCAATGCTACAATGCTGACAATTTATTTCTAACTCACAGAAAAGCTATCAATTATATTCTTTTTGACTGTGTATCAAATATAATAGTCTAAGTTTTGGTATTCATGTCATAAATGTCTGAGCGATCATGCTCCACCATGAGTCATCCTGAACCCTTATCTGGTTTGTAAATTTTTAATTTTTTCTATTCTCACTTTTAATAAGAGCTATAAGGCTCTTATCCTAGTACTCTTATCCTGAAGAATAATACTGAACTTAAAAAATGATTATTCGGGCACCCTGGGTGGCTCAGTTGGTTAAGCATTCAACTCTTGATTTTGGCTCAGGTCATGTCATGATCTCGGGGCTGTGAGACTGAATCCTGCATTGAACCCAGTGTGGAGCCTGCTTGGGATTCTCTCTCTCCCTCTGTCCCTCCTCCCTCCCCTACCCCACCTACTCGTATGTGTTCTCTCTCTCTCTCTAAAAAAGAAAACGATTCTTTAAAAATTACTAAAAGGGTGGGGCATATAGAGTTTTCAATAATTTACAGATTTAAATGATATTTTATTCTGTGAATGATAGCATTTTCAAACTAAAATTGATATGTAACCAAATTTGTATTACCTCTCGTAATGGAATGATTACACAACATAGATTTCCATCCTGGCTAGCAAAGCAGATATAGTTTTCTGAGATGCACATTTTTCCATGAGTATTAAAGTGGCTGAATGGTACCCATAAGAAACATTCATGTACTTCTTTCAAAGTCTCTTCTTTGGGGAGCCTAAAAAAAGCACTGAACTGCTCACTGTGGGCTCGATTTTCCAGACCTCTGTAGAAAGGAAAAAAGAGGGCTCAAATAATGACTTCTAAAGTGCACACATGCCCATATTGATCAATTTAAATGTACTCTAAAGCAGAAAGATTAAATACTACGTGCTATGTTCTTCAACAAAGTATGTAATGGAAGAAACACACGGATTCATAACAAATTCATTTTCTTTGTTCCCTTTTCCAATTCTGTTTTATTACTAAATTACAATGCATAAAAGTTAGAGATGATGTAGGACTTTAAACCATCTGGAAGATGGTTTGCTAGAAGATTATTATTATATTATTATATATTCATAATATGCAAATATGGCTAAAACCAACATGGGCAAACAATTTTTATATGTGGTTATCAGAAAATCAAGAGTCACCCAGTTCAAACAAAATAAAAATGAAAAATAAAGAATGAAGAGAAAAATTAAAAATGAAAATTTATGGGATCAAAATTTAGACAAGAACAGTACATAAAAGATAATATTAAAATGAAGTGAAACAAACATTTAAATGAATGTTTAAAAAAATCCATACTGGAGGCAAAATAAAACAACAGTGCTTACACAGTACTGGGCACAGGATAGGTGTCAAGAAATAAAGATGACTTGTTAACTGATATATAAATATATGAATAAAAAACAATTGCTTAAAATAGTACAATTTTTCTAGAGGCAGTAAACACTTGTGTTAAGCAGCAATGCCATCTGGAGTAGTAAGTAAATTATGCAAGTTCTAACTCAAAGCCAACAAAGTTAAAACCAAATTCATCCTTCCAGCATATACTATTTGAATATGTGGCATTTCATCATGTCTTTCAAAATAATTCTGATGAACACAAAGCCACATTAATTTTACCTCACTTAAATTATAATTTGGTGGGTTATTATTATTTTAAAAGATGAGGTGTATTTATATAAATGAAAAGATGTCCATGATATATTATTTTAAGGGGGGGGAAGGAAACTGTGGAATAATACGTGATGTTTAGTCCCAATCATGTTTTTTGCTAATACTTTTTAATTAATGCATTACAAAGCCTGGAAGGATATACACCGAACTTAACTATTGCTAATGTGCTTCTATACTGTTTAAATTATAGAAGTAATACATATTTGTAAAAAGAGTAAGCCAAAGCATTAAAGATATTCAATTTTAGAAAAAAGTCATTTGGAGGCTAAGTCTAAATTAGCTATTGTTCTTTTCAACTTACTAGAAAAAAGGATTTAGATACATATGATTTTCAATAGGCTCTCTTAAAAATACACATAGACAAAAAAAAATTTCCTATATCATTTAAATACAGACTTGGTAATGAATAACTCATTGATAGATGGTTTTTTAGAGGATATTCTAAAGGAAATAAAATGGCTAAAAAGTTTATGTTTATGGTAGCCAATCAAGGAACAAACAACAAAAACAAATGCTCAACTATAATATAACATAAACTGGTTTCCTAATCCTTATAGAGTTCTATTTATCAATCATGCACACTGGGACCTATAAAAAATTCACCTTGCTGATCTATTTTCCAGAGAAGCAGACCCACTCACAAATAAGTCTACAGATTTTATGTATACAGATTTTAGAAATGATTAGAAATAGGCAAATGGAACAACTATATCCAGTTAGGGCTATGTAGTAATCACACAACCCTCTATGTCACTTGTTCTGGTCTATCCGTAAGACTGCAGCTTAGGTTCCTCTCACAGTTTCCCATACAGTCTATATACCCTCATGCTCCTTGCCAGAAACTGCACTCCCTAGCTATTTCTAGATCCTCTCTTCTCTCCCTCTCCTTTGGCATGCTTATTTCGGTCAACTGTTCTAAGTGTTGAGCAGTATGAAAGGGCTCTGGTCAGTTTCAGCAAACCAAATATAGTGGCAAATAGCTATCAGAGATACTTTTCATGCAGGCATTGATAACGATTAACATTTATCTAGTGTTTTATATTTTACAAAGTGCTTTCATACGTTATATTGTTCATTCCTCACAAGTGCTCTCTGAGGTAGAAATGATAGATGAGGATACTAAGGTCCTGAGAGATAATGACTTGTTGTCCAAGGGTTGTTGTACTCTCCTTATAAAGCCCATGCTCCACTGACTCCACTAACTCGCCCCTTCATAAAAATTTATGCTGTCTAGGGGCACTTGGGTGGCTCAGTTTGTTAACTGGCTGACTCTTGATTTCAGCTCAGGTCATGATCTCAGGGTTGTGAGATCGAGTCCCAAGTTGAGCTCCGAGCTCAGTATGGAGCCTGCCCCTCCCCCCAAATACATAAATAAAATCTTAAGAAGAATGATGTTGTCTAAAAATTATGTTTAAAAATAAACAATACATTTTACAATATCAGACCTGAAACTGTTTAGACTACTCATAGAGAAATGTAGACTAACCATGCATATAAAAATCTCTGTATTTCTAAAAGTACTCCAGGACAAATCCTACTAGGATCTCAATAAATAATTTTCAAACCTAACTTCTATTATTTCTTAGGATTAAACTTAATGGAGGGAATACTATTTGTGAAATGCATATGAATAAACTAAAAAATACCCCACACATCAATGATTAATTCCAAAGAAAAATTATCATATAACATAGAACAGTTAACTTTTAATGATAATGTTACTGTTCTTTGGTAAAACAATACTTTAAAAAGTATTAATTAAGGTTTGAATACCTCTTAGTGATTTGTAGAGGATCATCAAGGATTGGGTCATTAGCAAATGTTTCCTTATCAAAAAGTCTCTTTATAGCATAGTTTGCCAGCTGTTCCATAAGAAGGTATGTTTCATTAATATGCAAAAACATTGAAAAGTAGTGATTCTCCCCTTGGGAACACACATGAATACTCTCTGTTAGTATAACATTTGAAGACTTTTCAAGTTTTGAGACTGCATCCCAGGAGATAATGAGTTTTACTGCAAATAAGAATTATAAGCAGAAATGATTAAATTTCTCAATACTGATTAATGTTTATCAATCGGGTCTTTTAAAGCAACAGTTAGCCATTTGAAAAATGCTACGAACAACTAAAATACTTCAGACTTCAAGATTAGTTAAAATTTTGAAGCATAACATGAACACACAATAATTGGTGATTCTAGGAACAGAAATAATTTTAAAGAATTTTTTAAAAATTATTCTGATTTTATATTTAAATCTGTTACTTCACATAATTGCATAATCACTGATGTAAAAGCTATATGTGTGCTACAAACATTACTGTTTGATTCTTCTTTATAACTGTGGGCCATTAGATACTATGGCTACTATGTTTATATCATATTTCTAAAACAAGGTTTAAAACATGAATTACAGAAAGTCAATAGTTTAGAACAAGACAAAGAAAGGAGCTATATATCAGGTCACCATCATCATTTAATATTCATTCACTTCCCACAACATGCAAGGCATTCTATATATACTTTCAATGGCTCCTATGTTAAGGATTCTTTCTCTAGACGAAGTGAACTTTTTAATGTACAGTTTAATTATTCTTAGTATCAATCTTATTGCTTTATATACAACCTAACAACACCAGAGAGTTGACAGGTCACTCAGCAAGTTCAAAGTCATGGTAAGCAACAGAAACCACTTACTTTCTGATCCCAACAAAAAAGAATAGAAGCTCAGAAAGTTGGTACTAAGATAGAGCCAACCCTGACAAGGAACGCGTCCTTTCCAATAACTGCATGAGTAATAGGTCACTAACTTCTCCTGCTCTGGTAAACCGAAACATTTTTCAAATTTCAAAAGGGCTTCTCGAAATTTCTCAGGATCATCTTCTTTTGCAAAAGAATGTTTTCCCTCTTCAGCAATCAATCCCTAAAGGAGACAAAATGTTTTTTGAAAATTAATTATTACCTATAAATAAAAATACATCTTATATTTAAACAGTTCACTGAATACAACTGAACATATCCACAAGGTACATATATGTATATATGTGTGTACATTAATGCTTCTCTTAGGACATAGGAGAGCAAATTTTCTTTAACTTTGTAATTAGGTTTTTTCTAATGCCTCACAAGGAGCTACTACAAATACAGGTGCTAATTTTTTTTTTTTTTTTTTTTTTTTTTTTTTTTTTTGCTTTTTGAGGGCTTTGTTTGGTGCTGAAACCCAGGATTGAAGTTGCTAAATATTTTTTTGATTGAGTGAAGGATTCATCCAAATTCCAATCTCAAGAAATACTGAAATGAAAATATCTCTAAGAGCACTCACAAGGCACCAAAAACTAATCACTGACTTTATAATTTTCTATAGCACTGATTCTGACACTTAATGTGTACTTCTGCCCATCCCAGAAGGTGTCAGTAAAACAATGACCTTCCCACATGGCCTTTGATCCTAAAATAAGAGGGTCAAAGATTTTAGTATTCCATCTACAAAATATATCCATCACTTACTCTTATCTTTCCTTGTACAAAATTAGTAATATCTTCATTTGAATCAAACACAGATAAGGTCTTCATAATATTTTGTTCCAACCAATCCCAGTGTTTGGTTATTTCTTCTCTGTTGGCTCCTGATTAATAATGAAAGAGAATAAAGACTCAAGGGAAACTCCACAACAAAACTGCTCTTGATAGTTACAAGCTTAGTTTAAAAAGAAATAAAATTATATTTGCTCATTTTCAGAAATGGTCATAAAAGAATAAAGATATTAATTACATTTATTTTCTACTTCATCTGTATATGTAGGGATAAATACTATTTTTTATTATAAAGGAAAGACTAAAATATTTAATGAAAGGGGAAAATGTAAATACAACTCATGAGAAAAGATATAAAATTCTGAAAACAAGATGCCCGTTACTGGTGCCTACAGCAACCAATATTTTTTAAGAGAATATATAGAATGCCAGAACCTAAATATATAATTTAATCCGTGGTCTTCAAATAATACAGTCAGTACTGTCCCTATAATCTGTGTGACTACAAACAGCATGCACATGACAATACCGTGCACACTGTATAAATGTGCATTTCAACTGTGGCAACTCTACTTATCTTAGAAGGCGAAGCCTTTGCTCCATCACCCTTTTCATTAAAAGGCCTGGTTAACCCAAAGAAGTTTCATCAAAGAGATTAGAAACCCTGTAGCAAGTAAATCCATGTGACCTGCTGGATCACTGTTAGGTAGCTTGTTGAGGGTCAAATATTACAGTTAGCTCTGGGTTGCTTTGGCTTGAAGAACTTAAGATCTCTAAGATCTTAAAGGCTTTAAGATCTCCCCACCACTGTGGATTATAAAAGATCTTTAAGATCCTTTTACCTTTAAGATCTCCTTTAAGATACCTTTAAGATCTCCCCAGCATTGTGGATTATAAAAATCTCATTCAAAAGGAACATCTTGGCTCCTTAGTATGTTTTATGATACATGGTAGTGATACATTAACTGAAACTGCAAAACTGCCTATTTCCTACAATCCAGTTAGAAACCGTATTCATGTTACTAAAGTCACAATACCAAGTGTAATAACTTTCTTTAATGAATCACAAATAAAAGCCATGGGAAAAATTTAAGCCTTTATTTTGGTCCTTTAGGTATAAGGAGGCTTCAAGTTGGTAATTATTATATTTCTGCATCATTTAATTTGGGGGAATAAGTTACATAATAATCCCCCCTCTTTAAAGTAGAATGAATATTTTTCCCTAAATAATTTCTACCAACCAGATTTAGAGTTGAGGTTACAAATGTCTCATAATGTCAGCAGGTATAATGTCTTCTTCATTTAGTTTAAATGGCATTCAATTTAAGAGAGCCAAGAGAAAACACTCACCGGCAATGTTATAGTAAATATATAGGGAGATGCAAAAGATAAGCCACATATCATTAAAAATTCATGGTATGCTGTATGTTCACACATATGAACTATCCAGGAATTCACACGCTTTTTTTTTAAGTGTATCTATCTACTTGAGAAGAGAAGCGGAGATGAAAGAAAGAGAAAAAGGCAGTCTTTCAACATTAAAAAGGCCAGAAATCTGGGATTTTAATTTAGACCAACATTATAATGGCATCATAAAAGAAGTAAACTGTCATTGTGGGTTTTTTAAAAAAATTTTGAGTTGTTTTATTAGGAAGAATATCCTAATTCATTTTCTATCTACAATGTGTATATACGTGGAGACATCTGAACCACCTCAGCATGAACGAATATGTAGCATTACCAGTAAGACATCTCTCCTTATTTCGAGGATATAAGGCCTTTTGTGAGAAAGTAGGTGTGTAACTAAAAATGTTCCAATTTTTCAGGCTTATACTTTCTTAGGGGATGATCTGTAGTTTTGGGCTTGATTCCCCTAATCTGAATTATTACAGATGAAGTGTGAGGAGTTCTCATCTTCTCAGCAGTTGGGTGAAGCAGATGTAAGTTGAAGAAAGGAATTATATAGCAGTAGTGCTGACCAAAATTTGCCTAAAATTTGCTGGAACACATGCTTCAGGTCCTTCACACTAATGGATTTTTTTTTAAATTGTAATTATCTGTAATCCTTCTTCCCTAAATAATTAGAGGTCTTGCTATTCTGTCAATGTAGAGTTACACGTTTAACTCCTTTCTAAATCAAAACTGGGGAGTATAAATAAACGTAAACATTCAATTTCTTAGTATCCTTATTTGTTTGGATTATACACTTTAAAAATTGTACTCACCACATGCAATTGACAGGTAAACTTGAGAATCTGGTGTCTGGTGTAGGATGCGAAATGGAGCAACTTTAGCAGTAGAGTCTAAAACTGAATCAAGAGTCCCAACCAGAAGCCCTGTTGTAATAAAGAGACCATTGAAATAAAGATTTTACAAAACATAAAACCAGTATCCCTTCATCTGAAAAATCACCAATGGATTAATCTTTTTTAAAATTTCTAGCCCAAAGTTTCCTTATAAAGATTTTCTTAAAGAAAAAATATATTCAGGATGAAGAGATTACTGTGCTGCAACATGAGCAGTGCTTGAGAAAATTATCTTTCAATAAAAAAAAATAAGTCAGGTTCAATTGTCCAAATCTCACTATATATTTACAGCACTCATCTATATCCTTTATAAGGTGTGTATATGTAGATTCTGGTGCCAGAGATTTCCTGAGTTTGAATACCAGCTCTGTCACTTGTGCCAAATTGAACCAGCTGTACTTACCTTTTCTTCATCTTCATTTGTAAAATAAGGGGGTTAAAATAGAACCTACCACAAAGGGTTGTTGTAAAGATGAAATCAGCTATTATTACACATAAAAATTAGAACAATGCTTACCACACAGTAAAGCACTCAATGTTAACAAATACTATTATTATACTAGAAAATCTTGGATATTTAAACAAGATAAAACCTTGATTAACCAAAATGTATAGGAAGGGGATTTTCTTTTTAACAATTCTTAGTTCCTCAATTTGGAATTCAAGGCTTTTGATCAATTAGTTCCAATGTAATTATCTGATTATATTTCCTACTCCTTCCTAGAACAAAGTTTGCTGCTTTAACAATCAACTAATTTCTCTGTTAGAATCTTTGCTAAGCAATTCTCTTTTTACCTATACATGCTATGCAAGTCTTCTAGCTCAGTCCCTAATCCAAATTCTACATTTTCCTCAAGACCCACTTCCCACATAAAATCTTTACTGGCAACCCCAAGCAATAATGCCTTCTCTTTTCCCTAATTACTTTGAACACTTAAAGTCTGTACAATACAACCTAGCATTTTGGTTATTAGGCTAGTTACTATAGCTACTTTCTCAATGCTTCATGTATATGAATCTAGTCTCCTTACCTAGATTATTTGTTCTCTGAGGACAATAATCATGTCTTCTAGGTTTGTATCCCCCCTTTCAACATGTTGCTGGGCACAACAGGAGCAAAATTTCAATGGGATGACCGAAATATATAAAACTACTTTCCTTTTCTGGAAGCTTTGATTGGTTGAGTGTTGGTGTTGTTTTATAAGGCATTTCTCATTAATTTAGCATACAAATTTGAGAAAAAGTTTAAACCAATTACAAAATAGGCTTTTGTCTATTTTCCTATCTTTACTTACTTAAAAGGAGTTAAGATTACAAGCAAGCTTTGAGAATGTAGGTAGGTTGGTAGATGTGTGGCAGGAAGTTATTATGAGCATTGAGGGAGGTAAATTAGAAGATTAGGCGGTAGAAGAAAGATATAAAGAGAAATTTGGCTCAGCTGAAAGGAAAGGGTAAGAGTGAATGTAAGAATCAATAAAAAATAAAAATAGGGGTCACAAATGCAGCATAATATCAATTAACAATCTGACACAGGGTTTTGATAATGGAGGTAAAGTATCAAGAAAGATTTTGGCAATGGCAACATGTACAGATAACAGAGAAAAAAAGTGATCTGATATGAAAAATGTTCTGGTATGAATGGAAGAGTTTAAGAAATAGAAATAAGAAAATCCAGACAACAATATGAAAGAGGCGGCACTGGGGAAAAGAGAATGGGAATGAGGAGGAGAGACAGAGGAAGTGATTATATTTCAACTAATAATGATGGAATTCCTGGAAGGTTTGGAGATAAAAAAAAAATTCTATCACTTTTAGCATGAAAAAGGGACAGTGAGAAATTGGATTTGGCTAAGAGATCAAGGATAAAGAAAGAAAAGTAGGAGCTAAACATCACAGATAGCCTCTTCAGAGCAATGTGATTGAAATTATTCAGGAAATGGAAAAAAGGAGAATGTTCTCAGTTTGAAGACCAGAAAGTGAAAATGTTCAGAAGAAAAAGAGTTGAAGTAAAAGAACCAAAAGAGGTAACTCTCTTCAAGTTGAAAAACAAAATCAAGGGTATGAATGTCTGTGTATATAAATATACATTTAACAACTTGACAAAATTGTCAAAATAAAGGAATTATAACTTTAAATATAAGTATTTATTAAACAGCACTGTTTTAGCTGCTAGATTTGCCTTTCAAGAATTTAAATTCTAAAAATTTCAAAAAAGTATTTTCAAATTTATAAGGAAAATCATTTATTTTGCCTTTACCACATTTTAAATAAAACCAGCTTAAATTCTATTTCGTTACTTACATACACTAGAAAAAGTAGTATTAGAACAGGAGAAAGAGCAAAATGGTTAAAAAAAAAAGTATGGCTCAGCTGAAAACTAATGGTGGGAGTGTGGATGTGTGAGGAGGCAGAAAAGAAAGCAGAGGCCACAGATAATCATTCCGGAGTAACATAGTAACAATTAGGTTTCTGACAGAAAGTTGTGAGACGGGGCGCCAAACGTCTGCCTTCGGCTCAGGGTCCTGGGATTGAACCCCATGTCTGGCTTCCTGCTCAACGGGAGCCTGCTTCTCCCTTTCCTTCCCTCTTGTGCTCACTCTTGCTATCTCTGTCACTATCTGTCTCTCTCTCAAATAAATAAAATCTTCTAAGGAAAAAAAAAAAGAAAGCGGTGAGACTGGGGACAAAGCAGTCAAAATTACTGACAAGAAAGGTCATTTTTTTTTTTTTTGCAGCAGCAGCAGCAGAAACGTGTTCACAAGATTATAAGTGCCTTACACTATATAGAAAGGAAATTGTTCAGTTTTTGTAAGTACATTAAATCAGTCAGTATAAAGCTATACAACAAATAATTTGGAAGCTAGCACTAGAATACATTTCCAGTCACTTGGGGGAACTCTTCCAGCTCATTAAGCTATAATCATCATCAAGTCCTTGCAAGTCAATCAGGAATTAATATGTGCCAATGCCTGGGTTGTAAAAGTAAAAGAAAACAAGCAGATAACTTTGGGTTGCTTTTCTATGTACACAGAGGTTTATTATCTGACAGCCTGAACATCCAAGGTCATCAGTCAGCCTACACATGGGAATATCTATAGCTATAGTAAATTGGGAAGAGAATAAACACCGTCAGCTACATGACAAAATAAGAGATTTAAAATTATAAAGAAGTTCAAATCATCCTTTGAATGTCTATAGTGAGTAAGGTACCAATGCTCTAGCTCCTGGTAATGTCTATGGGGTTTTGATTGCATCCAGCCATACAAGTAACACCAAAATTCTTAAGTATATACATTATCATAATACTTTTTTATTAAATAGCATAGGAAGATAACAAAAAAGCAAGGTTCTACCATTTTTTTTTAAAACAGGCTATTTGCAGGTAATGATTATTGCTTATGAACAAATTCTTTTTAGCTGGATAGAGATAAAGCACCATTCAGCTGAAAAATATCTTAACAGGTCATGTAGTCCAACCTCTAGCATATGCACTCTATAGTATCTCTGATAAAAAGCCTAGCTTATTCCTTTATAACTCCAGAACGTTTACTTCTCCCAAGGTAGACTATTGCTTTGGTGGTACTTTCTATTAATTGGAAAGTCCTTGAACACTACATAAAAAACTTATGATGTACTATATGCTGGCTAACTGAACATAATAAAAAATTGGAAAGTTCTTTCTAAAATATGAAAGGATTTATATATCCAAATGCTATAGTCGGGGCTAGCTTCATGGGCTTGTGACCTGTCCAAAGGGCCCCAGGCTCAGAAGGGCCCTTACTTAGTTTAATTCTCTGCTGTCACTGTCTTGAAATTCTTAATTTTTGAACAAAAATCTCTGAATTTTCATTTTGCACTGGGCCCCACAAATAAGGTAGGTGATCCTAGTTATGGTGGTTATCTTTGGGCAGTGGGAAGATGGTGATCATTAATTTTTTATACCTATACGTATTTTTGAAAACATTTACAATGAACATTTTTTACCTTTAAGATAAAAAAATAAAGCTATTTCTTACACACTTTTAAAAAAAGAAAAAGGAAGGTCTTTCTTAGACTAAACAAAATGCTATTTCCTTATAGCATTTGGGACCATGCAAAACATATTCTCTTTTCAATGCTATGGGTCTTCAAATATTATGATTATCTTATAATTATCTTGTCTCCCCTTGCTTGTTCTTCTCTTCTCCTAGCTTAAAATATCCCTAGTTCTTTCAATTGTTTGTTGTATGAGATTGTCTGTTATATGAGATTTTTCTTCTACCATTCTCTTAACGTACCTATTTGTCAAAGTCTCTTATAAAATGTGCCATTCAAACCTGAATGCCAGATATGGTCTGAATAAATGCAGGTTTTTTTTATATTGTGGGCTCCTATGTTCTATTAATGCAGTCTAAGATCATACTAGCTTTTTAAGCCACTACATCATATTATATTAAACTTGTGACTGACTAATCTACTTTTACCTATTTCACAAATACAAGCACCAACCTAGGTATTCTCTGTCCTGTACAGCTGATTAAAAAGAAAAAAAACCCTAAATGCAGTTTACATTTATCCATATTAAATTTTATCCCACTGATGTCAACTGAGCATTCTAACTTGTCCAGATCTTTCTGAATCTTGATTTTATTTTCTATGACACTGATACTTGACTGAAACTTCAAATTTGAATCATTTGGAGTTTTTGAAACTACTCAAGTTTTGAAACTACTAAAGCCCAGAGATTTTAATTTATCTGGGTTATGGCCTGGGTATTCTATTTTTTCCCTTAACTTTGTATTATACCATTTTTCAAATGTAAAAAAAAATAGAGAAAATAACATATTGACACTTCCATGTGCCCATCACCTAACTTCAATAATTATGAACATTTCATCAATCTTCTGTCATTTATCCCTCCTGGAGTCATTTAGTTTGTTTTAAAAGGTTCTCAATTGAATATAATAAGCAGCCAGAGTTGAGATAACTGATCTATGGTGTTAATTGTCCCTTTCAATTTTTAGACACTTGCAAATTTGATAAAATTTTAATTTTTAAAACATTTTTAAATTTTTTTAAATTTATTTTTTATTATGTTCAGTTAGCCAACATATAGTACATCATTAGTTTTTATGTACTGTTCAATGATTTATTAGTTGCGTATAAAATTTTTAAAAAGATTATTTGAGAGAGAGAGAGAGAGAGAGAGAGGGAGCGTGGGAGAGTGCAGGGGGAGGGGCACAAGGAGAGAGAATCCTGAAGCAGACTCCCCGCTGAGTGTGGAGGGGGAGGGCCTCTATCCCAGGACCCCAAAATCATGACCTGAGCTGAAATCAAGAGCTGGCCACTGGACCAAATGAACCACCCAGGCGCCCCAAACATTTCTGTTTTGTATTAGGTCAATGATAATGACAAACAGGTAGGACCCCAAGGGCTAAGTGTTGGAGAGGCTGTTAAAACAGCCACAGCTTAAAGATGGTACTCATTATCAATGTACTAATTTCATACACTTTAGTTTGACAAGTGTCTCTTTCTGCTTGTAAACTAGATTGAGGGCACTGTGTAAGGCAACACTGCTCTAGCTGTAGAAGAGTCATTTAAATGAACTTCTTAATTACAAACAAGATTTATTTGCATTCTAAGTAAAATGTTTGATTATAAATTTTGGCCATAGAAATGACTGCTAGAACTTTACAGTGGATTCTGTATCTTGTCATAAATTGCCATGTTTACAAAGTCAAACAAGTACACCTTTACTGAATTTTTAATAATCTCAACTTCATTAAATGTTAATGAACAAACTAATTAGTAAACTGCCGACACACTTAGTAGAAAATACACTCAAATAGGAGAAAGTAGTGTTCTCAATAGAGGTTGTGGGTATTCTCGATTCTATTGCTTTTGCTACCAGATCTAAGTCCTTAAAACAGGACTGTGAATGCTTATTTTAGAATAATCCAATAGCCACAGTTGGCATTTTGAAAGCTGCCAACTTTACACTAAGAGCTTTGGAAAACAGTTAATAAAAATAACTCTTCTTTGTCCTGTTCTCCCTCTCTCTGCATTCTTCCAAAGACATTTACTTGAAAACTAGACATACAAATGATACAGCACTTAAAAACATTATTTAGAAGTCCTAAAGCTAACCATAATCTTTGTTAGTATAAAATGAGAGGACAACTAATACAATGATAAAAATCACAAATGTGATTGTTTCAAAACTTCACTTCTTTATACTGGAGTAAGGGAGAAAAAAAATATGACCATCTAGACTGGAGTTGAAAGAACAGTGGAGACAAAAAACAACAAAGGTTTAATTCTCAAGTACCTTCAATTCTCTATCTCAGGTTTTCCTATTCCATAGATGAGGGCACTCCTTTTCAACAACATTTTCTAGTTGCTGAGGGCATTTTATCTTGAGTCTCATATTTCCAACCACAAATAAATGAACCTGGAATACTTGTTGTGTCCCCAGTGACTGCCATCTTTTGCTTTTACACTATCATATTATTAGTCCTGCTTAGAATATCCTCTTCATTTCTATCAAACCACATCCCAGATATCATTAGTTTTCATATTTGGCTGATTTAATTCAAAAACAACACAAACTGCTTTTTGACAAGATGCTCCTCAGATGTCACATTGGAATTCTGCCACCAGAATACCACCTATTATTATTAATCACTGCATTTAGGAATCTTTGTATCATTTCACAGGACATCTGATAAGCATAGTTCACACCAGAACTGGCCTTGGAAAATTGTTTTGGGGGTTTCAAATACCCCTCATTCACCACAGTAAGTCACCCAAATCAGGCAGATATCATTACTGACTACCCCACTAATTATATATTTGCTTGTTTACTTGTTTACTATCTGTCTGTCCCACTAAATTATGAATGGTTTTTGGAAAGCACTTGGTAAGTATCTATTAAATGAATGGTTTTTGGAAAGCACTTGGTAAGTATCTATTAAATGAATGTATCCTCTACAACCACATACAGGATCTATTCTTACTTTTTGTGCTTATATAGCAGCAGCAAAAGGTGGAAAACTGGGCAGATTTTCTAACGTAAAGGTAATATAAAATACATGTCATAGGTGTACTCCAACAGGGTAAACATTATAGTGTCATTTATTTTATTATTAGTTTTTAGCTTACTTTACATCCATAGTCCTTCCACAACAGTAACTTTCCATGAGAAGCATGGGTTTTCACCAGCTGAATCATTTCTACTTCAAGTATCATGTTCTGAAAAATATAACTAATGTGACTAAAGTTATACGTATTCTTCAATATCACTCAGTAAGTCAAGTGATGCTTTTATCTGTAGAAGGGATGCTTTTATCTGTACAAGTGCTGTTGGAGAACTTCCAGGTTTTGGGCAATCATAGATAAAAATTAAATGCTGCTGTGATATTTTATTCTAATACTTGTATATCATTCTGGTTATAAATCATAAATGCATAATCACTATCATACCAAAGTTACTGAATAACTAGCAGTGTTTTACTTTTGTAGTGGAATCATTGCAAATTGGACATATTCAATGTTACTACTCCAAATCAATTTCTGTATACAACATGGGAAAAGTAATTACTAGGGAAAATGGTATAAATATAGATGCTTCTTTGGCCCTACAGAAAATGGCACTCCATTAATAGATAAATGAATATCAGATGGTTATATTGTTGCTCACAAGTTTTAAAAGTCATTTGACTCTCAGAACAATGCCATGAGGTAGGGAAGACAAGTTTTAGTCCCATTTTACAGATGAGGAAACAAAGCCTTTATAAAACAATTACAGCTGAATAGAGACATAAAAATATTAAAGAATCAGGGAAGACAAAGGTAGCAGGGTTAATGAAGCAAGTGTAATCAGTGAACTCAGTGGTGTGTAGATGTATTTATGGATGTTGGCTTGTAGCTTACTTATTAAAAAGAGAATCCCATAGGGTAATCCCTGGGGAGGCCAAATTACACTGTGCTCTGTTCCCTCCCTTGATCCATGTGAAACCAAGTAAAAAGTTACTTTTAAAGATCTCTTTGAATGAGAAAGTTTAGCTTTGTAGGAGGTTTGGAAAAATGAAAGTTGGTCCATGTCATCACTTTTTAGTCTTGCTTTTTTTTCCCCATTAGAATGAAATCCACTTGATAGCAAATACTAGTTTCCTACTTACATTATAAATTTCCAATATCTTAGCCCAAAAAACCCCTCTTTATACAATCCACATCATTATTATTATTTTAACTTAACTCTTGAGGATTGAAGATTCATGATCCTAAGGTGAAGTGGAGTAGTGGTTTCCTGTCTATGCTTAAGGAAAGAAAGACCTTAGCAACAAGCAAGGGAGGGGAAAAGAAGAGAGAGCAGTGTTATGGACAGGTATCTAAAAAAACTCCTGAGGCTTATAGGTATGCAGTCAATAATCCTTCCACTGATACCAAGAAAAAGTGGTGACAGTGATCATCTTTCACGTCTTAAGACCACCAATGAAGCTGTCCTTTCTCACTCAAAACAACATAGATGGATCTAGAGGGTATGATGTTAAGTGAACTCAGAGAAAGACAAATACCATATAATTTCACTCATATGTGGAATTTAAGAAACAAAATAAATGAATAAATTAACAAAGAGATGAACAAAAAAAAAAGACTCTTAAATATACAGAACTGGTGGTTGCCAGAGGGGAGATGGGTGTGGGATGTGTGATAAGATAAAGGGGATTAAAAGTACACTTATTGTGATGAGCAGAGTAATGTACAGGATTGTTGAATCACTATATTTTACACCTAAAACTAATATAACACTGTATGTTAATTATACTGGAATTAAATAATTTTTTTAAAAAAGAGATCTTTATTTTTTATTAATTTTTTATTTCTTGTAGTTTCAAGTTTTTATTTAAATTTCAGCTAGTTAGGATACAGTGCAATATTAGTTTCAGGTGTAGAATTCAGTGATTCATTACTTACATAAAACACCCAGTGCTCATCACAACAAGTGCCCTCCTTAATACCCATCACCCATTTAACCCACCTCCCCATCCACCTCCCCTCCAGCAACCCTTAGTTGGTTCCCTATATAGTTAAGAGTCTGTTTCTTGGTTTGCCTCTCTCTTTTTTCCCATGTTCATCTGTTTTGTTTCTTAAATTCCACGTATGAGTGAAATCATATGGTATTTGTCTTTCTCAGACTAACTTATTTTGCTTAGCATAATACTCTCTACTATCCACATCACTGCAATGGCAAAATTTCATTCTTTTTATGGCTGAGTAATATTCCATTTTATGCACACATCACAACTTCTTCATCCATTCATCAGTGGACATTTGGATTCTTTCCATAATTTGGGTATTGTTGATAATGCTGCTATAAACATCACGGTGCATTTGTCCCCTCTGAATCAGTATTTTTTTATTCTTTGGGTAAATACCTAGTAGTGCAACTGCTGGATATTAGGGGAGTTCTATTCTTAACTTTTTGAGGAACCTCCACACTATTTTCCAGAGTGGCTGCACCAGTTTACATTCCCACCAACAACACAAAAGGGTTCCCCTTTCTCCACATCCTTGACAACATCTGTTGCTTCCTATGTTGTTAATTTTAGCCATCTTTAAAGTACACTTGAAAAAAAATAATAAAGTACACTTGACCCTTGAATAACATGGGTTTGAACTGCGCAGGTCCACTTATACATGGATTTTTCCCCATACATACAGTGCAGTAATATAAATGTATTTATTCTTTCTTATGATTTCTTTAATAACACTCTTTTCTCTAGTTTACTTTATTGTAAGAATACAGTATATAATACACAAAATATTGGTGCTAATTGACTGTTTATGTTATTGGTAAGGCTTCCCGTCAATGGTAGGGTATGAGTAGTTAAATGTTGGGGGAGTCAAAATTAATATGTGGATTTGTGACTGCACATGGCAGGGTGGGGGGGTCTGACATGCCTAACCTCCACATTGTTCAAGGGTCAACTGTAATTTTTTACTTGATTTCACATGGATCAAAATGTTCTAGGGAGGAAGTAAAGGAGGAAAGCACACAATGTGATTTGTCCTCCCGAGGGTTGCCTTATGGGATTTTTCTCTTTAATAAGTCAAAATGATATTTATTAATTTACAGTGTGTGTGTTGGGGGGGGGATTTGATATTCCCTTATCTAAAATGTGATGTCATGGCCCATTTGGGTACTCCGGTCCCAATAATATGGCACCTGGGAAGACAAAAATTTTATCAGATAGTTCCTTTGTGAACACAAAATGCAGGCATATTTTGCTAAGAAAAAAATGAGAACATTTTCAGAGTTGCGCTCCTTGAGTTGGGAGTGGGGAAAAAAAAGAGAAAGCCTTATATTTTTGAGGGATGGTCATTAAGAAATTCTTTAAAATGCTACCTTATCATTTATTATGTATGTGTATAATTATGATGAGTCATTTACATGGTGATTTGTTAAGTTTATATAAATATCATAAAATATTTTGAAATGGAAAGCTCATTTAAAACATTATTATGTTCTAGTTTTTACATATGATTTAATTTCAAAGTAATGGTGCCAAGATGAAAGAGGAGATAAGAAAACAATGTCTAAAACTTCTCCATTTTAATAAATTTTACTTTTTAGTCTTGTTCTACAACCCCCAAACAAGGTCTACTGAGGGAGATAATCGATCTAACACACAAGAACCTGCTTACGCTTTTCAGATATGGAATATTCAAGAATAAAATTGTCTCAACAAATAATCTAAATGAAAGCGTCCTGACTGGCAGGTCTTCCTAAATCACATACACTAGAATGCAGCCCCATAATTCCACTCATGTAGTAGCTCCAATCTACCAAGCAGAGCAAATTGTTGATTTGTGCTTAATAAGCCAAATATGCATAAATTATATTCAATTACATAAAGCCAGGTGCTAAATTTAGATGCCACTGGAAAGTCATTACCTTTATCAGCCAGGAGGATCAAGGGATAATGTAAGGTAACTGCAAAAACCCGGAAGGGTGAATTACTTCTCTAAATGAAAGCAAATTACTTTATCTATAAAATAACCTTTACGTATAACAAAAATTTCCACAAGATATCCTACCCTGCTGTGAACCGGAACAATTAAGATAAATTTGGCAAATGATAAGTAATCTACCAGATATCCGTTAGATATGTTTCAGAAATTTAGAAAAGGACCTCGGAATTCTAATTTACCAATTAGTCTCCTGTTATGACCACCCTAGGGTTCTCTGTTGCCCCAATTTCATTATTTGAAAAAAAAAATAGAGTCAACTAACTTCACCAAGTCCACAGCTCAAGTCATTACATTGCTGGTGGTTAGTGCCAATTATCACATGGCAAAGAAATAAAATCTTAAAGAAAAGTACAACTATTAACATTTCTAGATGGTTATTATCTCTCCTTCACGAAACAAAATGTATAAAGGAATCATTTAAAGGGGTAGCACATAACATTGGATTTCAGCAAACAAAATGGACAAAGGCAAGCTTATGTTGGCACCCAGTCAAACTCCTGTGAGAGCTAATCCAAATGTGGATTTGTGGTAGAGCATAGCAAAGCTCTTGGTTTCACAATTTTGAGTAAAAATACAGTAACTGAGCAGTTATGAAAATCAGCACACACTTTTCCTCTGGACCAAAAAGAACCAAACAAACCTTAAAAACACCTCTGCTCCTTTCTGACCCATTTTGCTTAATTTACATGTAATATAGTGGCAGCACTCATGTGGAAATTTCAAGCATTTTCAAAATACCACAGGTAAAACAATCATGCAGACAGACACACGGACCACAATATGGGGTTATGGCTATTCACAACATACATGTGTGATAGAAATCTTCGTTTATTTCTGCAGACAAATCTCTTATTCTACATATATGGGTTTGAAGAGTACATGGCAGTGGGTTGAATAGAGAAACTGGTGCAAATGGTCCATGTTTTAAGAAAACATGTCAAATGAAAAACTAAAAAACAGAAAACAAGGAAAGATTATTTAAAGGAAATCTGCAATAAGTAAAAAACTATTTCACACTATATTACACTGATCTGATTCTCAAGAATCTGATTTACCTACTATTTTTCAGGAACACAGTTGTACAAAGTGAAATATACTCCTTTGGTAATGTGGACAAGAGCACTATAAAAATTCTGGTCAAATAAAATGGAGAACCAAAATATTACACTCTAACACAGGGCTATAAGATTTATTTTAAATATACTCTGACCTGTTCTCCATGGACTAAAGAGGGTAAATTATGTCACTTGGTATTTATCAACATTGATTCTCAAATGTTAACCTGGAAAATATATGCATCTATTAAATGGAAAGTCTCCTCTGCAAAATAACACCTGTAATTTTTAAAAATCAAGAAAAGAATTTGAAGTTTAACGAGGCAATTTTTGTTGCCATATTTTCAAGAGGGCCCTTTTAGAAGCTGGATGAAATGAAGATGTCTTGCAAAATTAAAAAAAAAAATGTCCTGTAGAACCTCAGAACTCTCTCCACTCTGGGGGGGGGGCTTGAAAAAGAGGAAAGAACAGCACACATTTATCAGCATCTTAACAACATACACTGATTTGGCACCTATTATCTTTCATTTTATCCTCTCAACTTTGTGAGGTAGACACCATTTCACAGAGGAGGAAAAGCCATGCCATCTCCTCCGTGAATCTTTACACAACCTTTCAATTATTTGGTTCTAATTTTAATTTGCCTGCTTTACTGGTTACTTCCCCCTAACCCGACCCTCTTCCCCTTTATCCAGATTATGAGCAATTAATTCAAAGGCGGGGAAGTGAATCTTAATTGTCTTTGTACACTAGCATTCCATGTGGCACGCAGCAGGCGTTTATGGTTGAATAAATTAAAGAATTTGCCGAACGCCATTCAACAAGAGATGGGGATGGGACTAAAACACAGGTTTTTGCACTCTTCCCTCTTCCCGCTACATCACTCTGCCTAAGTGAAGTCTGGCCCACCACTTCCAGCCCCCCATACCAAACTGCAAATTGTCACGAAAAAGAGCTCTGCGTTCCCCAGTGTCCCAAAGTTTCAATGCCCCCACCCCAGACGGGAGGTCTCAAAAAATTCTCTGGAGGTTTTCAACACTTGACCAAGGGACAGTTCTGGATTTGCAAATCAAATCACCGAAGGCAGGATGGATTCGGCGGCCAGAGTTAAACTTCCATTTGTTCCACTGGTTTGCTTACAATCGTGGCTTTGAAAGAAAGGGCAGCGCCAAACCCTCGAGAGGGAAACGGATTACGACGGTGACTCTGAAATAAAATCCCAAGGACTGAAAACTGGGTGACAAAGTCAAAAGACGCTAAATTGGGAGAGGTCAGCAATTCTGAGACCCTCACCGCACTCCGACCCCCCCCCCCCCGTTTCCTTATCTCTCATTTGAAGCCCATCCCTCAGGATGTAACTGGGGCTCCTCCCTTTCTCACCATCCTCCCCGCCTACACACACACACACACACACACACGCACTCCCCAGGATGGTGATTATCGATAGGGGATTTTGTGAAAAAAGTTAAGTCCACAACTGCGAACTGGCCCCGTCACCAGCCTCAATGCTACCTGTCGAGGACTAACACTCGTCATCAGCCCCATCCCCCGTGGGAAGCGCCCGGGCAGGTACTTTGCCTAAGAAGCCCTCCTCTGCCTCTGATCGTTCCTCCGCCTCAGAAAGGACCCCTCCAACCCTTCCTCCTCCCACCCAAAGAGCAGCTGCTCGCCCGGTGAGGCATTCTCAGGACTCAGGGAGGGCGACGGAAAGGTGGTGGCGGGAGAAGAACCCCATCCCCTCCGCCGGGGTTTTAGAATCTGGCGGCGGGTGGCGACGAGTAACTGTTTTCCTCGCCGCCTTTGAAGTACCNGCGAGCACGGCCCCGAGGTGGGTGGGGGTGGTGGTGGCCGCAGCTTACCTGTGAGACCCCCTCCGCCTTCCTCACCGTAGCCCCGACGCCGTTGCAGCACGAAGTAGTCGTTGGACCTTTCCATCAGCCACAGCTTCAGCGCATTTTTCAGGAGCACTTCCTCAGGCTTCAGCCACATCGCGAACTTTGTGCCGCCCGGCAGCAGCGACCCAGATGCCCCCCTCACCTCACCCTCCACCTGTCTATTTCCCTCTACTTCTCCTCCCACCAAACCTTCCTCAGGCAGCAGCGGCTTCGGTTCAGGTTTTCCACACTTCCCCCAACCCTCCCTTCTCTCCCACGTAGGCAGCGAGATTGCCAATTCCCTCCTACAGCTCTACCGCCCGACAGGGAAATAGTCCCGCTTCTTTGCCTCCTGGGAGTTGTAGTTTCCTGTTCGCTTTTCTGTACTCAAAGACCAGGAGCTGGGGACTACAATTCCCACAATCCACTGGGATGAGAACGGGGTGGGGGTGCTTTCAAAGCGCGTCCCGCCACCACTTAAGTGTATTTTTGCCTATTTAAAGTTTAAAGCGGTGTTTTGTTCAAATAAGTGAGCCCCAGGTATAAATGTGTTGTTTCTTCTCATCTGTTTACAGCTGAGGGTGTTAAACTGTAGAAAACAAAGTTTCTGGAATTTTGGGGTAACGAACGGCCCATGCTGGGAACAGCAGTAGCAGCACTGACATTTGATGAGCTCTTACTTTGTGGTAAAGCGATTTCATATACCTTATCTCACGTAATTCTCACAGAAGTCTTGCGAAGTGGATATTATTTCCCACTTGCAGATAAATAAACAAGAGCACAGACAGGTGAGGTGACTTACCCAAGGTCACACGGTAAATGGCGTCTGATACAATTCCTTGTCTAATTCAAAATCTTCTTAGATTAAGATTTTCTGCCCGTACAGGAAGACTATAAAATCTTCAGAAGCCACAGGATTTTCTTCATGCCATGGGCGCCTTCCCCCCCCACTGCCACCCCAATGTGTTTATTGTAATTAGCCACAGAAAATGTCTTCTCCGACTTTCCTTTTCAGGATCTAAACAATTTATGAACATTTTCCCCCCTTTACTAAACTCTTTAAGGAAAAAAAATCCTTTTCAGGGTGTCCTTCACCTCTTTGTACCTTGGCATCTGCTTAAACACTAAGGCGAATGAGGTCAGTTGACCTCGCAGTGAGGAATTATTTGAGGGACGTTTTTATATATTTCGGTAACTGAGATCACCAGAATTAAAGAGTGAATTGAACGCAAAAACAGTTTTGTAAGAAGACGGAGTTGGGGGCAATGTACAAAAAAACAAGGGGCTCTTGGTATGCTATTTTGAAAATTAAGCCTCAAGGCCATTTCGCTAAAAAAAAAATAAATAAATAAAATAAATAAAATGGGGTGGGGCACAACCAGATGCCAAGTCCTGGAGCCAAAGAACTGTGCCTTGGAGGAGTGTAAGCCTCCCAAGATGTGGGCCCCCTCAAGGAAGGCAGGCGTGTGCTACAAGCAGGGATTTTTTTTCTTGGGGGTGAGAAAAGGGTCAATTTGGGATTCTCTACTGATAAAAGGTGGTAAATAGTCCCAAGGTAGCTTTCTGAAGAAGATGGGAAGAGGCAATCTTCCCAGAGCCCAAACTACAATGTATCTTTGGGGAAAGCCATCCCAATTTGGATGTACACTAAGGAAAATAATTTCTTATGTTCCTGGTAAAAGACTGGTAAATGTAGCGGAGAGATGTAAGGTGCCCCTTTTATCTTTCTTCTCCTTTTAATTTTCTTCCTCATCAAACCACATTCTTTCCCAATATCCTTAATGGTTACAACTGTGACAAGGGCTGTCCGGAACTGGATGGTTCTTCTGTATAATACTGATTTAATCCTTATTAATAAACTTGCACATTTTTACATCGTTACTTTATAGATGAACAGGAGTCTCAGAGAAGTTAAATAACTTGCCTAAGATCACATAGCTAAATAAGTAGCAGAGTTGGGGTTTGAACCTTGATTTGTCTGACTACAAAACATGACACTATACTACCCAAGCATATGGTTTGTAGATACCTCAAATACGTGCCCAAAGCCAAACTTAATTCAATATTTCCCCTGCGCAAAGTTGTTTATCCTTCTAGGTTCTCATACTTCAGAACGCCGTTTACCAAGATGATCAAGCTAAGAATCTTGGAATAATCTTGAACCTTTTATTCTCACCACCTTCATTGCCTCACACACACACACACACACACACACACACTCACCTACTCACCTCTACTTCTTTTTCAAAAGTCCATCCCATCCTATTACCACTTCAGATTAGCCTCACATCACTTTCCGGCTACACTCTAACAGCATCTCACCTCATCTGTCTGCTTTCATTGTTTTCTGATTTATCCAAGCCATGTATTTATAGACATAATGTTATACCATGCAGAGATAATACCTCATTTACCTAGCTGTCAATCTTTCAGCTGACTCAGCCTTCTAAATCATAGCCTGAAACACCTATGTGAAAAGGTACTAGAAAATCCTAAAAAGCAATTCTAAACCCTGTGCCATGGAAAAGCTGAGGCTGTCAAAGATTCCTGGATTCTTATTTGAAATGAATTTCACAAGCTTAGTTGCTGCTTTACAGCCTGTAGCAGGTTTAGAAAGAGTAAGATTCAAAAACAGGTGGAGCACTGCTGGAGAACTATTTATTTGTTTGTTTGTTTGTTTATGTTAGTCACCATACAGTACGTCATTAGTTTTTGATGTAGTGTTCCATGATTCATTGTTTGTATATAACACCCAGTGCTTCATGCAGTATGTGCCCTCCTTAATACCCATCACCAGGCTAAGCCATCCCTCAACACTCCTCCGCTCTCAAACCCTGTTTGTTCCCCACTATGGACTCTGGAGAACCATTTAAAGGTTTGCTGCTCAAAATCCGGACCCCGGACCAGCAACATCTGCATCACCCAGGAGCTTGCTAGAAACTCAGAATCTCGGACCCCATCCCAGACCTGCTGAATCAGAATGTGCATTTTAACAAGATCCCTAGGTAATTTGTAGGCACATTAAAGTTTTAGGTGCATTGATTTGAGCAAATTAGATATTTGAAAATCAAACTCTACAACAACTTGGGGGTGATTGATTATGTTTCCATTAAGACCTCCACAGGCATCTTTTAAAAATAAGCCCTGTTAAAGAATTTTAGATGACTGAATTGCTTTTTTCAAAAAGTTTGTATCAGGATATGCCTGATGGTATTGGTTGGAGGAGAAATTGCCACTATCCATACTAAATCCTATTTATATATACCACTCTAACCATCAAAATCTAGGTATGTCCACAAGTGTCTCACATTCATGATATGTTTTTGGAGAAAAAAAGAACTAGTGGGGAGTATTTTTCAATCTTTTCACCAAATTAGCTCTAAGGTAGAGGACAATGAACATTTATCTCTGGAGGTCAAAGTGTCCACCATAATCAATTTCTTGTATAGTATGTAAATATAAATCTTTATATTTTTTAATGTTTAAAAACATTTTTAAAATTCACTAACAGAAGAGGCAATGAGTAAAAACCTCAATATTTGTTACAGTCTAGGGTGATAAAATTTCTCCAGATGTTACAGAGCTTAAAATACTTAGTAAATGAACAAAAACTAGATGGGGGTGGGCGAAAGGAATGTTCCTAGCATTCCAACTGTGTCTTTAAATGCCTGGGAACCATTATTATTATTTGTAAGATAATACAAATTAACTTGCGCTAAACCTATAAATGAACTCTGAAAACCCCTCAACTTGGAGATTCCCTGTACATATATTTCTCCTGTTAATCAGTTTATATTTTGATTATTATGTGAGAGTAATAACAAAGTGTGTTGCTCAAACTATGTTATCAAAAAAGAAAATTCACAAGTGACATGGAATTCCTCTTTGTATATGCTGAAGAGAAAACATATCTACACAAAGACTTGCACATATTCAGAGCAGCATTATCCATAATGGACAAAAAGTGGGAACAATCCAAGTGTTCATTAACTGATGGATAACCAAATGTGGAATATTCATACAATGGAATATCACTCATCAATGAAAAGGAATGAGGTACTGATGCATGCTTCAAACATGAATGAGTCTTGAAAATATTATGCTAAGTGGAAGAAACCAGTCATAAAAGACCACACACATACTGTATGCTTCCATTTATATGAAATGTCCGGAATAAGCAGATCTATAGAGATAGAAAGCAGATTGGTGGTTGCCTGAGGCTGGGAATGGGAGCGGAAATTGACTGCAAATGGGTATGAGGGAACTTTTTGGAGTGATAGAATGTTCTAAAACTGGATTGCAGTGACAGTTGCACAACTCTATACATTTGCTAAACATTGTGGAACTGTACCTTTATAATGGGCAACTTTTTGGTATGTTAATTATACCTCAATATAGATGTTGAAAAAATTTTAAATTATAAATTCTGCCCCAAAAAGAACCCCCTACAAAACAAGAAATAAGAATACAGGTCAAATTTATTGTGTGGCATCACACAAATACACCTGGCTTATTGCCTCATAAGACATATGTGTACCCAAGACATATGTGTACCCTAGTTTGATGATCATGGCTCTGAGGTGTCCCAAGCATGTTTATTCTTCCCGTGTTTGACAAAAGAGATGCACTTAACTCATTAACAGCATCCCAACCATATTGCCAGAGAGAAGGCTGAAGGAAAAGAAAACTTTAAAGTAATAAAATGGTTTTATGTCTTGGGTAGTATAAAGATGGACTGGCATCAATGTGTTTTTCTAAACTTATATTATCAGTGGTCAAACTCATTATTTACCTTACTGACATTGAAAAATAATTCATGGTAGTTCAGTTATATTACAATGGCAGCAATTCCTCTCTATGTAACGAAATGTGTAAATAAATATCATAGTAAAGTTTTAGTTTTTATTCATCAAATATATCAATGACCATTTATATCAACCATTTTTTCCTCCCAATCCAAGCATATATGAAAAGTTAGTACAGGCTAACTGAACTAAACACCAGACACAAACTTTTATTGGAATATTTTATTTACATTTTATATTTAAAGAGAATCAATACAAATCGGGAAATATTTACAGCATTTCAAATCAGTGTACAAGAATGCAATGGTTTTGTCCATTCTACATTTAGCAAACAAAAATACATGTCTGTTCAGCTTTTGCCTAAATTCTGCTGGAATTTGCACTGGAAACACAACTTTAAACCAAGATAAGCCACACAGAATACAAATAAAGTGCATTTTAAAGTAGCTCTATTTTACTTTGGTGGATGAAAGCTTCAAACTTTATATTAAGGCACCTGGAATTCCCCCCCCCCGAATTCTTTTTCAAACACCAAGAAAATGTGTTCACAAAATTTATAGCTATATGGACAGAATTTTAGTTTACCTAATGTAATTTTAGCCCATTTAGGTAAAATGTAAACTCAATTTTCAAAGCTGACATTGTTTGGAAAACATTTTCTACAGACTAATTTCTGCAGACTAATTCATACACAAAGATTAATGACCAACTTTTGTGTGACTTACTCATCATTTTCAAATAGTATGATCATTTATATACTCTGCTTTTGAAAATCCCATAATTTTGAGAAATAGTTATACAGCATTTTTATAAGGAAACTTTTTGTCTATAATCTTATGTCAAATTGGTGTCATTAATATACCAATCAATCCAGTCCAGTCCATATTCTCTGATAAACTATGCTCAACACTCACATGAAGTACATTTAGCCTAATTTTAAAAACAAGAAGTTGTTAAAGTGAATATTTTGCTTTAGTCTTGTTCTATCAACTTAATGTAGCCTAAAGAGACATTTCATGAAGTACTAGCCTAAGTTTGCATTGCTTTTTACAATTCCAGATCAATATAAGCACCTGGAGAAAAACCCTGACACATATAGCCCAAGCTAAAATAGTAGTATTTTTAATTAAGATACTATCATAAAATAAAGTGATTACAGCTACTCCACATTTTAAAAGCAACATGTTTTTGTAAGAAAATTGTTATAAATGAAAAACATGACTACTTGAAGAGAGTTTTAAGTGTTTAAAAATGTTGCTATCACTATTGAGAGGAAACTTGCCTATGAAAAACATTATTAGTTTGTGGAAAAAAGTTAATAGATTAAATATTTTAAGTAATTTAACTATAGCATAATATTAGTCATCTCAGCACTTTCAGTATCATTCTTATTTAATTGTTTATCCAGTTCATTAATAGTAAACTAGGCCCTGATTGGCAGTTCTGTTATCACTAAAGTTTCAAGTTTTCTATTGACACAGATTTTAGGATTTAATTTCTCGAACAGCAGTCTCTTGATCAGGAGTTTCATCTTCTTCAAAGGTTGGGTTGTCAACATGAGGAACAACATCCACTGCCACGGAACTTGCCTCATGGTTTACCAGCTGGAGATTTTCATCTTTAAAAAGAAATGGCAATTTTAGGATGATTTCACCCCTCTCTTAAGACAAAATTCAACACTCACATTTAAGAAGCCTTTCTTGTCTATCATACTCTGATTATTATACTCATTCCCTGTTCCTTTAATAATTATATGATTTAGGCTATGTCTTACATAAGGCATATATGACCTTATTAAACTGATTTACAATTACTCTTTCTTTTATTCACATGTGTGCTTACTTCTACCTAGATTATGCCTCCTTAAAAGCAAAAGTTATGTCTTCTGCTGCTTTTCCATCCTTAAACATGGCTTTACATTTCAATCACCAGGGTGCTTTTAAAAATTACCTATGCTTTTTCATATGCATAGATAGGCACACAGACTTAAAAAAAAAACAAACAGGAAGGTACAGGAAGTTTCCCAAATGGAGTACAAACAGTAACAGATGAACATAATTATATAACACAGGAAATATAGAAACATCCTGAAAACAGTGGGGGAAGAAAAGAACTTAACCTAAGTAACTTTGGGAAACGGTATTTTGACTATATCCCGTAAGGCTAAAAACCAAAAGGACACTTGTTAGTGAAATTGTGAGTTGAAAATAAGGAAAGAGGAAGGCTAGAATGAACTCTGTGGTATTTGACTAGAATCAGATGTATCATCATTGAGCTGTTTTTCAGATAGACAGATGTATACAGATGTGTGTGCATATTTGTCTGAATACATACACCTATTTCCTAGCTTTGTTCACTGAAAAGGCTAATAGCAATGACACTCCCACAGCAATGATCATATCTAGTGCCCAGAACCTGGTTTTGAAGTACTGTTCTCCAAAAGAGCCCCCCCCCCCCAAGGATGATTCTAGGGCAAGGAGAGTATAAGATTAACTCCTTGTAGCCTAGGGGTCAGGAAACTACAGCCTGCAAGTCAAATCAATAGCTAAGAGTGGTTTTCATATTTTTAAAAGGTTGGAAGTCAAACATCCCCCCTCCCAATGCAGCAGAGACTTATGGCCTTCAAAGCCTAAAATATTTACTATCAGATCCTTTACAGAAAAAGTTTGCCAATCCCTGGCTTAGAACATCTTATGGTACCAGAAAGTGCTCAAAAAAAATAATGAAGTCTGTTGAAAGAACACAGAAACCACCTTGAGGAAGTTCCCAATGACCAAATCTAGGACAATCTAAGCAATGAATAAATCATGAGAATAACATTATAGAATAAAAGAAACATCTAACAGTCCATACTATTTTATATAAATAATTGAATAAATAGAGAAAGGATAGCTTTTCCTTAAAATAGAAGCCTAATTAATGTAGAAAGAAGGATGGAAATAGAAAATTACCATTTGGCACACATTTTGGTAATAATTATTGCAAGGAAAAAACATCGATTGCTAAAATTAGTGGGTAAAGGCATGAGAAACAGAACATCTGCATAGTCTCCAAGTGTTTCTCTATAAGATAATAATTACAAAGGGAAAAATAGTAACTTTAAGAGGAAAAGCTTGGCAGACACTATCTCAACCAAGTAAGCAAAATTAAAAACCATCAGTAATAGGACATGAACATCATGTGCCTCATATGATAGGAGGCAGAGAAGGGCACAATATCATTTCTGTGGTATTCTTGTCAGAAATACACAATGGACAATGAATTTAATCATTGGGAAATAGCAGACAAGTTCAAAGTGAGGGACATTCCACAAAGTAACTGACCAGTAATTTTCAAAGTGCCAACGTCGTGAAAGACTAAGGAACAATCACAGATTGGGGATGAAAAAGACATGACCATTAAATACAATGTGGACCTCTCAACAAACTGGGTGGAGAAGAAATATATCCAAACATAATAAAGGCCATTTATGACAAACCAACAGCTAACATCATGCTCAATAGTGAAAAGCTGAAAGCTTTTCCTCTAAAATTGGAAACAAGGCAAGGGTACTCACTCTTACTACTTCTATTCAACATAGTTCTAGAAATCACAGCCAGAGCAATTGGTCAAGAAAAAGAAATAAAAGGCATCAACATGGAAAGGAAGAAGTAAAATTATTTCTACATGACATGACCTTATATCAAGATAATGATTAAGACTGTGTAAGTCTGATGAATCATAGACCTGTATCCCTGAAACAAATAATACATTATACGTTAATAAAAATAAATTAAAAAAGACTTCACCAATAAGACTGTTAGATCTAATACACGAATTCAGTAAAGTTGCAGGATACAAAATCAATATACAAAAACCAGTCATATTTCTATACACTAACAATGAAATATTTGAAAGAGAAATAAAGAAAAGGATTCCATTTATAACGGCATCAAAACAATAAAATATTTATGAATAAATTTAACCAAGGAAGTAAAAGATCTGTACTGAAAACTATAAGACATTGATGAAACATATTGAAGAAAATACAAATAAATGGAAAGATATCCTATGTTCATGAATGAGAAGAATACTGTTTTATTTTATTTATTTATTTATTTATTTATTTATTTATTTATTTATTTAAAAAGATTTTATTTATTTATTTGACAGAGAGACAGCTAGCGAGAGAGGGAACACAAGCGGGGGGAGTGGGAGAGGAAGAAGCAGGCTCATAGCAGAGGAGCCTGATGTGGGGCTCGATCCCATAACGCCGGGATCATGCCCTGAGCCAAAGGCAGACGCGTAACCGCTGTGCCACCCAGGCGCCCCAGAATACTGTTTTAAAAAAGTGTTCACATACCCCAAAGCCATCTGTAGATTCAATGCATTCCCTATCAAAATTCCAATGCCATTTTTCACAGAAATAATAATCCTAAATTTATATGGAACCACAAAGACCCTGGATAGCAAAAGCAATCCTGAGAAAGAAGAACAAAGTTGGAGGCATCATACTTCCTGATTTCAAGTTATATTACAAAGCTATCATAACCAAAACTAGTATACTGGCATAAAAACAGATACATAGACCAATGGATCAGAATTGAGGGCCCAGAAAAAAACCCATGTACAAGCAGTCACCTAATATTTGATAAGGGAGCCAAGAACACTCAGTGAGGAAAAGACAGTCTTTTCAATAAGTGGTGTTGGGTAAACTGGATATTCACATATGGTAGAATGAAAATGGACCCCTATCTTACACCGGTCATAAAAATGAACTCTAAATGGATTAAGGACTTAAATGTAAGACCTGAAACCACGAAATTCCTAGAAGAAAACATAGGGGGAAAGCTCTTTGACATTGGTCTAGGCAATGATTTTTTGTATAGGACGCCAAAAGCACAAATCAACAAGTGGGACATCAACTGAAAAGCTTTGCATAGCAAAAGAAATAATCGACAGAATGAAGAGGCAACCTATAGAATGGGAGACAATATTTGATTATCAGATAAAAGATTAATATCCAAAATATAAAAGAAACCCCTACAACTCAGCAGCAAAAAAAATCAAACAATCCAATTAAAAATGGGCAGAGGAACTGAATAGATATATTTTTAAAGAATACATACAAATGGCCAACAGGTACACGAAAAGATGATCAACATCACTAATCATCAGGGAAATGCAAATCAAAACCACAATGGGCTAATCGCCTCACACTTTTTAGAATAGCTACCATCAAAAAGACAAGAGGTAAGTGTTGGTGAGGATGTGGAAAAAAGGGATCCCCAGTGCATTGTTGGTGGGAATGTAAATGGGCACAGCCACTGTGAAAGACAGTATGGAGATTCCTCAAAAAAATTAAAACTACAAGTACCATATGATCCAGCAAGTCCAGTTTGGGGTATATATGCAAAGAAAATGAAATCACTATCTTGAAGAGACAGTAATCACTCCCATGTTCACTGCAGCATTATTGACAATAGCCAAGATGTGGAAACATCCTAAATATCTGTTGACAGATGAACGGATAAAGAAAATGTGATACACACACACGCACGTGCATGTGCACACACACACACGAATATTATTCAGCTATGAGAAAGAAGGAAATCTTGCCATTTGCAACAACATGGGTAGACCCTGAGGGCACCTGTGCTAAAAGAAATAAGACAGAAAAAAGACAAATATTGCACGAGCTCACTTACCTGTAGAGTCTTAAAAAAAAAAAAAAAGCCAAACTCAGAAACAGAGTAGAATGGTGGTTGTCAAGGGCTAGGGGCAGAGGGGATGGGGAAATGTTGATCAATGTGCACAAACTCTCAGTTATAAGATGATTAAGTTCTGGGATCTAATGTATAGCATGGTGACTACAGTTAACAATACCATATTATAGACTTCTTAAAAGTTAATACATTTTGCTATACTTACCTTTTTTAGTGTGTTATTACTGTGTCATTGACTATGTTTTTATGCTGTGCCTTTTATTCCCATGACTTACTCATTCCATAACTGGAAACCTGTATCTCCTACTCCCCTTCCCCCATTTTACCCATCTCCCTCCCCTCTGGTAAACATCACTTTGTTTTCTGTATTTATAGGCCTGATTATGCTTTTTGTTTATTCATCTGTTTTTTTAGATTCCACAAGTGAAATAATATGGTATTTGTCTTTTTCAGTCTGATTTCACTTAGCATGATAACCTCTAGGTCTGTTCATGTTTTTGCAAATGGCACGATCTCATCCTTTTTTATAGCTGTGTAATATTCCATTGTATTATATATACCACATCTTCCTTATCCTTTTGTCTATTGATGGGCAGTTAGGTTGCTTCCATATCTTGGCTATTGCAAATAATGCTGCAATAAACATAAGGGTGCATATATCTTTTTGAATTACTGTTTTTGTTTTCTTTGTGTAAATACTCAGTAGTGGAATTTTGGATACACTTGAAAGTTGCTAAGAGAGTAGATCTTAAATAGTCTCACCACATACACACAAAAATTCGTAATTATGTGAATTTGTTAACTAACTTTACTGTGGTAGTCGTTTTGCAAATATAGATGTATCAAATCATGTTGTACACAATTTTATGTCAAATATATCTCAATAAATCTGGAAAAAAAAGAGTAAAAGGGAAATGCAATGTGGGATCCTGGGACAGAAAAAAAGACATTAATGGGTCAATTGGTGAAATCTGAGTAAGATCAGTTGTTTGGTTAATAACATTTTATCAGTTCATTTCCTGGTGTTAATAATTGTATATGATTATGTAAGATGTTAACATTTGGAGAAGTTGAGTGAGGTGTATACAGGCATTATTTGCACTATTTTTGAAATTTTTAGCCAGCCTGAAATTATATCAAAATTAAAATTAAAAATTTAAAAAAATGACCTGTGCTTGGGCCCCACCACTCATGGATTCTGATTTAACCTTTCTGGGGGAGAGCCCAGACATCAGTAATGTTTAAAGTTTCTCTGAGTGACTTTAATGTGCAGCTAGGGTTAAGAACTAGGGCCCTTATTTAGCCGTTCTCAAAGTGTGGTCCCTGGGCCTGCAGCATCAGTATCACCTAGGAACTTATTAGAAACAAAAATTCTTAGGCCCTACTCCGAACCTACTGAGTCAGAAACAGGTGGCAGCCCATCTGTTTTAATATGCCCTTCAGGTGACTTGATGCATGCATAAGTTTTAAAAGCAGTGCTCTAACAGAACTTATTGCAATGATGGGATAAACAGACACGAACTAATCAACTGTATGTTTGCAAAGTTATTTAAATCAACTATCACCGCAATAATCAATAGCTAATAGGCAAGATACCTAAACTACTAATAATCATAGATAAAATTAAAGATCTACTCTGTATGTTCATTCATTCAACATCTACTTGATTTTTTACAATGTGGCAGGCTATTCTCAGTGCTGGGTATACAATAGTGACTAATAAGACACTGTTCCTAGCCAAAGGAACGTTTTAAAGTTTTAATACAATTCAGTACAATAAATGCAATGATAGAAGTTCTGTGGAAGCAGACAGTGGGGCCGCACATGTGAGTCCAGGGAGGCTCTTCAAAGGAGGGTGAGTTTTAAAGGAGGAACAGGAATTAGACCAGGCTTCCCCAATTTCTTGGGGGAAGAAGAGTGGAAGGAACGAGCAGAGAGAAAACAGTGGCTCAAACTATGACTGCGGAATTAAGGTTGAGAATTAGGGGACGGATTAAACAAAAGGGATACTGAATCAATAAGAAAGACAGGGAAGAATCTAGGATCTCCCTAGTTTCTGGTTTGAGGCACCCGAATGAGTGTTACTACCACTCATCCAGATAAAGCATATAGGGAGAGGAATGTGGATCATCATTTCACTTGCTTGTTAAATTCTCTGCAAAAACTGATTACCACCCTGCTTCACAAGAAGGACAGAACACACACAAAAATAGATTGGAACTTTTTTAAAAAAACAAGCCTAGCAATAAACGGAATTATCCTGCACACTCTCCTTTATCATCACTGAGTTCTATTACCACACAGTTATGGAAACAAAAAAATCACCTGGGGCAAATAGACAACGATTCTCTATTGTGGGTAGAATAATCCACAGATTATTAAGATTCTTATGACTACTTTGTACTCCAGGAAATGTCTGAAGATTAGATTACAAGAAATATGAAGTATACATTTGCATGATAGTACTCCTCATGACAACTTCAGGAATGATGTGTATCGCACTGATAAGTCTACTGAGGATAAAGGTTTGTGTCAATAGGAAGCTGAAACTCTCACAAGTCATCTTAACATTTAGTTTTCTTCTACTTCTATGCCAGGATTAGGTTATTTCAAAATGCGCATTGAGAAAACCATCAAACCAACAAAAACCATGAAAAAGGTGGAAGTTAAAGAAAAGGAAACTACTTTCTGTATGAGGGTTTTCTCTTTCTAAGGAAGAAAGTAATAAAATTCCCTGAAATTTCTCCACTGGTATGACATTACTAAGTTACAATACTGATTCACATGAAGTCTGAAAATAATATATTCAATTTTAGTTTCCACAGTTTGTTCATTTCATGGTAAATAATCAACAGGTGGCAGCACATATTCTTACATAGTTTCCAATCTGTGCAAAAGATGGGTTCCTAAGAAGTTGTGTATAAATCAAGCTTTTATAAACTGAATTCTATTTTATCATTTCAGGACTCAGTTATCTTAGTTTCTGATTGCTCTACAATGAACAATGGCTGCTGAAGTTTAAAGTTTCTCCTCAGCCTCTGTAAGTTAATAACTAATACTTAAATGCATCAGAGAGAAGCTATCCTATAAAAAATCTTTTTAGTCTGTGAATAATGCCCACTCCCAATGCATTTCATCTGTTTCAGATACACTCGAATATGTGCATATTAAGTTAAGGTCGGTGTGTGTCCTGCACTGCATCATTGTTACTAGGAAAAACCTGGAATGTGTTTAATGAGTGAAAGGAACAAACAAAAAGCAGGAGCACTCTGCCAGGCACGCGCTCCACAATGGATCATTTGTGGGGCACTCACTGCCCCTCAGCATGATGCTTACTTGCTGACTGCACATGTTCTTCTAAAGGCGGTTCATCTGCTCCCTGAACGGAAGCATAGCCAGACGATGCAGTCTCACTGCGATTATCCTCTTCATGAGGAGAGGCACTATTTGATGTTTCATTGGAAACAGGGACTTGTAAAGACACCGATCCATCTTCAACATCCACCTTTCAAAAGCATTGGAACAAATTAAAAGACTCTCAGAGTACATGTTTTTCCCTGACATATCGTTACAAAGTTTCTTCATAGGTAACTTATTAGAGCAATGATTCTTAACCTTTTAAACCTATAATCCCTTTTGATGACCACAAAAATCTCCTGCTGGTCCCAGCCAGAGCAGGTGGAGTAAATGGGTCCAAAATGGGGTGGAAGATGTTACAGGCAGATTGCCTTAACATCTGATGTTCATCTGGGCGATTCCAGTGCTTCATAATACAATGCCTGCTACAGGGTAGGCACTCAACAGAAACAAACAAACAAAACCCCAAAAAAACCTCCACCCTGAATCAAGTTTACCTCCAGCAGTTTTCAAAAGGCAGTAGCTGGCAAAAATTCAAATGAAGTCTGAAATTTAGTTCATAGTAATGACCCAATGTCAGTTTCTTACTTTTGACAAACATACCACAATAATGCAAAATGTCAACAATAGTAAAAACTGGGTGAGGGGTATGTGGGAACTCTCTGTATTGTCTTTGCAACTTTTCTGTAAATCTAAAATTATTCATAAATAAAACATTTCTTTTTCTTTTTTTTTAAAAAAGATTTTATTTATTTATTTGACACAGAGAGACAGCCAGAGAGAGAGGGAACACAGCAGGGGGAGTAGGAGAGGAAGAAGCAGGCTTCCAGCCGAGGAGCCTGATGTGGGGCTTGATCCCATAATGCCGGGATCAAGCCCCGAGTTGAAGGCAGATGCCCAACAACTGAGCCACCCAGGCGCCCCTGAATAAAACATTTCTTTAACAACAACAACAACAACAACAACAACAACAACAACAACAACAACATCTCATGCCGTCCCCTAAGGGATTTGAGAGGTCAGGAAAAATTTGTTGAGCTTCATTTTCTGTTATTGGTGTAATGTAAAATAGGGAAGTTTTATTTCACTTACCAAATACAATTATAGTTTAATATTTATTATATTTTTTCAAAATACGGATGCTCATCTAACTAAAGTTCAATCGCTGTGCAATAGTAAGAGCAAAAATGCAAGACGCACCAGAAGCCAGCTGGTAGTTTCTATGGTCATCACTTAAAATTCTGACCAAATAATAAGAGGAAAGAAGGAAAATGAAGGTGGTCCAACATGGCACCTTACTGTCATTATGATGTAAATAGGTCCAATTTTTGATATAAATCACAAGTCTAGCATATTACACAGCTAAAAACTAAGGATGTTACTTTCCTGAAGGTCCAGGTACATAAATAAAGTTCCTTCATATAAATAGTTTAGCAATGTTTACCTCAATTCCCAAAGCTTTGAGTATGTCACATTTGCACATGGGGCAAGTCCTGTGTTCTAACAGCCATGGATCAACACATGTCTTATGGAAAATATGGCTAATGAAAGAAAAAACACATAATTTGGTTATCAGTTGTGAAATAGCGACAACACTTGGCCTAATATACTAACAAGTTATCCTATATTTTTATTTAGTTTTTTAACAGATGTCTTTTTTCTCTTTTAAACACACCATTATAGCATAAACACTACGAAGGAGCCACAGAAACAAAATTTGGAACTTTCATAATACGGTACTTTTAAATATAAAAGTGTCATTACCTTAGCCTCAAAAAAAACCCGTTTTCAACACTTATTACTTCAAAATGGCTAAGATGTTACCTGACCTAAGACTTTGTTCAGTATTTCAGATCTTTATTATCTTGTCATTCCCCAACTATAAAAATAGCACAGTTAGTCATTTTCAATAATATAGTACAATATAGCACAGAGTACAAGATAATGCTGATACTTTAGGTCATGTGTTAAGTTCTAAGAACACGACTATTTAACAGCTAAAACAAAGTGTTAAGAACAACTTCCAGGAGAGGGATAACAGAAAACTAAAGAATGAAGATTTCCAAATAGGTGCCCACTGAGTTGATTTTATTTTTGCCCTCAATAGGATTGTTAAAATGATTTTAAATTAAATAACCCAGTAATATACATATGCACACACATATACATATATACATATATACATATAAATGTGTGTGTGTGTGTGTAAATAGTGTACGTATGTATAAATTATGGTGCTGGCTAGGTTCTTAGTTTTAGTTTCCTTCATTACAGTCATTTCAATAAGCCAGATATTCTTATTGATGATATAAAAGAAAATCAAACTTACTTGCAGGTTAAGATGCGCACCAAATCATTTGGTTTATACAGTTCAATACACACAGCACAACTATCTCCATCAGGGCCAATTTCCTATGAGCAAATAATTATTGTTACTCTGATAGATAAGAAAAGATACATTAAACTACAGAGCAAGATCAGAATATATATGTACTTAAATTGTATAGATTCTTTCAATAAGCAATGTAAAATTATTTAGACTTCATTGGAATCTAAAAAATAAGGTCAAACTTCTAGAAACAGAGAGTAGAAGAGTGGTTGCCAGAGGCTGGAGGATGGGGGAAATAGGGAGTAGATGGTCAAAGTGCACAAACTTTCAGCGATAATACGAATAAGGTCTGAGGATCTAATGTAAAACATTGTGACCACAGTTGATAACACTCTTATACAATTGAAATTTGAAGATCATTTAGACTTAAAAAGGGTAAAAGAATAATGTCAACCAAAAGAGGAACAGTACAAAGAGGAATAGGTAGCATTTATTTAAAATGCCATTTGGACAAGTTCTATAGTTAGGTTTTCCCATTTAAGAAAAACTTAAGGTATAATTCACATGCAGTAAAATTCACTGTTTTTAGTGTACAATTTTACAAGTGTGAACAAATAAGCACTCAATCCTCACTGCAATCCAGATATAGGATAGTTCTATGACCCCCCCAACATTCCTCTATACCCCTTTGTAGTTAACCTCTATTCTCACTCCCATCCTCTGGCAACCACTAATCTGTTTTCAGTTCGCATACTTCTTGCTTTTCCAGAATGTCATATAAATGGAATCGTGTATTATATTGCCTTTGAGTTGGGCTTCTTTCACTTAACCTAACGCATTTAATACTCATCTATGATATTGTGTGTAGCAATAGGGTCTCCACCCCCAACACACACCCTTTTGTATTGCTAAATAGTATTCTACGATATGGATGTGCCACAGTTCATTCATCCATTCACCATTTGAAGGACATTTGGGTTCTTTCCATTTCTGGTGATTATGAGTAAAGCTGCCATGAACAATTATGTACAAGTTTTTATGTGAACATGGTATTTCCTTCTAGGTTGACTATCTAGTACTGAGGTTGCTGGGTTCTTTGGAAAATGTTATTTTTGACTTCATAAAGAACTGCCAATTTGTTTTTCAAAACTGGCTATACATTGCATTCTCACCAGCAAAATGCGTAACAGTTCCAGTTGTTCGTATCTGGCCAGTTCTTGGGTATTGTCAGCTCTACTGGTTTTAGCCATTTTCATGAATGTGCTGTGGTATCTCATTGTGGTTTTAGTTTGCACTTCCCTAACGACTAATGACGTTGAGCATCTTTTTATGTGCTTTTTTGCCATCCATATATTTTCTTTGGTAAATGCCTGTTTTGCCCCTTTTCCCCTATGCTGTCCTGTTTTCTTACTACTGAGCTTTGAGAGTTCTTTATATAGTCTAGACACAGTCCCTTCTCAGATATGTGATTTGCAAATATTTTCTCCCAGTCTGTGGCTTGTCTTTTCAGTCTCTTAACCATGCTAAGGAACAAAAGATCTTAATTTTGATAAAGTCAAATTTCTGTTTTTTCTTTAATGGGCTTGTTTTTGCTGTCATATCTAAGTAATCTGTGCCTAACCCTAGTCTTGATACTTTTCTCCAAAGTTTTCTGCTAAGAAGTTCAAAGCTCTAGGTTTTATATTTAGGTCTGTGATCTATTTTGACTTAAATTTTAGACAGTATGAAGTATGGATTGAGGTTCATGTTTTTTTGCATAATGATACAGAATCATTGCATATGAAAAGCCAATAATTGACTACCCTTTTTCCATTTAATTGCCTGTGTACCTTTGTCAAAAAAACAAACTGAGGGCTTCAGAGGGGAGGGGCTGGGGGAATGGGATAGACCAGTGATGGGTAGTAAGGAGGGCACGTATTGCATGGTGCACTGGGTGTTATACGCAACTAATGAATCATCGAACTTTACATCAGAAACCAGGGATGTACTGTATGGTGACTGACATAATATCATAAAAAAATTATTATAATAAAAAAATCAATTGACCATATATGTGTGGGTCTATTTCTGGACTCTCTTCTGTTTCACTGATCTAAAGGTCTACCCTTACTCCAATACCACACTATATTGACTGCTATATCTTTAAAATAATTCTACAAATTAGGCAATACGAGTCATCCAAATTTGTTCATTATAAAAATTGTTTTGGTTATTCTATTTCTTTTGCTTTTCCATATAAACTTAGCATCGACCTGTCAATAAATACAAAAGATCCCACTAGGATTTTAATTGGAATTGCACTGAATCTATGAATTAGTTGGCGGGTTCTAACATGTTGACAACAGTGAGTCTTCTGACCCATGAACATGGCATATCTCTCCATTTATCTAGGTCTTCTTTGATTTCTTTCATTGGTGTTTTGCAGTTTTCAGCATACAGATCATGTACATATTTTGCAAGATTTATACCTAAGTACTGAATGGTTCTGGTGCTATTATAAATGGTAATTTTTATTTCAATATGTTCTATAGCTACTTTTTGATATATGCTTTACACACCAAACATAGTTTTTAACTGTCCTAAATCTAAAAATGGATGTTCAAGTAAAGCTGCACTAAGGCATTGTATTAGTTTCCTGTTTTTGCTGTACAAAATGACCATAACTTAGTGGCTTAACACAAATTTATTCTTTTGTTGTTCGAGAAATCAGAAGTCTAAAAGTCAATGTGTTGGCAGTGCTATGTTCCTTCTGGAAGCTTTAGGGAAGAATCCATTTCCTTGCCTTTTCTAGCTTTTAGAGGCTGTCTGTATTCCTTGGCTCATGGTCCCTTTCTTGCATCACTATAATCTCTTACTTCCATTGCCAAATATTCTATTGCACTGTAGTCAAATATCCCTTCTCCTCCTTCTTATAACAATAATTAGATGTGAATACATTTAGGACCCACCTGGATAATCCAGGATAGTCTCCCCATCTCAAGATCCTTAACTTAATTTCTTCTGCAAAGTCCTTTCTGCCATATAAGGTAATATTTACAGGTGCCGGGGATTAAAACCTAGATATCTATGGGGGCCACTGGCCATTTCAGCCTACCTACTTCTAGCATCAAATAGATAAAAAAGTCAATAAGATTTATAAATTCCAATGAAAAGCATACTTTGGAAGAACATTTAGTTTTAATGATAACTTGGTAGCATTGCTTTAAAACAAACAGAATTTAAAAGTCATAAATGCACCTTGTCTCCTTGTTTCAGTGTACGTAGTTGAAGCCTTCCAATAGCTTTTTTAGCATCTGCCTTTAATTGTCTCTGTAATAGAAATAGCAGGTATTAGAAAAAAGTATTTTTAAAGGGAATAGGATGAAAAAGGTAGAGAGGATTAATAAATATTTATCAGGTACAAGCCAATGTGTAAGTGAATTTTTAAAGATATAATTTAATTAACCACAATAAACATACCATTTATCTGCTATCAGGCAGAATTTTCAAATTACTAAAACTTTTCACTTACGTTTCCCTATGTTCTTAAATAGCACCTTTGGGCTACAACGACAAATCTATTACAAATGGATTCAGATGCTATGAATTTTCAAAGCAATTTTCGTATTTTCAGCCTTTGAGTATCTTAAAAGGCATCTTTTCCCATTTCTTTTTTGAATCGTGTCTTGTTTGGTAGAAAGTGCACAGGATTTGGATTTAAATGGGCCTAGATTTAAAATCTCTGTTTCTCACTTACTAAATACATAATCTTGGACAGGTAATTAAATTGTTGAGCTTGTTTACTCACCTATAAAATGAGGATAATACCAATCCATAGAGTGTTATTTTGCATTGGGGGAAAACTGCTGTTTATAACCACTATGGCCCTGTTATAAGGAGGATTCTGAAAGTTGTAAGCCCTTCTTGTTTCACTGAACATATATGTACATCAGTTTGGATATGAAAAAGCAAGCCCAAGGCTCATTTTGGGAATAAGGACTAAAATATGCATAACTTGATCAGAAGTGAAGTTGGGGGATTTAAGATGGTGGCATAAGAAGATCCTGAACTCACTTCCTCCCACAGACACAACAAATTAGTTGTACAACATGTGGAATAATTTCCTCTGAAAAAGAGCTGAAAACTGGATAAACAGAACCTCCATTAACAAAGGATAAAAGAACAAAATCAAAATGGGTGAGAGAGGCAGAGACGTAGTCTCACCCAAACCAAACAAACAAAACAAACCCACCCTAGATACAGTGATCTACAACTGAGCGAGATCTCACAAATATGAACTTTTCCCTAAGAAGCAAGGGGTCTGTGCTTCACATCAGGCACCCCAGCCCCTATATCTTGCATAGGCGAGACAAGCCCCCAAAATGTCTGGCTTTGAAAACCAACAGGGATTAGTTCCAAAAGTATATGGAACAGAGAAATCCCTCTCAAAAGGCTCATGCACAGATTCAATCACCACCAGACCCAGTGTAAAAACACCAGTTTGAAGTCTCCACCAGAAAGCCAGAAATTTGTTGGGACTCTGTTGGCAGATGGAGACACTGGCAAGTACCATTTTTGATAACTCAGTCTACCTTGCTGATGCTGGTACTGGCAGTGACAATTTGGAACTCTTCCTTTAGCCTGTTGGTGCTAGAGAGTACACCCCTCTAAGAGCCCCACCCATCCCCATGCCAGAGCTGTGGCCCCACCAAAGCAGGCAGTAATGCATAGCTCACACAGGGGTCATCCCTTGAGGGCCTGGTGCAGGTGGCCAGGGCCATAGCACTTCTGAACTCTATGTGACACCTTTTACACAAGGCCACTCCTTCAAGGCTGGGAGAGGTAGCTGATTCACCTAATACATAGAAATAAATACAGAGCATCAGGCAAAATGAGAGGAATATGTTCCAAATGAAAGAACAAGGTCCAGAAACCCCAGAGAATTTCAACTAAGAGGAATCCAAAGAGAGTCACACCAAGAAACACTATAATTAAAATGGTAAAAATTAAAGATAAAGAGAGAATTTTAAAAGCACCAAAAGAAAAATAATTTGCTACCTATAGAAGAAAACCCATAAGTCTACCAGCAGATTTTTCACCAGAAACTTTCATGCCAGAAGGGAGTAGTATGACATATTTAAGCACTGGAAGTAAAAAAAAAAAGTCCAAACAAGAATTCTCTACCCAGCAATGTTATCATTCAGAATTCAAAGGGGGAGATTAAGAGATTTCCAGATAAGTAAAAATTGAACAAGTTCATGACCATTAATTCAGCCTTACAAGAAATGTTAAAGGGACTTCTTTAAGCTAAAAAGAAATGGCAGTAATCAAATAACAAGAAAATGTACAAAAGTAAAAATTTCACTGGGAAAGGTAAATATATAGTAAAGATAGTGGATTAATCACTTATAAAGCAATATAAGATCAATAGCCATTAGTAGTAAATTTAACTATGACTACAGTAATTATATAAGGGTTACATAAAACAAAAAGATATAAAATGTGATATCAAAGATATAAAATGGGGGGGGACTAAAAAGTTTTGGAATGTGTTCAAATTTAAGTTCCTATCAACTTAAAACCAATCATTATATACATATTATGTCATATGTAAACATCATGGTAATTACAAGGCAAAAACTTTAGTAAACACACAAAATAAGAAAGAAATCTAAATCTAACACTAAAGAAAGCCATTAAACCACAAGGGAAGAGACAGAGAAGGAAGGAAGAGACAAAACTACCAAAAAAGCCAGAAAGCATGTAACAAAATGGCAGTAAGTACATACCTATCAATAATTACTTTAAATGTAAATGGACTAGATTCTCCAATCAAAAGGCACAGAGTGGGTGAACGGATTAAAAAAAAAAAAAGACCCAACTTTATGCTGCCTACAAGAGACTCACTTCAGAAGTAAAGATACAGAGTCTGAAAGTGAAGGGATAGAGAAAGATATTCCACACAAATGGAAACAAAAAGAAAGATGGTGTAGCTATACTCGTACCAGATAAAACAGACTTTAAAACAAAGATTGTAATAAAGGACAAAGAAAGGCATTACATAATGATAAAGGAGTCAATCCAGCTGGAAGAGATAACTTTTACAAATACACATGCACCCATCACAGAAGCACCGGCATATATGAAGCAAATATTACCAGACCTAAAGGGAGAAACTGACAGCAATACAATAATGGTAGGGGAATTTTACACCCCGTTTACATCATTGGATAGATCATCCAGACAGAAAACCAATAAGGAAACATCAGCCTTAAATAACACATCAGATCAGATGGGCTTGATAGATATATATAGAACATTCCATTTAAACACAGCAGAATACACATTCTTCTCAAGTGCACATGAAACAGCCTCCAGAATAGATCAAATGTTATGGCACAAAACAAGTCTCAAATTCAAGAAGACTGAAATCACATCAAGTATATTTGATGGTAGAAAACTAGAAACCAATTAAAGAAAAGTGGAAAAAAGACACAAAGATGTAGAAATAAAACATGCTACTGAACAACCAATAAGTCACTGAAAAAAATCAAAGAAGAAATAAAAAAAAAATACCTAGAGACAAATGTAAACAGAAATACAACATATCAAAAACCTATGTGATGCAAACAAAAGCAGCTCTAAGGGGAAATTCATAGTAATACAGACCTACCTCAAGAAACAAGAAAAATCTCAAACAAGTAACTTTACACCTTAAAGGAAATAATAAAGATCACAGTGGAAATAAATGAGACAGAAACTAAAAAGTCAGTAGAAAAGATCAATAAAACTAAGATCTGGTTCTCTGAAAAGATAAACAAAATTGATAAACCTTTTGCTACACTAACCAAGAAAAAAAGAGAGAGGGTTCAAGTAAATAAAATTAGAAATGAAAGAGAATTTATAACTCATACCACAGAAATACACAAATCATAAGAAACTACTAAAATTATATGTCAACAAGTTGGACAACCTAGAAGAAATGGATAAATTCCAAGTAACACACAACCTTCCAAGTCTGATTATGAAGAAATAGAAAATTGAATAGACCAATTTCTAGTAAGGAGATTAAATCAGTAACGAAAAACCACCCAACAAACAAAAGCCCAGAACCAGATGGTCTCACTGGTGAGTTTGACCAAACATCCAAAGGATATTTAATACCCATGCTTCTCAAACTCTTCCAAAAATTGAAGAGGAAGGAACATTTCCAAACTCATTTTACAAGGTCAGCATTGCCCTGATACCAAAACCAGAGAAGGATACCACATAGAAAGAAAATTACAGGCCTATATCTTTGAGGAACACAGATGCAAAAATCCTCAACAAAATATTAGCAAACTGAATTCAACAAAACATTAAAAGGATCATTAAGCACAATCAAGTAGGACTTATTTCAGGGATACAAGGATGGTTCAACATCTGCAAATCAACCAACCTGATACACCACATTAATAAAATGAAGGAAAAAAATCATGATCATCTTAGTAGATGCAGAAATAGCACTGACAAAATTCAACACCCGTTTATGATAAAAACTCTCAACAAAGTGGGTATAGAAGGAATATACCGCAACATAATAAAGGCCATATATGACAAACACACAGCTAACATCATATTCAATGGTGAAAAAGCTGAAAGTTTTTCCTCTAAGATCAGGAACAAGACAAGGATGCCCACTCTTGTCACTTTTATTCAACATAGCATTGGATGTCCTAGCCACAGCAATAAGGTAAGAAAGTGGAATAAAACGGATTCAAACAGGAAAGGAAGAAGTAAAACTGCAGATAACATGATACTGCATATATAAAACCCTGAAGTTTCCACCAAAATACCGTTAGAATAAATGAATTCAGTAAAGTTGTAGAATACAAAATCAATATACAGAAATCTGTTATTTCCATACACTAATACTGAACTATCATAAAGAGAAATTAAGAAAGCAATCCCATTTACAATTACATCAATAACAATAAAATAGCTGGGAATAAATTTAACCAAGCAGGTGAAAAACCTGTATGCTGAACATTGTAAGATGAAAGAAGTTGAAGGCAACACAAATAAAAGGAAAGATATCCCATGCTCATGATTTAGAAGAATTAATATTGCTAAAATGACCATACTACCCAAAGCAATCTACAGATTCAATGCAATCCCTATCAAAATTCCAATGGCATTTTTCACAGAAAGAGAATAATTCTAAAATTTGTATGGAAACACAAAAGATCCTAAATAGCCAGGGCAATCTTGAGAAACAAGAACAAACCTGGAGGTATCATGCTCCCAGATTTCAAACTATACTACAAAGCTATATAGTAATCAAAACAGTATATTGGCATGAAGACAGACACAGATCAATAGAACAGAATTTAGAGCCCAGAAATAAATCCACATATATAGATAATTAATTTATGACAAAGGAGCCAAAAATATACAATGGAGAAAGGACATACTCTTCAATAAATGGTGCTGGGGGAAAACTTGACAGCCAAATGCAAAAGAACAGAAACTAGACCACTATGTTATACCATACACAAATTAAAATAGATTAAAGACTTGAATGTAAGACCTGAAACCATAAATTTCCTAGAAGAAAACATAGGCAGCTCCTTGACATGGGTCATATTGACATCTTTGTGGTTCTTTTTTTTTTTTAAGATTTATTTATTTATTCGATAGAGACAGAGACAGCCAGCGAGAGAGGGAACACAAGCAGGGGGAGTGGGAGAGGAAGAAGCGGGCTCATAGCGGAGGAGCCTGATGTGGGGCTCAATCCCAGAACGCTGGGATCACGCCCTGAGCCAAAGGCAGACGCCTAACCGCTGTGCCACCCAGGCGCCCCCATCTTTGTGGTTCTGATTCCAAAGGCAAGGAAAACAAAAGCAAAAATAAACCAATGGGACTATATCAAACTAAAAAGCTTCTGCATAGCAAAGGAAACCACATCAAAATGAAAGGGCAACCTACTCAATGGGAGAAGATATTTGCAAATCATATACCCGATAAGGGGTTAATAGCAAAAATATAGGAAAAAAACTCTTACAATTCAACAACAGAAAACCAAACAACCTAATTAATAAGGGGCCAGAAGGTCTGAATAGGTATTTTTCCAAAGAAGGCATACAGATGGCCAACAGGCACATGAACGATATTCAACATCACGAATTATTAGGAAAATGCAAATCAAAACCACAATGAAATACCACCTCACACCTGTTGGAATGGCTATTATTAAAAAGATAAGAAATAACTAGTGTTGGATAGGATGTTGGAATGTAAGCTGGCACAGCCACTAGGAAAACAGTATGGAGGTTCCTCAAAAGATTAAGACTAGGGGAACCTGGGTGGCTCAGTCAGTTGGGAGCCCAATTCTTGGTTTCGGCTCTGGTCAGGATCTCAGGGTCATGAGACTGAGACCTGTGTCAGGCTCCACGCTCAGCATGGAGTCTGCTTGAGATTCTCTCTCTCCCTCCGCCCCTCCCCCCACTCTCTAAAATAAAATAAATAAAATCTTTAAAAAAAATTAAGAATAGATCTATCATATGATCTAGCTGTTCTACTTCTGGGTATTTATCAAAAGAATACAAAATCACTAATTCAAAAAGATACATGCACTCCTATCTTCATTGCTACATCATTTACAACAGCCAAGATATGGAAACAATCTAAATGTCCATCAGTAGAGGAATGGATAAAGAGTATATGGTACACACAGACACACACACAGAGGAATACTATTCAGCCATAAAGAATGAAATCTTGCCACTTGTGATAAGATGGATGGACCTTGAGAATATTATGCTAAGTGAAATAAGTCAGGCAGAGAAAGACAAATACCCTATGATCTCACTCATATGTGGAATCTAAGAAAAAAAACAAACAAAATAATATAAAAACAAACTCATAGATATAAAGTACAGATTGATGGTTACCAGAGGGGAAGGGGTTGGGCAAAACAGGTACAGGGGGTCAAATGAATGGTGATGGATGGTAACTAGACGTTTGGTAGTGATCATTTTGCAGCACATACAGATGTCAAATTATGTCGTGCACCTAAAAGTTAATGTTATATATCAATTTTACCTCAATAATAGTACAAGAAGTGGGTCTGGGGTTTAGGAGGAAATCTAAGAGGAAAGGGCAAGGTGAATCAGTGAAAGACTGTCCCTCTTTGTGGGGTGAAGTGGCCGAATGGAAAAAAAAAATCCCAGGTGGTATGAGATAATGTTGATTTAAAATTATGTGTGATGCTGCAAATAAATTCTTCCTTCCCTTTCAGTTAATATCTATCACATACACAAATGCCTCAAGTGAATATAATATATGTGTAAATTGAAGGCTAGTTTTCACACTTGGGTGGATGCTGTTTGGCACAGAGACACAGCATGTGCAGCATGGCCAGATGATTGGCAAACCTATTTTGTAGTGCAAAATCAGTAAACAGTAGGCACTCAGAACCAGAGGTCACTGTGAATATGTACCTCTATCCCCAGTAGGGAAACTCCCAACTGACATGAAGAATATGTGAAAATTAGAGATAATGTAAGTGAAGTATCTAGCATCATGTCCGGCATATAGCAGACACTCAATAAAATGTTTATTAAATGAAAATATAAACTATTCTTCATCAATAAGCATAACAGGTTCTTATGTTTATACACATCTGTAGCAAATATACTTTGGAAGGGAATAATCTATGAGTATAGGTATATGAGGAAATTCCTTAATGTCCAACCTGCCTCCTATATATCATTTTGTGAAAGGTATTTGGCTTAATGCCAAGGAGATTACTAGACAAACTATTTCTTTGCTGTCTCATGAATAGCAGAAACTTCTTAGATTGTTACCTGATGAGCAGAAATAGCTTAACAGGAAGTTAACAGGAAGGCTTAGCTAGTCCTTTCAAGGAAAGATGCTAATAGAGACCCTCTCACTCCCACTTTGGGACTTAATTGTGAGTTAACTCAAAAGCGCAATTCAGGGGCACCTGCGTGGCTCGGCTAAGTGTGTGCCTTCAGCTCCGGTCATGATCTAGGGTCCTGGGATCGACCCCAGCGTAGCACTGAGCTCTCGGCTCAGTGGGGAGTGTGCTTCTCCCTCTCACTCTCCCTCTGTGCTCACTTGCGTGCTCTCTCTCTCAAATAAATGAAATCTTTACAAAAGGGCAATTCAATGATGGTACTGCATTTTATGCACACATGTTTTCTGTTCTGTTACTTGCATCATAAGTAAATGATAGAGGGACAATGGAAGGAAGTACACTTAGGATCTTTAGAGCTGGAAGAACTCTTAGAATTCACCTAGCCTGATATCTAATCTGACAGATAAGAAAACTGATGCCTACGGTGGAAGACGGCCTTGCTCAAAATCTAAGAGTTGGTTAGTGTCAGCCCCACTAAAGCCTAGAGTTAAATGTTCCTTCCCCTAATACCAAGGTAGCATCTTTATTTATTTTACCGTGGCTTGCAGCAGGAAGCTAGTACTATTTCTTTATATTTATTAAGTTATTTTGTAATTTAAAATTATTTTTGATGTCTATTACCTCATTTAATCCTAACAACCTCCTGAAGGAGAGAATATTCCCATTTTAGAGATGAGCAAATGGAGGTTTGGAAAAGTTAAATAACTCATCCAAAAGGGCATGCAGCCTCTAAATGACAGAGCTGTTACTGGGACTCTTCTCTTCATACCTCAAGATTCCATTACAATACATCTGTAATTCGGCTACCTTTTGAAGTTTGTCCAGCTCCTGGATTCTATGATCTGTGAAATTGTGGCCAGTCCTTATAGTGAATAACCAGTATACCTAAGGGTCCTGGCCCTGGCCTGGACTTCTAAACATCAGTACTTTCTTTTCACATAGATCATGAGCTATTTAGAAACCCAGATGTGAAAACTGCAAATGGTTTAAAAAAAAAAAAAAAGAGCCAAGAAGAAAAACCAATTAAACATTGGTTTATACTAGAAAAGAAAAAAAATGTAGTTGATGATAAGTCTTTGACAATCATTTTGCACTTAGTCTTTAGAGCACTTCTGATTTAAACAAGCTCTGTGACATAACTGGGGAATTGTACTCACAAGGAGGTGATACATCTCTAGCATATTTACTTGAGTCTATGTAGTCTGATTTCCCATTCCAAATATTCAATTCAACACAATATAAATGCCTGAGTCTCCAGTGCTAGTGCTTATTAATTTATTAGGAATGAATGTGAAATATATAACTTTGTTTAATTATATGCAAGACTAATGCAAATTTGAGGGATGGGCTCAAAGGCAAGCTCTAAATGTAATGTCCAAGTCTACGCTTATGAGAATAGAACTCACATTAAGAACAATGCTTAAAGAAAAAGAAGCCAGGAGGATATAAAAACACAGGGCAAAATCCAAGATGCCAGAAGATCCTAGGGAAGGGACTTGATTTTGAAGGATCTCTAAAAGCCTTGCATCATAGTATAAACCGATGTTTAATTGGTTTCTTTGAAATACTTTGGAATACTTTTGGAATACTGTGTAATTTTTTAAAAAGCCCTTCAAAAGGAAATTCAGGTAATTCCAATAACTCCTACTGAACTTTTATAAAGAAAAGCCAAGCCATTTTCTTTAAATATGCATGTGAGCACATGATTTTGGTAAGAAGCACAAACTGTGTTTTTAGAGCTTTAATGAAGGTCACTCACAAAATCCCATTAGTACTCAAAATAGTTGACTGTCACACTGACAGCAAGAGTTTCTAAGATGCATTCATTCCTCTAAAAACTGAACTATGAGAACAACATTAAGATTAAGCAGTTTATATTAAATACCTATGTTTGGATATATTACTTAAAACAAACTTCTGGGTGCCCAAATATGCCTCTACATTTAAAGAAAATGTGTCCCAAAGCAAACTGTAATTTGTATTTTATTCCTTAAAAACAGAACTTTACATATATATATATATATATATATATATATAAATTACACTGGACACTTTTTTGATGCCTTTCCACCATTTCAGAATTCCTTCCTACCTTGTAAATTCCAATAGCACAATGTTTCCACCTCTTTCTTTAAAAGTATTTATTTATTTGAGAGTGAGCGAGCGAGCGTTCCTGCACAAGGGGGGGGGGGGTGGCGGCGAGAGGCAGAGGGAGAGGGAGAGAGAGAGAGGGATAAGCAGACTCCCTGCTGAGCAGGGAGCCAATGCAGGCTTGATTCCAGGATCCGAGCCAAAGGCAGCCGCTTAACCGACTGAGCCACCCAGGGGCCCCTCTACCTCTCACCGTGTTCTGTAATTGTACTGTTCATGTGTCTTTCTCTCCTACTAGACTGAGAGTAGCTGGAGCACTGGGCCTTAAACATTTTAAAAAATTTCCCACAGAGCCTAGTAGTTGCTCAAAGAATAGCTTCTGAATTTAGAAATCAAAACAGATTTTCATGATTTTCTCATCCAAGTCACAGTTGCACTCATTAAAAGACTCTACTCCACAAAATCTAGGGAAAGAAAGGTTTAGGGAATAGGTATTGGCCCCCACCATGGTCAGGATCAACCCTAAGCTTTTTTACATGTGTCATCTTGTTTAATCATTAACAACCTTATGGAATAGGTATTTTAATATCCAAGTTTTATAGACAAGAAAAGGTTCAGAAGCTTGACTAAAGTCCAGGCAGCTGGTTAGTTGCAGAGCTGTGATTCAATTCAAGCCCAGGTTCTATCTGGCTTTAAAGCCCATGATCTCTCCACTATAGTACACTGCCTCCATTGTGTAATAGCAAAGAAGCCTTTAAAAGGCTTCACATTCCTTGTGAAGAAGATAAATGAAAGAAATAAGAAAAAAAACAAAAACCTCAAAGTCAGCTATTATCCAATCTTCAAATCCTTCCTAAATTTGCTACTTACTGTGATTTGGGGAACTCTTTTAAGCAAGTATTTTATACCAACAGACTCTCCCTGCCTCCTCTCCAATCCAAAGAGATACCTGGTGTAAGAATATTTGGCAATAGACTTGAAGACTAATTCAAAAAAGCTTGGTGGTCAGCCAATTTTCTTAACAGAAGCTTAATGTCATTACTCTATTCAAAAGCTGTGATCATTCTAGTCACTGAAGAATCTCGGCTATATAGTTTTCTTAGCTCTGAGTGAGACTTTATTTGGGCTGAAAATGAAAAGTCAAGCCCATTCTTATGCTATATTAAAATGTTCCATTTTTAAGTTATAAACGCAAAGATATTCTACCTAGTTTATTTGTGTATTTACATCTAATTAAGTAAAACAAATGTTCCAGGCTGGTGATTTGTCAGCCTGGTTTTTGGTCCCAAGGCATTCAGCTTTTAGCGTAACTGAAACCCACATGAATAACACCAGGCGGGTAGTCAAACCTAATTACTTGATGGGGGGCAGGGTGGGTATAAGCAAACCAGATTTTCTTGCTTTAAGTCATCACTTCTTTTAAAATAAAAATTTTCATAAAAGTTTGACTCAGAATTTATAGAACAGAATCAAGATTTATGGTAAAAGGATTCTTTCCCTCACATCTATTCCTGTGAACAAAATCAATGTCTGAGTCATGTGGCTGTTCAGATATATGAGGACTGAAAGAAATCTCTTTTTTTTCAATAAAAAC
>NW_024423319.1:41266673-41307065 GCF_017311325.1 Ursus maritimus
ATATATATATATATATATATATATATATAAATTACACTGGACACTTTTTTGATGCCTTTCCACCATTTCAGAATTCCTTCCTACCTTGTAAATTCCAATAGCACAATGTTTCCACCTCTTTCTTTAAAAGTATTTATTTATTTGAGAGTGAGCGAGCGAGCGTTCCTGCACAAGGGGGGGGGGGGTGGCGGCGAGAGGCAGAGGGAGAGGGAGAGAGAGAGAGGGATAAGCAGACTCCCTGCTGAGCAGGGAGCCAATGCAGGCTTGATTCCAGGATCCGAGCCAAAGGCAGCCGCTTAACCGACTGAGCCACCCAGGGGCCCCTCTACCTCTCACCGTGTTCTGTAATTGTACTGTTCATGTGTCTTTCTCTCCTACTAGACTGAGAGTAGCTGGAGCACTGGGCCTTAAACATTTTAAAAAATTTCCCACAGAGCCTAGTAGTTGCTCAAAGAATAGCTTCTGAATTTAGAAATCAAAACAGATTTTCATGATTTTCTCATCCAAGTCACAGTTGCACTCATTAAAAGACTCTACTCCACAAAATCTAGGGAAAGAAAGGTTTAGGGAATAGGTATTGGCCCCCACCATGGTCAGGATCAACCCTAAGCTTTTTTACATGTGTCATCTTGTTTAATCATTAACAACCTTATGGAATAGGTATTTTAATATCCAAGTTTTATAGACAAGAAAAGGTTCAGAAGCTTGACTAAAGTCCAGGCAGCTGGTTAGTTGCAGAGCTGTGATTCAATTCAAGCCCAGGTTCTATCTGGCTTTAAAGCCCATGATCTCTCCACTATAGTACACTGCCTCCATTGTGTAATAGCAAAGAAGCCTTTAAAAGGCTTCACATTCCTTGTGAAGAAGATAAATGAAAGAAATAAGAAAAAAAACAAAAACCTCAAAGTCAGCTATTATCCAATCTTCAAATCCTTCCTAAATTTGCTACTTACTGTGATTTGGGGAACTCTTTTAAGCAAGTATTTTATACCAACAGACTCTCCCTGCCTCCTCTCCAATCCAAAGAGATACCTGGTGTAAGAATATTTGGCAATAGACTTGAAGACTAATTCAAAAAAGCTTGGTGGTCAGCCAATTTTCTTAACAGAAGCTTAATGTCATTACTCTATTCAAAAGCTGTGATCATTCTAGTCACTGAAGAATCTCGGCTATATAGTTTTCTTAGCTCTGAGTGAGACTTTATTTGGGCTGAAAATGAAAAGTCAAGCCCATTCTTATGCTATATTAAAATGTTCCATTTTTAAGTTATAAACGCAAAGATATTCTACCTAGTTTATTTGTGTATTTACATCTAATTAAGTAAAACAAATGTTCCAGGCTGGTGATTTGTCAGCCTGGTTTTTGGTCCCAAGGCATTCAGCTTTTAGCGTAACTGAAACCCACATGAATAACACCAGGCGGGTAGTCAAACCTAATTACTTGATGGGGGGCAGGGTGGGTATAAGCAAACCAGATTTTCTTGCTTTAAGTCATCACTTCTTTTAAAATAAAAATTTTCATAAAAGTTTGACTCAGAATTTATAGAACAGAATCAAGATTTATGGTAAAAGGATTCTTTCCCTCACATCTATTCCTGTGAACAAAATCAATGTCTGAGTCATGTGGCTGTTCAGATATATGAGGACTGAAAGAAATCTCTTTTTTTTCAATAAAAACCTATGCATAATATTTTAATGAAGCATTCCTAAAGGAAAGGGAGGTACAGGCTATAAAACAGTTTCATAAGTCTATGGAACTACGGAGATGGGGATAAACAGGAGTACAGACCACTTGCCTGAAGGTGATCACTGTGAACAGTGTGAGGAAATGCACTATAAGGAAGAGCAGTGAGGGAGAGGGGAATTTGACCCAGTAGATAAGTTATGACTCAGATTACTGCATTTTTCAAAAAAGACAACCAAAACCTTTAGAATTAGTGATGTAAATATAAGATTAGAGTAAGTGACTATAAAAAAAATCCTGAGGCCCATTATAAGGGCTTCCTTTTGTTCAATGAGAGTCAGAGAAAGACTATAAAACTAGGTCCTACTAAGAGAATAAGTTATTTAATCTACTCTTCTTATCTAAGAGTCAAAATAATGGTTTTGTAAGAGGCTCCAACAAGTCTCAAATTTGGGCAGGAACAGATACACACATATGAATATGCCTACCACAAATGTGTATATTAACAGTGGTACGGTATGCAGACACCTGATAAGTCTTCCAGTTAATTTCATGTACTAGTGAAGAAAACCTAATGTAACCAGACTATTTGATATTTTTAGTCATGCTTTAAGTTCAAGGACAAATTTTAAGATATTAATGCAGCTTAGTTTTTCCTCATGTGAGACCACAAATGAGTGCTAGCTCTTTGGCAGCAAACTACGAAGACAAGTGTGGTGTATGTTTGCCCAGGGAACCAATTTGAGTCTCAGGGTCTGAGGCTCAGATGGGGGCTGGTCACTAGGCAATCCTTCTAGCAACTGGCCATACTGCCTGAAACTCAGGACCCCAACAATGAAAATAGGTGCATATCATCAATCTTGACTGCTGTGCCAAGCAAGCATGACAAGCTGGTACAACATGGTCCATCGTTCCAGGTGTGTCTAACAAAATCAATCATCAATAACTAACATAAAGAACACTTTGAGGACCACACTCCCAAAGGTTAGTCATGGCTCCCTTGGAGACTGGCAAGGAGTAAGCAACTAGATCTACTATGCTACCTTTCATCACAATCCATCCCCATCTCTCTTTTTCTTTTAGTCTTTTTTTTTTTTTTAAGTAGGTTCCATGCCTAGTGTGGAGCCCAACATGGGGATTGAACTCATGACCCCTGAGATCAAGACCTGAGCTGAGATCAAGAGTTGGGCCCTTAACCAACTGAGCCAGCGGGTGCCCCCCACCTGCATTTCTTGATCAAGGTCTTTTTAACAACAAAATAGTCACAGCTATTTGGACTTCTGCAGTTAGTACAGCATTTATACATAAGCTGCAGTAAGAACAACATAAGCATACCTAATACTTGCAGAAGCCAATGAAGGGCGTAAATAGGCTTCTTTCAATCTGTAAGACCATTTCAAACATCTTTATATTGATGTAGCAGTTTATCTGTTTACTCCCTTGTTCTATGACTACTTGAACTTTGTGATAAACCTGTATAGAGCCATTTAATATGGTAATGAAACTAAATCTAATTCTTCCTCAGGCCAATCACTCTTCATTGGTATCATATTCTTTGGAGGTTTTAGTTCGGTTTCCCAATACATTTGACTATCACATGATTTATTTATATAAGGTAGTTGAATTTTGCCAACAATACTAGTATTACACCATATCACAATATGGTTAGGATACAGTTTGGTTTGGTTACAAAATAAATGAGGAAGTATCACAGAAGTGTTTATTAAACCTTCCTAGTAGAATTGTTCTTTGCCCATATACTAGATATTATTATGGACAAGTGTTATCACCAGTGAGGATGATTCTGTCATTTCTAGGTTCCATGTTAGCTGAGGACAAAACCAATCATTTGGCTCAATTCACACTATTATAAAGTTATAGGTTCCCAATGACTATTATGCAGGAAGGCCATCTCCCTCCCGTGAAGAATACATGGGTATCATTCAATACTATTCCTTCTAGCTCATCTTATTTTGGTCCATCCCTTTGGTCAAGATAACTTAGAGATCAGCAATGTAAGTTACAATTTCACTCAAAAAATTTCCACAAAGTTGGGGATCTGCATGTGTCTCAAAGATGCTCTCCCTGAGCTTCCGTAGCTAAAAACGGGAGGCCATTACCCCATGGGTACTTGGGCCTCCATTTGTAGTAAAATAGTTAAAAGACCCTGTTGTGTCAGAAATATGCTCTTTCCCAGTGTTGAGTGCTAGCCTTCTCTAGCATTAGGTATTGGGTCTGTGTGACCATATTATCAAGGCTTTACCCTTTTTCCAAGTGGATTCCCATTTTTTCCCTCCTGGCAGATGATTCCTTCCAATGTGTCCATTTCAAAGAATAAATTCTTTTCTTCTGAAAAGCACTCTTCATCAAACGTTAATTCAGCTTCTTCCATTATACCTAGGTCAGCTTCTATTTCACCTAGAGCCCTCTTTCATTTCACTAGCCAATGTTTAATCCAACACATGCCTTGTTGCCCCTGAGTATTAACTGCTTAAGCACAGTTAGGATACATGCACTATACACCAAAATTCTGGGTGTCTCATGCCAGAGTCAAGTGTATAGTGGTCACTCCCAAATTCATTAGTTTGAGCACACCACAATCTTCCTGATCGCAGGTTAGAGTTGTTCCCAGTGTGGACACAAATCCACCATGTAATGCCTGATATGTTATTTTCATTCACAACCTATTGATACTTTTCATTTGTTTAAAAGCTTTCTATGCACAGAAACAGGGATGATATGTGTTCTCACACATCATACTATGACATATCAGGCATGTGGCCACTACGTGCTGTCCATCATATTTGGGCATCTTGGTCATCAAAATTTATGATTATGCATTTATCAGTTTGTCTGACATTATATACTATGCATTATGATAGTTCAGAGGAAAGACAATCCTGAATATTCTAATGAATTCCTCATATTCTAACGAAGACAAGTTTCTATAACTCAGTTTCATTACCATTTCTACCTGTAAAATGGTAATAATGCAGTCAAGTATTTAGTGATTGTTACAACCATCATGTACACCAAGCTCTACCTTTTGAAAATAAACAGGAAGTCAGGAAAACTGAATAACACATAAATGACATTGTAACACTCTAGAATGTTAATAAGCAAAAGGGATTACCAGTCATATATCTAATCCTTTAGTCACCAAAGGATACACAGATATAGCCCACTAAGCAGTGAAAGAAGCCCTTTCCAAAGCCTTCTCTAAAAGGTGAGAAGTATTAATGCTACTCTTTTGTTTTAAAGATTTTATTTATTTGAGAGGGAGAGAGAGCGTGCGAGCGCGTACGCACGTGAGCTGGGGGAGGGGGAGAGAATCTCAAGCTGACTCCAGCGCTAAACACGGAGGCTGCCGCTGGAGCTCGATCCCATGACCCTGAAATCATGACCCGGGCCAAAATCAAGAGTCAGATGCTTAGCTGAGCTATTCTTGACCATTTTTACACAATTTTCATAAAATACATTATAAACTATGAAAATTACTTAAATGAATGATGAGAACAGAGTTAAATATTCAATGGAACTTATGTGACACCAGTCAGTTCTTTATAAACTGTATTGCTTTCTGATGGGGTTTAAGGCCATGTTAACAGATTTATTATAGCACTTAGAATACAGAAATACATACCCCACCATGAACATACACAAACCAAACACTCTTGTCATTGTATCCATAACCTTTAATAGTCATACTGGATACCAATTTCTCTCCAACCTCAGAGATAAAAACAGCCCAATATATAAATGTCAAATATTAACACACTGTGAAACTATTGAATGGCTTGGCATAAGAATTTTAAACATCCTTTTGACCACAGCTAGTAACAGGCTGAACCTGCCACCAATGTGATAAGCTGCTTCTCTGAAGAGAGGAACAGAAGTCAATTAACTTTAAACATTGAGATAATCATCACTCATTACCACATACTGGTGTCTAATCTTTATGAAGTTTTTATAATAAGATTTCAATTTCTAGTCTGTTCCTAAATTCAATTAACTTCAATATAGAAATCTTTACTGCTCTCCCACTCCCAAATAAATTGGGTTGACCTTTCCTTCTTGGAAAAAGAGTACATAAGTGGCCAGAATTCCATTGCTTTGGGAGGAACTTCTCAGTACATACAAAAATGTATTCCTGCTCTTACTATATGATCAGCTGAATGCATTAAATCCCTACTGAGCCTTCTGGAGAAATAGCACGCCACTCCATTGTGTTGAGAATACTTGAGAGGCGGAGGAGCTAAGAAATGATGATGGCTTGGACCAGGGTGGAAGCAACAGAAGTGGTGAGAAGTAACTGGATTCTGGATACTTAATGAAGGTGGAACCAACAGGATTTGCTGATGGAAGTTATATGGGAAGTGAGAGGTAAAAGAGAAATAAAGATTTCTGGCCTGGGGTCAAGAGAAGTTCTTTTGAAAAGGGAAGCAATCAATAATAGCACGTTTGTGTGTCCACAGTGACAGAAGACAGGGCAGACAACATAGGGTACAGACACAGATGCACACAGATGGGTAGCTATGGCAGAAACAAGGAGAAGTACTCTTTGGATCACTTCAATTTCCTCAGTGGAATAAGATCCAAACTACAAGCAAAGTAAAGTTGAAGGAGGTGCTGGAGGTTTAAGGAGAAAGGAACATATATGATTAGTTACCTGTGAAAGCCGGGGTGGGGGTTGGGGGCAAGGTGGCTCAGAAAACGTGGTGTGATTGTTGGCAGCATTAAGGGCTCACTTCGAGTTTGTGGTCATAAATTTAAAGTGAGATCAGTCTTACTGAGGCCAGTGTTTTTCTACTACTTCTGAGTGCAGGCACAGAGTAAGGAGGAAGCAGGATTTAACCAGGGTTGGATTTTGACAGCAAGTGTAACAAAGAGAGAGAAGGGCCAAAGGAACTGAAGATGTATACATGGGAGTGACGATGGGAGTGACCATGGAAATGAAGGTAGGGAAGGAGAGAAGTGAGGACATCAAGGGGATGAAGGACAGTTTAAAAGTGCTAGGATCAATGGCACACAACCACAGGTAATTCCCTGGTTCCATGATGCTTCTGTATTTTTGCTCTATTAATTCTATACTTTGTACCTATTTATACACCAGTTGTTAAAATATGATATAATAGAAATTATGAATATGTGACTGGAGCCTAGCACTATATCATGTACCATCAGATCTTTAAACCTGCCTTCTCATGATATTCAGCCTAGTCTCTCTTCCCAGCCCTGATCCCACATGCAAATACACGCATGCACAGACACACACATGCATGTAAATTAACAGTGGTTACCTTTTGGTGGTGACTGCAGTTTTTTTGTTATATGGGGTTTGGGTGAAGGTTTTTTCCCTTGTACTTTCTGATTTCTAAATTTTCTATATTGAGCATGAAATGCTTTGGTAATTTAGAAAAAAATTAAAAGAACATATGTATTTACACTCATATATAATTAAATGCTGGCTATGCTCCCTAATGAGGTGTCAGAAGACTTAATCAAGCAGGATTAAGGCCATAGACAAATTACAGAAAATAAAACTTTTGAGAGGATGGAAGCTGGTATGCTTTAAAAACTACCAGTTTTCCTAAAACATGCATGGATCACTCTCTAGCAAGTGAAATATATTAAAATGCACGGTTCTGAAACTACAATTAAAAGAGTATTTTTAGGGCGCCTGGCTGGCTCAGTTAGTGGAGCATGTGACTCTTGATCTTGGGGTTGTGAGTTTGAGCCCCACGTTGGGTATAGAGATGACTTAAAGATAAAATCTTCTTTTTAAAAAATAAAGTATTTTTAGATTGGAAGAAAGAACCACTACAAACCTGTTTCCTGCTTTGAGCTCTTGCATTCCGTAATCTTCGAGCAGAATAAAAGATAAAATAGCCCACAGTCGCTGCCGTAATAATAAAAAAGGACACAGAAACGAAGAAAATTGAATAGTGATTCACCCAAGGGCCATGTTTTTTCCCTACTTCAATGACCATTGTTACTTGTATGCCTCTTTGAATAGATTGTAGAATTTTTGTGCCTTTCAGATTGCCAATCATGATCGCAACAATGTCTCCTGCACCTGTAAAAGAAAAGAAATTCAGTTTTAGTTTTGGTAAAGCATTCTGAGTATAAAAATCCAATTGCTAAAGTGATTTTACAGTATTCCCAGTGAGACAATGGAAGGATACTCATTCATTCAATTAACGTTTATTGGGCACCTACTATGCATATATGTTATAGGGGATATAAACATGCTGAGACTTGGTTACTGATCTTAAGGAACTCATAGTTTATTTTATTTTATTTTTTTTTAAAGATTTTATTTATTTATTTGACAGAGATAGAGACAGCCAGCGAGAGAGGGAACACAAGCAGGAGGAGTGGGAGAGGAAGAAGCAGGCCCACAGCAGAGGAGCCCGATGTGGGGCTCGATCCCACAACGCCGGGATCACGCCCTGAGCCGAAGGCAGACGCTCAACCGCTGTGCCACCCAGGCGCCCCAGGAACTCATAGTTTAGTAAGGACACTATGATATATAACAAATACCTCCCCTCTCTTCAGGCTAACCACCTACAATTCAACAGTATTGAGTTTAGGGCCAAATTTGCCTCTTACATGAAGGCTTTCTTAAAGATAAATAGCCCCCCAGGTGGTAGAGAATCTACTATCCTAGGGAATCTGAGATTTGGGAAAGATAGAAATACTTAACTACATATTTTCCCAATTTATAAGGTGATAGACTGTCTCATGAGCTCACTACTAAAATGTACAAGAACTTACATATCAGGAGCTATGTAACCTGAGATAAATGTTTACGAGCCTAAACATACTATATATAAATATATATATATCCATGTGCCATTTTTCCATATCCTCTAAAGCAATATAAAATTTGTCCAAGGTACTCTAAGGTTTTGCATGGACCTAATCAGGTTAGCAATGAATAGAACATGTAAAATTAATAGTAACATATGGTTCTATTCAACACCAACTAAGGTCAAGCCTGAAATTAGACTATGCTTATTACTTAGTCTAATAGTCTAAATCTTAGTCTAGAGGCTTAATCTCTTTAACACCTCCCTCTCTACCCCCAACTATATAAATCTTGTGAAAAAAATAAAGGACAAACATTATCTTTCCCGGTGTTGTAAGAACGTCAGATTACTCATGCCATTCCAATGCTTATCAAGGTTTATATTCCTTCCAGTTTGTACGACCTGAGACCAATAATCTTAAGCAAAAGAATAGAGTTCTTTGAATGTTAAGAGATTACCAACCAGAGAAACCTCCCACTGATACTAGGTTAAGGTACTAATCTTGGTTAATGATCAAACTCCAATCTGGAATAAACACAACCCCACACCCACCCACACATGCATGCATGCATGCGCACACACACACACACACACACACACACACACACCTCTAAAAGGCTTAATCTCTTTAGACTTAACTACGTAATTTTCTCAATTTATAAGGTAATAGACTTTAGAATTTAAACACAAAATTACATTACTAAAACAGTATTCATACTTTCAATGGTCAAAATAAGAGCACAAACCTTAAATGGCAATGTACATAGCAGAATTACTACCCGAGTAATCCCTTAAATTTATGGTCCCTAGTGGCCAAAGTCTTCAAAAGATCAAGATGGTCTTACTTGAAATTACTAATTCAAAAAACAGATTCATAGGGTATTATTATAGATTCTTAAAGTTCTAAAGACACTTTTTAAAATATATGATAGCCATCCAGTTAAAACCTTTTACAACTTTACTCATTTGCCAATACTTAGTTTGGTAGACATTGACAACTACTCTCTTCTCATTTACATGAAGAAAATCTCGAAGGCAATGGGAAGTGGAGGAGTCTGAAACGCCTTTTGATGTATCCTTTTCCTCTATTAGTATATGACCCAAATATCCCTTACAGATCTGGAGAATTGGCTATTTTGCAAGAGAGCAGCTCATTTTTCTATTTAGGAGCTTTACATTTCTAGATTTCGGACTAAAAGCACAGATATTATTTCAATTCTCTTTTGTCATTATTTGTTTTTTCTCTACAAGCCATCTGTCAGGAAAATTTTGGGTTATAAAGATTATGTAACTCAGTATTCATTTCTGATATTGTAACCTGTATAATCTTTGAAAGTGAAGATAATTCTAAAAATCAAGCTTTAGAATATAATTTTAAAGATTTCTTTTAAAATCACAGATGTGTCCTAAGCTTTTTGACTAATAGAAATAAGTTTTCATTCCTTTAGACGATATGAGGTGGGTGGCAGGGGTGGATGCTCAGGAACATACGGACCATTGTGGTCAGATGGAGATTAAAAAACAAGGACAGTCAAGAAATGTACTTTGTCTACACATAGGGAAAAATGCTGTGCTTCAATTGCCCCAAATTCATATTCATACATGCTATATATAGTCCAACTATCTATTGAATTAGTTTTCTAATCATATACAAGACCTATTTCTAAACATTCTTACGCTTCTCCGCCTCCCCACACCTTTTCAACTATTTAAAAATTGCTCGCTCCTTCTCTTCCCAATCACAGTTAATGGTATCACAGCCTTCTGGTCATCTGGTGTGAATACTCCGAATCCTGTCTGAAATACTCACTGCTAACCTATTCAGTCCTATAGATGCGATTTCTTTGGTGTCTCCCATTATCAGATCCTTCCTTCCATTCCTGCTGCCTTTTTAATATAGGTCTTCATAATTTCCTTGCCTGAACTCCTTCAGTAATCTCCTAGCTCTATACCCAATATTTCCCTGTCCTTTAAAATTTCATCAGAGTTTACCTTCCTGGTTGACTTTTGCCATCACTTGATTGCATCATGACTCTTTCTGGCTGTAAAGTCTTTCCTGACTTGTTGGCCTAGCATTTAAAAGCCTTTTATGATCTGGTCCCAACTGACCTTTCCAGTTTGATGTATCTCCACTACAACCCCATCTCATGAACACTCAGATTCAGGCACATGGCATCGGCTCTTGTCATTCATTTTTTATAATTGTCCTTTTTGTTCATTCTGTTCTCTCAGACTAAACTTTCCTACATCTGCTGACACTCCACCCTCCTTCTCTGCCTGTGCATTACTCAAATCCCAGCTCAAACGCTGCCTCCTATATTCTTTTCCCAAGTTCCAAGAAAGAACGTAAATGTTCCCTCTGTTCCCTTGTCGGTTGGTTTTTAACCTTTATCTAGTACTTTATTTTGCTTCGCATTTCAATTGGCGTGTTGTAGTCCCTCTCTAAATTACAAGCATCTTAAGGACACAGGCTGTCTTTTAATGAACTACAGTAATGCTTTCCTTTAACTGGTATTGTCAGGGAATTAGGCATCCTGCAAAAGTGAAATTTCCAAGTAACAAAAAGTTTGCACAAATAATTTTAACAACATTTTAAAAAGTAATCTATACTGTCCTATTTTCCTAATTAGGATATACTGATTATGATTTATTATTGACAGTGGATCATCTTTGTGAACCATTATTTTATATGGTACTGGCAAGGTTATTTGTCCCCAAACTGTTATGATTTTTCATCAAAGTCATAGATTTTTGGAGCTAGAATGGACCTTAGAGATCACCCAGTCTGACTCATTTTTGAGTTCTCACTTTGGGTAATTTTTTGAGGGGTGGGGGAGGGAGATTCTCACTTGTTGCCTCTAGCAGTGTCTATCCCTCTTTCTAATTATACTTCCAATCTGCTTCCAACTCTGAAAAGTCAATGAAGCTTTGGTCTAAAGAAAAAGTAAAATGGGCTTCCAAAGAGCTGGAGGGCTTCAGTTGCAAGTACCCTCTGATATTTATATTGATTGCTCAGTGACATTTTTGTTTGCTTCCTGAATCCTGGCTATGCTCTGGATAATTGAGGTTGCCAGATAAGATTTATCTATAAACCAGACCCTGTTCTAAGTGCCCTACATGTATTAACATATTTAATCCTCATACCTACCCTATAAGGTAGGCATTGCTATTATCTCATTAAAGATAAGATCGACTAACTTGCCTAGGATAACACAAGCTAGTAAGTACAGAACTCCTATCTGAACCCAAGCAGTTTGGCTCCAGTGTCTCTGCTCTTCACCACCAGTCTACATCAGCTATCTTCAGTGAAACCTAAAGTGATTATTTTACTGTAAGAATGAAAATTAAACAGATACATTCAGGATGGGGGAGTTGTGGCAAATATTTAACGAAGAGGAAGCCTTGATTTGTAGTGTGTGCCAATTTCCATGGTATAAATAATTCTCCCTTAGCCATATGAGTGCACAGTTGGGAAAATATGGGTACAATTACCTTTTTTCCCCCAAAGATTCGTTTATTTTATTTGAGAGTACGCTCCCGCTGGGTGGGGCAGAGGGAGAGGGAGAGGGGAAGCAGACTCCCCGCTGAGTGCAGAGCCTGAGAAGGGCTCAGATCTCAGGACCCTGATATCATGATCTGAGCTGAAAAGCAAGAGTCAGATGCTAAACCAACTGAGCCACACAGGCGCGCCTGGGTACAATTATCTTGACAGCATTCACTCAATTCAATAAGGAATCCTTGAACTTGCTACTTAAAAATCATTAACAACATCATGTAGCTCAATTTTTTTTTTAAATTTTCACTTTGCTACCTAAAATATTTTGGGAGAAGGGACAGATCAGGAATACGTAACAATTAAGCAGAAGAAATACTCCAATTTCAAATGTTCAACACTGAATAATGGTTTCTGCCTGTGCCTATCTTGGGAACAAAGGTAATAAAATAGACTGTACCAACTCTTATACTCTTACGGAATATCATTCAATTAAAATGTTAATATAAATAAAGTGTGTCGATACTTGGCACTACTGGTGAAAGACACTTCCCAGTTATTATTCATAATATATAGAAATATGATCTAGGATTCTGCTGGTGGCCAAGCCCTTTCATTTCCTTCAAAAAGCTAATGATATTACGGTTTTGGCCTAATCTTACTTATTTGTGAACACAAATTCATTGAACAAATATTTATCAAGTATAAACTATGTAGTAAGTTCTGTGCTTCTAGACTGCCCCCCACATTTAAATATTAATGTGTCAAAATATAAAATAAATTCTAAAGCATTTTACAATATATGAAATATTCTAAGTATAATGATGACATACTTACAGCACCGTGGCATTCAAACACAAAATGCAAGGGGGTGTAGAACGCTGTTCTAGTATCTCTTTCAACCAGTATTCCACTTTTAATATTAGAAAAGAGAATATTTGCAATGAACGACTTACAAGATTAGTAAGGGCTATTGAAGGCCAAAGTAGCTCTTCCAAAACCAAGTTCACATTCAATACTGCCCAACATCTTGATAATATAGTGAGGTCAGCACTTCTGAATTCACTCATATGTAGGATGAATAAGATCTAGGTGTGAAGAATTCCAACATGATTCTCCAACAAACATTTCCTCCATTAGAAAATCTGGAACCAATTCAAGTGGACTTCTGAATATTAATTTTGTTCATCGTGGCTTTCAAAGGCTCAGTTTTCCCCCCTATAGCAACTAGGGAAGGTCAATGTATTTCAAAGAGGAACACTAAAGGTCCTAAGACCAAGGAGTCCTAAGTGGCATTTTTAAAACTAGTAAAAAAAAATTATGTGAACTTTTAAGCCCAACTAGCTTATCTTTCTTCAAATTCCTGTTCTGTGACTTTTTTGCCCCCTTTTGATTATTGCCAGCCACAGATGAACCAAATTTAGGTTTCTTACATTGACTTCCTCACATCAACTCTCGATTAAAAAAAAAAAAAGTTCTATCATTGTACCCCAACAGACATAAAAATGATTTCTCAAAGGTATTGGAAATATAGGTCTGTGGTTGACTGGGAATCAGACAAATTGGTACTGCACACCTCTTTAAATATGTCATTATGCTCCTAACTAGCGTTTTAGTTAAATTCAAGTCTGTTGCGGGATATGAAACAGGCATTAGTATAGTTTAGCTGTTGGGTAAAGCAATGGTTAACATTCTGTATTGTTACCAAATTACCTTTTGGGGGGAGGGATGGTGACAGCAAAAAAGACTAAAATCACCTTTTATTATTATTCTTTTTTAATTTTTAAATTTTATTCATTTATTTGTCTGGGGGGCACAAGCAGGGGGAGTAGCAGGCAGAGGGAGAAGCAGGCTCTCTGTTGAGCAGGGAGCCCAATGTGGGGCTATAATAATTCTTTTAAGCCAAAAAAAAAAGTGATGCTGAGGTGGACAACCATGGGTAGTACGACAAGTTGCCTTTCTTTCTGCCTGAACCCACAGATACTTCTGCTAGAGGTTTTGAAAATAATACTACATTATGGAATAGGTCTCAGATTTGATACAGCACCAAAAAACCTCTGGCACTGAGAATCTTCAGAAAACGGCATATTAAAGACACTGGGGAATTAGAAGCAACACTGTTCAAAGGTCACATTTACATAATTTGTGGATGACAGGTCATATTCACAGGTAAACAATTCTTAGAATTATTTAAAAATACCTAGCCCTGTCTGGACAATTCTGATTTTCATTAGGGTAGGTTTAGCATATTGTTAAGAACCAGAGGGCTAGATCAGCATTTCTCCAAGTGTTTAGTCTCAGGACTCCTTTATACTCTTTAAAGTTATTGAGGAATCCAAAGAACTGCTGTTTATGTGTATTATTTCTATTTATAGTTACTGTATTAGAAATTAACACTGGTAAAATTTTTTTTAACATTGGAAAATTTTTTTAATATTTATTCATTTAAAATCACAGTTGTAACTAGATGTTAATGTAATAGACTTTTTTTTAAAAAGATTTATTTGAGAGAGAGAGGCGCCCCCGAAGTAACCTTTCTTTAAACAGCTCCTTTTTAACTTAGAAGTACTACTGATAAACAGGTTATTAAGATTTGGGTATTTGGACGACCTTTGCTAAAAATTGAATGAAGTGAGCCTGTCATTTCAAGGAAAAAAAATAAGAGTATTTGTTGCTAATGGTAAAATGTAAGTGTTCAAGGAAAAATTAGAATTTTTTTTAAAAGATTTTTTTATTTATTTATGTGACAGAGAGATAGCCAGCGAGAGAGGGAACACAGCAGGGAGTGGGAGAGGAAGAAGCAAGCTCCCAGTGGAGGAGCCCGATGTGGGACTCGATGTGGGACTCGATGTGGGACTCGATCCCGGAACTCCAGGATCACGCCCTGAGCCGAAGGCAAACGCTTAACGACTGCGCTACCCAGGCGCCCCATAATTTTGGAAAACTTTTATCTACCACGTGAACTTGACAACTTCCTGATACTTAGACTTTTCTGATGAGATCAGTGGTGATATTAAATAACCATGATTTTTTGATATTGTATAATCTTGAATCACTGTAAGATCTGCATAACTCAGTGAATCAGTACTTTCCAAACGACCAATGCAGAGTACAAAACCATGCATGGATAAAGGATCCATTTGATATGTCAAGACAGATCCGTGCATTTTCATTTAGTACAAAGAGTTCGTTGATACGGTTTCAACCTTGCACTTAATGTTTAAGAAACTGCCACTTGTTGAGTTTTGGTGCAGTACCAAAGAAGATGTTTACAATTATTTTTTTAATAATTGCTACTGATAATGTAATAATTTTAATAATATAGCTACTAAGTGCTATAAATACAATTTTCTAATTACAAATCTGCATGAGTACAGATTTCCTTCATATACCTAAACCAGAAGAACAGATCACAATCGATCTAAAGCAGATAGGAAGATCCAGCAGTCTTCTATTAAGTCTGACATTAAAGAGGTTTGCACAAATGACAATGCCATTCATTATTTTTGGGGGCAAAATATTTTTAATTAAAAGTCTATTACGGGGACCTGCGTAACTCCATTGGTTAGGCATCTGCCTTCCACTCAGTCATGATCTCGGGGTCTTGGGATTGAGCCCCGAGTTGGGCTCCCTGCTCAGCGGGGAGCCTGCTTCTCCCTCTCCTGCTCCCCCTGCTTGTGCTCTCTCTAATAAATAAAATCTAAAATAATAATAAAAAAAAAAGGTTACTTCAGCTCACGACTCGGTCATATAAGTGCTTTTCCTTCAGACAACCATCATACTTTGGTATGTTGCAGAAGTGCTTTATGCCTACCTCCCATTTCATCACACAGAATATTTAAAAAAAAGTTGTGCATGACAGGGCAGAGATTTAATAAAATTAATTATGCTTATTGATTCATCAAGGACTTTCCTAAGTGAAACTGGAATTTTTTTATTATAAATACATAGAGGTGTAGTATAAGATACAGTTTGGTGCCTCGGTCGTAATTTCTGCTAAGGCACCAGCAGTATTTTCCCACCATTGCTTTTACCCCACCTATGTAAACATCAACACAGTGAATATGGCAAATTATGTGTATGTATTATTATGAAAACAGTTTTCAATTCATGGACCCCTGACAGAGTCTGAGGGACCACTGGTCCCAGATTATATTCTTAAAACTGTTGGGCTAGATGAATGATCCTCAAATGTTAATATGCATGATGATTACTTGAGAAACTTGCTAAAACATTGAACTCCCTGGGCCCCATTCCCTGATTCAGTCTGTCTAAGGCCAGACTCAGAAATCTGCAGTTTAACAAGTTCTCTGGGTTCTTTTGCTGCATGTGGTCTGTGGCTCATACTTTCAGAAATACTGGGCTGGAGTTTGAATTATAGTTTGATGTTATGATCAAGGAGTTTCAAGATAGTGGTTCTCTCTGGCCAGATCAACACTAATCCTTCACTCTGCATAGAAAAACTCTGCCAATAGAATTATTTTGTTTTTATCAGTAAGTACTTTGTACAGAAAAGTTTGAAAATTAGTCACATCAGAAACAGGCCCATTCCTTTCCTGTTAGAATACATCTCTACTGCCTCTGCATTGTTTCTTACCTAAACGTCTATAACAACCTCCTAACTGATCTTCAAGCCACCAGTGTTAGCCTCCAATTCATTCTTCTACAGCTACCAGATACATTTTTCTAAAAGGGAAAAATGTTCATATTATTCCTTTGCTAACGGCCCTTAAAGGAGTTCCAGTTCACCTACAGAATAAAGTTCAACCTCCTTTATAGGATCCCGACCCATCTGGGTTAGGAATTCAGCTTTTACACTGTCTAGTGCAGACTTCCCTTGAAGTTATCTCGTTTTTTTGAGGTTTGCTAACTATGAACTCCTTCAGGTTAGGGACTGGGTCTTTCATCACTGTATCGACAACATCTAGCAGAGTGCCTTGCACCTAATATACATCAAATAAATGTTTTGATAAATGCCATTTTAAGTATGCATTATATGTAGTGATAATCTGAATCTTGATTCAATCTAAAAACAAATTTATCCTTCAAGATAATTGTGGTGAACAGAGTCTAAGGTGCACCTCCTCCTTACAGTCAAAGACAGCATATCTTGCTTGATAGGGCATGTCTGCCTACAGCAAGGACATATATATATACACAGATAAAAAGTTAAACACTAATTCTACTCTATAGACTTTTGGGCTTAATGTGACGCCTACTGCCACAGTGCTGATCCCACTGAAACCACACACTGCCAGAGCAGCACTAATGGTAGCAATAATCTCTCCCCAACCTGGGGCCTGACCATACCTCAGTTTCCCATTTACATTCAGCATCTAGGACAGATGCCATTTCAGCCCCAAGCTCAAGTTAGAACCCAGTCATCCTGGCTCACTGGGAGACTGGTAATTTAGCCACTTACGAGGAGGTTCAGAGGACAGAAAAGAGAAGTCTTGAAACAGCCGGGAGAGGTTTAATGTCTATACAACCTTAAACTTGTGCTGATACTAAGGAGAAGAAAATAATAAGATATGCTACTGCAAGACTGTGCAGAAATTGTAGTAAATAAGTTATTTCATTAATAGGGTATTCTGTAATTGTATTAAAATTTTTATGCTATAAAGTTCTATTGTCATAGTTTTTGTTTTGGGGTAGTAAGGTTTCTAGAAAGCAAATTCAACATTTGTTGTTGCTAGTTATTAATGTTTTCTGGAGGAAGGTTAGTCGGTAAACTCTACAGCATCAATGTATTTATTCAATCCTTTGGGATAATAAATTGTGCAATATCCAGAGCTGTTCAGAGTCTGATAAGATAAGAATATGTGATGGTGCAAGATGAAGCAACTACTGACTAGCAACATATACACCACAGGTTAAAAACAATTAGAAAGATATTTGTCGGGCAGTAAAAAAGGATAAACAAGAGATTTAGGGGTTTCGAGCAAAGGAAACTTATACAAAGGAGTGTAAGAAATTATGGTGATCCTTTGTCCTTGTATTAATCAGTTCTGTTTCCCTGTAACAGGAGACCTTGGGAAGGAGAATTCCAGTGAATAAATTGTTGCTGTAACCACGGGGAAAATATGAGCACAAAACCAAGCCACAGCCTAGACTTCCAATGAAATTGGGACATGGTCTTCACTACTTGCCACTTCACCCTCAACCTTTCAGACCAGGTGACACCTGTACAAGAACATATGGAAGGGACATGCACTTTGTACCTTAAATATTTCCGAACTCTAGGGAGTGCCATTTTTGTGCAGATCTAAAAGCCCCATCTAAATTGATGTTTTAGTGTCAGACTAAAATATCATTGGCCAAAAAAAAATGCAATAAGGGCTGAAAAGGGGAGCTCCCTGGAAGGAAAGAACCACATCATTGTTTATCTTTAGCTACTCCCTGCTCACTCTTCTACCACAGTATCCAGCACAGTGCTGGTCATAAAGGGTATTCAAAATTGTGTTTAAATTGGAACTTCCTTTTGCACACATTCACTTCAGTTATAGTTTGTGATAGGGGACTTACACTGGAAATTTCATTAATCATTAAAATTGGGAAGAGCATTGTGCTTTGAGATCCAGTATTCATTGTGACCTGGCCATAAGATCCCAAGGGTACAAAAGTCACAGATGTCCCATTAGTATTCTATTAGGTCTCTAGATTAGAGAAAAAGAGAATTTGGTATGTCTCAGCAGAAATTTTGGTATCATTTAGTATAAAAATTCATAAATAAGGACACTTTACTAACGGAGAATATTAAATTTCTTCCTGTATGAAGTATTACAAAAGCTAAATTTTATACCAAGGTCCACATACTAAATATAAAAACAAACATCAACTGGTCTCACTTGTGTTTTTATGCTTTCACAATGAATTGTTTCTGAAAGTCAATAAGGAAAATAAGCCTAGCCTGTAGAGAACTACACTTTGAAGTCACACTAACTTGATATAAAAGGTATCACATTAGTACAAAGAAATATAACTAAAATGTTTGTCATCACGGTTGAAAACATGCTGTTCTTATCAGAGTGAGATAGGTGGTTTAGTCACTCTTTGACATTGACAATACTTTGATACAGTTAAAACCTGAGGCCAATCTAATAAAATAAGTGAGGAGAGAAGGAGGGAGGAGTTATCAAATGCATGGCAATATCAGTGTTTTCCACATTCTATTTCAGGTGGTAAGGTGTTTTAAGAGAAAAAGGGTTCTATAGATCAGTAAGTTTAGAACATAACCCTTGGAACAAAGTTGAACAGTGTTTCTTCAGCTTATCAGAGGCTCTGAGAAGCTGTGCAGGGATCTGCATTGCCAATCTCCAAAAAAAAAAAAAAAGTGCTACAGACGAGGATGTTGTTAAACTATCCTTTAAAGAACCTGGCTGTGTAGTACTTCATGTTTTATATGTTATCTGATTTCTCCCTCACAATAACTCTATGAGGTAGGTATGATTATCACCTCCCATTCTCTAGATGAAAAAACTGAGTCTTAAAGAGGTTAATCTGGTTACGGTTATAAAGCTATTACATGACAGAGTTGGGATTCAAATCAAAATCCATCTGATTCCTAAGTCCCCTCTCTTTGTCACTGTGCCATCAAAAGGTCCACAGCCATTTCTATTGTTTTAGCTTAACATCTTGATTTTAAGGAGTTGTTGCTGCTAAAAATGGAAATGCACAGGAAGTAGAACAAGACAGTTGTTTGAGCTTCTTGATTATGTGATTTCTCCCTGCGTTTCTCAAAAACTGTCCAGAAAAACAGCAATTTGGATGTCATGGGATCCCCCCCGCTGCTTTCACATATAAAACAATTATATATCTCAAAATATGGGAGTAATAGCTGCAATAACCAAAGGAGAAATACTACGTTTAGTAATAAAACTATTAGGAAAAGTTTCAAGAGAACTAACATTTGCTCAATGTCCACTCCATGTCAAATACTTTATTTACAAAATCACAGAAAATGGGCATTGCTATTCCACTTTTTACAAACAAGATCAAGGAAGTCCAGGTTCACAATTTGCCCAAGATTACATGTTTATTAATTGGTAGAACTGGAATTCAAGCTAAGCAGTCTGACTCAAGGACACCCATTCTTCCATTGTAATATGCTATCTTTCAATTTCAAATAGAACACATTCATCCTTGGTACACTAGATTGAAATAAAAATAGAGCAATCATGAAGCTTTCCTTATCATCAAAGAATAATCTGTTAGTCTTTAATTACATTACTCAAGGTAAGTCAACAACCTCTTCTTCATCAATTCGACCAAAAGGCATCAAATAGGAATGGCAAAAAGGGTTGAAGGATGGGCCCTAGGGCAAGGGAGGTGACTGGTGGGGTGGCACAAGCCAGTTTCAGTCTCTCTTAAACATCCTGTCCTCTTGCAAAAATGAAATGATGGTGGTGGAAAACAAGACTTTGGAATACCACTAAACTCAAAGTATTTTGGGACAATGTTAAATATAGGTTGCTCATAGATCTATGAATGAAGACCTCATTTGATATAATCACAGTTTTCTAGCCTTCCTTGAAATGATAAGATCCTCTAAGATAGAAAAGATGTACTACTTTGAAAATATATTTATGGCTAAGTTACAAATCTCAGTTATGTTCTCAAAACTTTCAGGAACATTACAAATGCTATTAAAATAAGCCAACTTCTGAGATCACCATAGGTTAGACCACAGGTTAGGAAAACAAAATGCAGAATCCTTAAGGTGAAAACACATGGAAAAGGTAAGGTTGAGCTAGAGTCGACGTTACAAAGAAAATAAATAAGCAGAGAAAATTCTAAACCAGCATGACCAGGACAAATATAATAAACTGTATCTCACCAGGCTATCATTATGAACAAAAGCCACACAGAAAACCCTAATGGGTTGTGTTTCAAAAATTCATTTGTAAGTCAGTTGTTGGGAAGTAGAGGCAACACACTTTCCCATAGTAATGTTGCTAGACAGTCTTTGGGTTCCCAAATGAGCCCATAAATGATCCCATGTGAAAGGCTTTGAGGACTAAAAACTGCAAAGCAAATGTGAACTATTATTTAACCCGTATTTGTAATTGTAATTGTAAAACTTTTCAGGAAACAGTATCACTGGAATACCTAAAGCAAAACGAACAAAAGCATTTCAAATTTATCTTAAATATCAGGACATAAGAAAATACATATTTAATCAGGAGGATTACATGGCTCATGGGGCATTTTTGTAGAGATTGTAGGAGTAAGTTATGGACACATTCAAGGTTATTAGATATGAGAGCAGTGATTTGTTATGATGTTTAATTTCACTTCAAAAGAAGTGGAACCACATAGAAGGAAGCTCAGATATTTTTTTTTAAAGATTTTATTTATTTGACAGAGATAGAGACAGCCAGCGAGAGAGGGAACACAAGCAGGGGGAGTGGGAGAGGAAGAAGCAGGCTCATAGCGGAGGAGCCTGATGTGGGGCTCGATCCCACAACGCTGGGATCACGCCCTGAGCCGAAGGCAGACGCTCAACCACTGTGCCACCCAGGCGCCCCGGAAGCTCAGATATTTTTTAAGATTTATTTATTTGAGAAACAGAAAGAGTGTGTGAGCTGGGGGAGGGGCAGAGGCAGAGAAAGAATCTCAGGCAGGCTCCCCACTGACTTACCCCCCCCCCCGAAGTGGGGGGGGGGGCTGATTTTGGCAACCTGAGAGATCATCACCTAAACTGAATTAAGAATCAGATGCTTAACCGACAGCCACCCAAGTGCCCTGGAAGCTCAGATTAAAAAAAAAAAAATAAGACGACAACGAAGATGGGGCTCCAAGAGTATGTACAGGTGTGTGTGTGTGTGTGTGTGTGTGTGTGTGTGTGTGTGTAAGATTATCTAAGGTAGAAATAATCAAGCTATGAAAGGCAGGGGAAAAGAGTGGAAAAGTAGGATATAAAATCTGTCCTCGGAGGAAAAGAAGTAGTACAGAAGGTACCCTTGAATTTGAGTTTCTTGTGCAAACTGTTAATTGGTGGAGTTTTGTCTAGCAGACTATCACTTCAAGGGAAATGCTAATTTTAAAAACAAGTAATTCAATTTTAATAACAAGTAATTCAATTTTAATGATGTCTTTACTCTAACAAATTTTCCTCTTTTCTTGAATGACAAAAACTATTGTTATCAGATGAACCCAATGTGTCATAGGTGAAAACTGCCAATATATCGGATTCTTTATACAAAGCTGTTAAACTTAGCACTATTCTTATAAGTACTGAAAAGAATAGGTATTAAAGGTGGCAAGTGAGGGGAAGCAGGTTTCTTAGGGGAAAGAAATAAAAATACCAAGAAAGGTGAGAGGTGTGTATATGTGTAAGGGGGAAAGAAAAACTGTATAAATAGTGATACGAAGGGTAAAGAGAAATAGTTCATATTAAAATAGAAAAAGTCAGTCTTTAAAATTGTTTAGTGTTCAAGGTTATTTTACATACGAAAAAACCAATTAGTGTTAACAAGAAAGGACCACATTAACAATCATATGGGTAAGATATATTCAAAAGGCCAAAGCAATTGTTTAAATTCTCATAATAGTCTGTAAATCATTTCTATTACCAGATATGATTTGTTCCTGTTGTTGCTATAGTCACATTATTAATGCTTTCTTTAGGATTTACCGATGCTATAAGAATATTTTGGGTTTTTAAAAAATGACTGATTTTTTTCTTCTTATAAGTATAAAATACATTCAGTATAGGAAATTCAGAAAATACAGAAAAACATAATGAAAAGAACAAGAATCGCCCATAATTCTACCAATCGGAAATAGCCAAGGTTAACATTTTCTCTTTAAAAGCTAAGACTTTTTAGTTGCAGGCAGCATTTCACTAAGCTACTTCAACATTTTATCTGAAACAATAATGACTAATATCTTGAGAGAAACACATACATATACATACACACACACACCATCAACTGAGTTCTAGACCATCTTCTTTCAAAAAAGCTCAAAATAAATAGGGTTAACTCAAAATCACAGATTTGTAGCTAACTTGAGCATTCAAGCATTAAAACCAAGTAAATCATGACTGGGTTCTGAACCTAACGGCCTCCATGAAGTCAGGCATGAATCACCAAACTTTGTTTTCCAAAGAAATCAATACTGTAACAAGCCTGTGGGTAAATCCAAGCAGCAAGCACGTGCCATGATATATAGAAAGACATACATACAGCTTAAAGAGAAAAAAAGAACAGGAAATAGAACAACAAAGAGCCCTTGTGCTCTGCTCTGCTCATAGGGTTCCAAAGTGGGTGTTAACAGCAAAATGTGGCAACTCTGAACTGGCTTGGTAACTGCATCAAAAAGTGCATGTCCTCTGAGCTTGGAAAGAACTCCCCTACAGTATACAGCTGAGGACCACCACCGTTAACTCGCTCCAGAGCAGCGAAGGCGACAGTTTCTGTGGGTGATGGAGTTCCTACCCCGTGCTGCAAGAGCTCGCTCCCTCAGGACCCAAAGTTCAAAACTTCTTCATCTTGGGGTAGGACGTAGTCTTCTAGGGTTCTGGCACAGTTCTGTTTCTTGATCTAGGCGCTTGCTGCACAGGCATGTTGACTCTGTGAAAATCCACTGAGCTATAGACTAAGGACTTCTGTATGTTTTTGGTATGTACGTTATACTTCAACATAATTTGCATATACAAAAAATTCTTCATCCCCAGATAATATTTGTGGTGTCTTGTCAAGGACACTCTGGGCAAAACTCCAACGGTGTACAGTTCAGTGGTCATCATGAAAACAAAAAGCCATCTTAGCCAATGAGGTGCTACTTAACCAAGCAACAGGGAAGCTAGGTGCAAACCTCATTCGTGACAAAGACATCGCCTATAGGAATATCATGGGAGACAAGGAACTAAAAGCACAAATGGTGATCAAACCTCTCAAAAGATCAAGGCCACAACAGGTAATGTATATGGGTTAGACCAGAGCACGTTTATGGCTGGAAGTATACATTTAGGTAAAGCTCTGTAGAGAATATTTTTATTTTTTTATTATAATATTTTTTTATTATATTATGTTAGTCACCATACAGTACATCCCTGGTTTCTGATGTAAAGTTCAATGATTCATTAGTTGCGTATAACACCCAGTGCACCATGCAATATGTGCCCTCCTTACTACCCATCACCAGCCTATCCCATTCCCCCACCCCACTCCCTTCTGAAGCCCTCAGTTTGTTTCCCAGAGTCCATAGTCTCTCATGCTTCATTCCCCCTTCTGATTACCCCCCCTTTCTTTATCCCTTTCTTCTCCTACCGATCTTCCTAGTTCTTATGTTCCATAGATGAGAGAAACCATATGATAATTGTCTTTCTCTGCTTGACTTATTTCACTTAGCATTCTCTCCTCCAGTGCCGTCCATGTTGCAGCAAACATGCAAAAGAATGAAACTTGACCGCTCTCTCACACCATACACAAAGATAAACTCCAAATGGATGAAAGACCTCGATGTGAGACAGGAATCCATCAAAATCCTAGAGGAGAGCATAGGCAGCAACCTCTACGACATCGGCCACAGCAACTTTTTCATGACACATCTCCAAAGGCAAGAGAAACAAAAGATAAAATGAACTTGTGGGGCTTCATCAAGATAAAAAGCTTCTACACAGCCAAGGAAACAGTCAAAAAAACTAAGAGGCAGCCCACGGAATGGGAGAATATACTTGCAAATGACACTACAGATAAAAGACTGGTATCCAAGATCTATTTTTGTTTTAAATGCTCCAATTCCTATCCCTCCTTGTCACCATTTCTTCACTTCCTTTCTGCGGTTAATGAAAGAGAAGCTTGATCCTTACCCCCAGTCAAAAACCACCCCCTTCAACTTATAAGGAAATCCTCTATTTTTAATTACATGGGGAAATGCTTACAATAACAAGCTGGATACAAAATCATACATACAGTATATAATTATAATTCTTTAAATATATATATGCAGAGCAAAAGAAGAAAATGACAACAAAAACACCCCAAAATGCTAAAATAGTTATAGCTATGGATTTTTATATTTTCTTTAAATTGTATTTTATTTCTACATTAATACTCATAAAAACAACCATTATGATCAAAGCAGGATATAAAACCCTATCTATACATGAAAAAGGAGACAAGAAGGATATTAATGGAATCGTGGAATTATGCATAGCTTTTAGTTTTAGTTTTATACTTTTCTGTATTTTCCAAGTTTTCTGCAAGAAGTATGATTAATTTTATCATCAGAAATAACATGGAAAATGTCTTTGATACTCCCCTCTGTTTACTCCATTTAAGCCTGGGAACAGAGATTAAATATGGCATTCGGTAGGAGATAACACATCTTCCAGGGACTGAGGGGGGGCGTGGAGTTCTTTATGTGCTTAGAAAAACAATTTGCTGATCGAGCTATGTTTCTTTTTTTCTTTTTAAGGTTTTTATGTAATGGAATTCCACATATCACCAACATGTTTAATGGAAGCATTTTAATTGGAGACATAAATTGAATGCTGGAGTAAACCAAGTTTTTTAAAATGAAACAAAAAAACAGAACAGGGAAAGTTCAATGTAAATACTCATTCTCGCTATCTCTTTGTTACTTAGGTCATTTTGTCATTAAAACCCCATAAACTGGCCTATGATGGTGATCACCATAAAATTAGGGAGCTTGCAACCTGGAAGCATTTGTACACTCTTATTCCTCCTACTTTACCTTAATTATTTCGTATATTCAGGCAAGAAGCACAGTACGCATACAATAGATCCTTCAGAAATGCTCAATGAATTCAACATTTTTTAAAAGATTTTACTTAAGAGAGACAGGGCAAGAGCAAGCGAGCATGAGCAGAGAGAGAGAAACAGACTTCCCACCGAGCAGGGAGCCCTGATCCCAGGACCCTGAGGTCATAAACCTAAGCCGAAGGCAGATGCCTAGCAGACTGAACCACCCAGGCGTCCCTCAGTGAATTGAAGTTTAATCCCCTTCCCCATTCGATACTTTTCTAGTGAATCTTACGATCCTCTGGCATTCTTGGGTATTTTTTTTTTCATTCTTGGGTACTTAGAACAACTCAACAAGCATTTTCAGAGCACTTACAGTACAAAGGTTCCCATGAGGAATATGAAAATTAATCAACCATTACAAACCAGTGGTAAGGTAAGACATGTAAACATGTTAACTACCAGCAAAATGCAAAAAGTACTGTAAGACATGGAGTGCCATGGGAGAAAAACAGAAGGATTATTTTGGTTTTGTTGTGGGCTATCGTGGGAAGAGGAAAAGAAGGAATTGAGAAAGGCATCAAAGACGAGGAGGCATCTGTGTTGGGTTTTGAAGGATGCGTAAGTTTCTGGCCAGCAAAGCTGGGAAGAAAAGGGTATGGAGGCAAAAGCAGAAGTACAAACAAAGGAATGATAATGGCGAAGGACAAAGGACATTTAGGGGTCAACATGAGAGAAGAGGTATACAAAGCTTTGAAAGTGTGTTGGGATCAGATTAAGAGTCTTGTGTGCCATGCTGGGAAATACAGTCTAAAATTTGTAAGTAATGGCCTTTGGAGCAATGACACAGATGTGATCAGAGCTGTGTTCCAGCGGCAATGTGGAAGAACAATAGGAAGAAACCAGTGGAGGTGAAGACCAATTAGAAGCCCAAGCATTTGTTCCTATGAGAAGACACAGGAACTAAAAGCAGGGTAGTAAGGGTTCAAAGGGAGAAGGGGACATTATGTGAGAAGATTTAAAGTGATAGAATCATCTGGATGTGGCAGTTATTTATCGGAGACGGGGCTGCTGGTGGCCTGGGTGTGAATGCAAGGAAGAAAAGGTGTTAAATGAATAAATTAATAAAATAACAGAAATGAAACAAAAGAGAAGAGAAGCAAAAGACTGGGAGAATTTCAAAGGAGTGGTCAATAGTGTGAAATATGGTACTGCAGAGATATCAAAAAGGATGTGTCTAGAAGTTGATTTTGAGACAGTACTTTACATTGGCAAATCATCACCATCCAGTCTCTTCTCATCCTCTTTTGAACCTCTCTATTAAAAAAGGTTCTTTTCAAAGTCAACATCCTAGGAAAAAAGAAGAATAAAAATTAAATGTCATGTGGCTGACAAGGGACTGGGTGGTGATAAATCAGTGTAAAATATTGTCTCCAAGTCCTTTGTGAAGGAGAAGACTGGTAGCTTGAGGGAGAAGTAGCTATATGAAAAAAGAATGACAAACACAGGCGGGCCCGAAGATCATTTTCTTGTAAAGAATTCAGCCGACTCACCCTATTCCTAAAGTGTTAGAGTTAAGATTTTAGGTAATGTGGACTTTGAAGTGCTCTAGGCTATTCATCTTCAAATTATGTACTACCAACATCAGATTCCATTTTTGTTTTCTAAAATACATTTATTTAACTATCTTAATTGTGATAAAAAACACTTTCTTAGTAGCTTCCTATATGCCAGGCACTATGTTAAACACTGTATTCCCATTATCTCATTTAATCCCAGTGATCTTTTTTTTAGAAAAAGAATTTATTTATTTATTTGTCAGAGACAGGGAGAGAGAGAGAACACAAGCAGGGGGTGCAGCAGGCAGAAGGAGAGGGAGAAGCAGATTCCCCGCTGAGCAGGGAGCCAGTCCTGAGGCTCGACTCCAGACTCTGGGATCATGACCTGAGCCGAAGGCAGACGCTTAACTGACTGAGCCACCCAGGCGCCCCTCCCAGCGATCTCATGAGGCAAGGTTATCATCATGCCCATCCTAAATAGGAGAAAACAGAGACATAAAGAAGTAAAATGACTGGCCTAAGATTTTAAAAATACAGAAAGTCCCTGACTTCCGACGATTCAACTTAATGACTGTATCAAAGCAAAATGCATTCAGTAGAAACTGTACGTCACGTTTGGAACGTTGATCTTTTCGGGAGCTAGCAATATGCAGGAGATATGCTCTCGTGATGGTGGGCAGCGGCAGCCACCTGGGACTCCCAGTCAGACATGCGGTCACGGTGGTAAACAATCTGTACATTTATATCCCTTCTGTACCATACAACCATTCTGTTTTTCACTTTCAGTACAGTATTCAACAGATTACATGAGATAGCCAACATTTTATTATAAAATTGGCTTTGTGTTAGGTGATTTTGCCCAACTGTAGGCTAATGTAGGTGTTCTGAGCACGTTTAAGGTAAGTTAGGCTAAACTATATTTGGTAGGTTAAGGTGTATTAAACACATTTTCGACTTAATGATATTTTCAACTTACGATGGGTTTATCAGGGATGTAACCCCATCCTAAGTCGAGGAAGTTCTGTAGTAAGTGGCAGAGCTCAACCTCTTAATATGTTCGACCTGTCTTTCAACAACGTATACAAGCAACTGTTTAATACATCCCATCGGAGACCACCAAATCACTGACTTAAACTGCTTGGTTTATTCACTTTTTTTTTAAACAGCCCTCAGGAATAATGCTTCTCCTGTCATGCCTTTGAATATGTTTCAAGTTCCTGTAAATGTGTCATGGATTTAAAAGGTTGTGGCTCTGCTCAGGTCTTTCAATTAATTCATGTCTGCGCATGTTGACTCAAGGAAAATTGTACAAGCAAGTACCTACACCACTTCAACCCGTGGGCTGTGCTCAATTAGACAGCATGCAAGGCTCAGGCCCATCTGCCCATCTGCCAAGGCAGAACAGTCAGTTGCACAAGAGCATGTGCAATGTGTCTCACCGTGACAATCCTACGTTTTACATGGCTTTCGTGCTTACTCTGAGTTCTGCTGGTTTATCTCAGTCTCAAACTTAAGATATATGAATAGTGATTAACCTTGGAAACCAAAATTTTCTCCTAATTTTCTTCCAGGATTCTGGATCAATTTGACTGAAAAGTACCCAGAGACTGCAAGACAAACTGTTAATAAACATCTATTATTTGCAATTATTTATCTGTGTGAATCAGGGTTTTCTGGACACTTTGCAACCAAGATGAGGTACGGGAATAAACCGCATGGGTTGATACAAGGCTACAACCAACTTCTGCGACATTTTGGTAGATATAAAAAGAGCCTCGAGGTGCCTGGGTGGCTCAGTGGGTGAAGCAGTCTGCCTTTGGCTCAGGTTGTGATGCCAGGGTCCTAGGATTCAGCCCCACATCTGGCTCTCTGCTCAGCATGGGAGCCTGCTTCTCCCTCTGCCCCTGCCCTCCCCCCACAACCCAGCTCGAGCTCCCTCTCTCTCAAATAAATAAATCTTTAAAAACAGTCTCATTTTCCTAATTGATTGCTCTTTAAAGTGGAGCTTCTCTCCAATAAACAAAAGTTTTAAAGCAATTGCTCTAAACCAGTTAGTTCTGTTACTTGAAAGAAATGGGTCTTCATGTCCCCAGGCCTGTGATAGGTGAGAGTATGGATGGATGTTCAGCATAAACTCAAAGGACAAACAATTCAAGCACAGGCTCTGGGAAGAGTGGGTCAAGAGAGGTTTCATAAACAACGACGACGACAGCAATGGCTTTTCGACACCTGGTGGCCCTTGTATAATTCAAGCCAATACACAGTGAGTTAATCAACACTGAAACCTCAATCCCACCTCTTTGCCACGAAGATCTCGGATAAGTTGTTTCTGACCAGAGATTACAATGAACCCTAGGCTTACTCTCAGGAACGAGCAAAGCAAAACACACAGAACTTTGGGAACGAATGTTCAACAACACACGTGCATGAAATGCAAAGTGATTTTCCCCCCTGTGTTGAAAAGCAGTCTCCCAGTTTCTCTAGGAGTTTAGGGAAGAAATGTGATTCTATACTTCAAGTAATTAGTTCGTTTTTTGATGGCTAGTTACCCTTATGGTAAAGTTTACTATAGTTACGTCGGGAAGAAATTTTTAAAGTCCCAAAATACCTTTCTGAGTGTATTTTAATTAGGTGGTCAATACGTAGGGCTTTATTTCTATATAGTATCCTGAAACAAAACAGCCATGATTATTCAAACTAACAGCTGCATGAACATTTATTTGTATGTTTTTTGCATCCTGTTAGCATTAACCTATTGTAATAACTTTAATTGAGTGTATTATTATCTCTTAGGTGGTTTAGATTTATTATTCTTAAGAATCATGGCAATGTAAGTATCTCCATCTTACAGATGCAGAAACGCAGACTCAGTAAAGTTAAAGAACCCGACCAAGGACACAAAGCTATTGTGTAGTAAAACCAGAATTTGATACCCATTCTTGACTACAATGCCTGTGCTTTTCCTAGTGCACCATATGGTCTCTGAATAACACATGAGTAAGATGTATGGAGAGTGCCTGGCACTCAGTGCGAGCTCAACAAAAATTAATTTTATTGTCCCTCAAAAGCTATCGGACAAATATAAGCTTACATTCTTAACAGAATTAGGATGAAAGCACCCTAAATGGGAACTTTAATTAAAGGGTACTCTTCAATTCCCAATCATCCATGCACATGAATCTCATTTGGAGGAGACAAAGTCAAACCTTTGCATTAGGTAGCTAATGGAAATGTAAGGACTTTAAATTATTTTACCAAATCCTTCGTCTTCATTTTTATTAAGCTTTAAAAAGCAATTTCATTCTAACCAATGAATTATCAACCAAGGGTGATACAGCTGCTCCTTTAATCGATATTCAAATCTAAGAATCACAGCAGGTTAGAGCTGAAAGGGATCTTAAGAGTTCATCTAGTTCGCTTTTGCCTCTGCGCACTCTGCCAGTTTGGCCTCCACCTTCTCCCCCTCTACTATCATTTGGCTAGTGAGTAATTTGTACAAGGTCACAAAGCTGCTAGAGGCAAAGAAGAGACTAAAAGAACTTAGATCTCCTGAGTTCCAGTTCAGTCCTCTTCCCATTATGCCACCCAGCCACTCAATGCCAATGCTCTCTCTAGGCAGGGCCAAACCCACTGCTTTTAAGAAAAACACAAAACCTCTAGCACTTAAATAAGCAGATTCATCTCCCCAGTGATTCCCTAAAAGGCTAATCCTATCAGCTAGCCTTTACTGAGAAGGATGATGTGTTAAACTCTTTACAGGCGTTATTTCATTTCATCCTCAAGGCAAACCTGTGGGAGTAGTTCTTTCTTAGTTATTTCCCTTTTGATTGATGAGGGAACACAGACTCAAAGACTTCAAATAAGTTGCCCAAGGTCACAGGACTAGTTAGCAATGGAGCCGGAATTTAACCAAGGTCTGACTTGGGCCCCAGCTCTCAACAACTATGATATATTGCTATTATGTGTCCCTTCCCTTCTATCCAATTTTTTTCTTTGTCCTTTGGGACTTAGGATCGTACATATGCTAAGACTACCTAATCACAAATAAGGTTTCTGGAAGAATCACCGAACAGGGAAAAAGAGTAACCCACAACATCTCCGCAAATTGAAGACCTACCTGGACTACTTTTTCTCCCAAAGTCTAGGCCTTTGCTACCCTCATGCACAAAGCTCTTCTTTCTTCAGTAACATTAATCACCTGTTTCGCCACTCAATAACCTAAATCGGATCTTTCAAAAGCCAACGAAAGCACTGATACCGACAATCACCTGGGACCCAAGACCCCCGGGGTTAGAGAAGAGCCCAAGAACTAGGCAAAGTTTCCGCCCAAACTGCAATGAGGTTAACAGGGCACAGTAACACAAGCTCGTACCTGAAACTAGGAAACATGGAGAGAAAAACAGGGAGAGTGGAGGGAAAACCTTGCTTTGGGCCTGAGGCCCTTAAACAGGAAAAGAGTGAGGAAGGGATTTCCAGGCCGCCTTCTCTCCAGTCATTATTTCAAAGCCAGTGCCCACCACCAAAGCAGCCCGTGCAAGGCACTCTTGGTGGAACACCAGGAAAAGGCGACGCGAAGAGCCCAAACAGTCCTTGAGTTGCCAGCCTCCGCACTCCGTTTGTCTTACCCTTTTCCACCAGACAGGCAAATTCTGGAGGATTTTGTCGCCCAGCCCCCCGCGCAGGGTGAAATCTCGGGAAGGAGAGGACCCTGCCTCACTCGGTGGGGACAGAAAGGGCACTCGCTTTCCTTTGGAGCAAGGGGACAGGAGGAAGACAGCATGGAGGAAAATAAGAAAGAAAAGAAAAAGGACAAAAACTGGCCCCAGCAAGGGGGTTGATGGGGCACAATGTAGTAGCTGCACTCACCCGGGTGAGACATGGGGATGACCTCATTGCGCGTCCCTGGGAAGTTAAAGATGACGGCTCCAGACGCCCCTCTCTCGTAAGCCAGATGGATCTTGTCGGCGAAGGTGCAGCCCCCGCCGCGCTGGATGAGGGCCAACCAAGAGACCTGCACGGTGCTTCCCCAGTCCCCTGGGACCGTGGGCACCGTGAAATTCGTGTGCGGGTTACAGGCGTTGAGCGCCCCCGGCCCGTCGGGCGGCACCAGGACCCCAGCCACAGGCTCGAGCGGCGAATCCTGGCCGTACACGCCCTCCTCGCTCAGCTCCCACACTGTGCGGTTCACTCCGGTGTGCGGAACCCGCCAGGACACGTTGAGGTACGCGGTCCACACCGCCTCGGCTCCCCGGGAGCCGGGGGCATGGGGGCTCAGAGCCAGCAGGAAGCACCACGCCAGGAATCGGGAAAAGCCGCAGCCGCCGCGGCACAAGACCCCGGCCCCGGGCGGCGGCCCCATGGCGCGCGCGCTCTGCTGTTCCCGAGGGCCCCTGGCACGCGCCCTCCCGGCTCTCGGCAGGACCCCGGCCTGGCCCAGGTGCGCGCCAGGTGGGGAGGGGGCGGGGAGGGGCCGGCGCGCGGGGGAGCAAGGTGGGAGCCGCGGGGCACGTAGCGTCGGGCCGAGCGGTTGCGGCAGATGCAGCTCTTCGCAGCTGCTGTCCTCTCCGCTACTGCTGCGGCCGCGTCGGGCTCTGGGGCTTTAGCAAGAAGCTCCGCCCAGACGACTGGGGGTAGAGGTGGCTGGGAGGGAGGAAAGGACACTGCGGGATCCGCCTCTTAAAAGGGTAACGGGATGGGCAGGCGTTAGAGTAGGCTCTCAGGCTGTGTGGCCAGGTGTGTGGCGGCGTGTTTAAAAAAAAAAAAAAAAGAAGAAGGACAGGCCAGGAACTAGAGAATCTGCGACCAGAAAAGCTCTCCGGTAGGATCCGGGGCCGTTTTGGATTGCGAGAATGGGTTTTTCGCTCCGAACATTTGCCTAAAGGCCGTTTCAGGTTTAAGGTGCCAGAATGTCCAAGGACTTCTAAAAACCACAGATCCGAAGGGTCTGAGCTGGAGTTATGGGATTTTTGGGTAGGTGGGTGGTGCTGGGGGCAGGCTGTTTATTGATTCTCTAGAGGGGGGAGAGTCAGGAAAAGCGCGTTGTTACTTTGGGGGACGGAGGAGGAACCTTTCTCCTTTCCTGCTCCAGACAGGCGTCATACCTGGGTATTTTCTTAACGCTTACCTCATGCTAAATAGACTGACTGCATCAGAAGTCCCTTCTGAAAGTAATCTTAGTCCTCAGAAAAGAGTTACCCTTTCCATACACCTCAAAACCAAGCCTCTTTTCTTCATCTTCCAGAAACCAGGTTTACCCAAATCTATGCATCTGTACCATTCCTAACTTAACTACACAATCCTTCCCCATTTCCCACCAACTGAAAGGAGCCTGACTCACCTTGGGGATTCACTCATGGCACTATTACATTATGATTCCTCCTTCCTTTAACTGTATAAGTTTTATCTACCCTGTCAATTATTGCATTTAATAGGTGCTCCAGAAAAATGCATTGGTTTAAACTGAATTAATACACCTGTTGTATGACAGCGATGGATAACTTTGGACCCTGGGTAAATTACTTCTCTGTGCCTCAGTTTCCTCATCATCTGTAAAATGGGGATAATAATATTACCTACCTCATAAAGTTATTCAGACGATTAAATGAGTTCATACATGTAAAGTACTCAGAACAGTGCTTAACAGAGTGTAAAAAATACATCTGTTCAATACTATTATTACTAAACAGAGTCAGGGACCCCACCATACCTTTTAAATAATCTTAAAGTTGTCACTTTGAGATAAAAATCAGAGAAAATGATGTTCAGGATGTTTTAGCCACTTTTTCACTTTGAAGGGATATAATTCACTTTATCCAGCCCAGCGCTTGTTAAATTCCTGATCAATCACTCCCCTCAGTCCCTGGCCCAACATTTACTTAATCAATATTATTCCCAAAGATTAAGCATGGGACAGTTCTTCACTTGATACTCTTATGTCTTGAGAGAAACCTAGAGGAAAATCAACACCATAACTAAACAGCCCCCAGAATCCAAATAAATGGGCAGTTCTGTGAAGCATGAGCCCTATATACTGAAAAGGACGTTATGTTAGAGGTCAAGGCTGGTATGGGAGGCCAATAGCATGGCACCCCCAACTACTGATGATGTTAATCTCTGGGATAAAAATTACCTAGGGGGAAAGGAAAGAAAGGGTAGGATGGATCATCTCTAAGAAATGGTACAGTTCTAGAAATTGTCTGAATTTCTTGGTGAAGAACACTCAAAATTCAATAAATATTGCCTGCATGGCAATCAACTATATTGTACTTTAAAGAAACACTGTGTTTAAAATTAAAGAGATCTGTTATAAGGCATCTACAAAAATGAAGTTTGGAGAGATATTTGTTAGTATCTATTCTTAAATATTTACGGCACATCAACTATATGCCAGCCATGGGCTAAGCATTGGGGTAAAAAAAAATCCAATAAGACATTAACTCTGCTGTCAAAAAATTCATAAATTAGCTTTGATGAGACAAACAAGCAAACTGATAGTTGCAATATAGAGTGCTATATGTATATAGTGTAAATGCTATGACAGAGGTGTGCACAGGGCAGTAATGAGTAACAGAAAAGAGGAACCTCACCCAGACTGGGAAGTAAGGAAAAACTGCCCAGAGGAGGTTGCACTTGTGCTGAGCTTGAGAGGGTTAGCCTTCCTAGGCTGAGAATAATACAAGGGAATGAATGCACTGGGGCATGAAACTGACAATGTTGGGAGACAGCAAGAACAACAGGCTCTATAAACACAAAATGGTTGGAACCCAGAGTACAAGACATAAAGTTCTACAGGTACACAGAAGTCAGTTCTTGAGAGTCCTTTCATTTAAGCTAGGGAGTTTGGACTTTATCCAAAAGCAAGGAGTAATACAATCAGGGTTTACGCATGGAGTAATATAATCAGATCTGAATTGGAGAGATCATTATGGCTTCTCTGTGGATAATAGATTGGAAGGGACAAGACTAGCAGCAGGGAGCCCAGAGAGATTTTTGGTAATGGTCCAGATGAGAGATGAAGGTGGCCCAGCCGAGACCCAGGAGATGAAGAGAAGTGGAGAGATTGGAAATGTATTTTAGAGGACAAAAGAGAGGAATGAGTTAGGGATTGCTCTGAGGTTTTTGGCTTGGAAGACTGGAAGGCATTCAATAGGGAGGAGAGTTTTAAATGTGTAGAAAGGTTAGGAGGAGAGGTGAGCTCAGTGTAGACCTGTTGATCTTGCGGTGCCTATGATGTAACTAAGTAACACCGTTTGTTGGGCCGTTGGATTTTCTGATTACTGAACACCTACCAAGTGCAAGCTATTGGAGAGATGTAGGTATAGAGAGACAAAAAAAAAAAAAAAAAAGAAAGAAAAAAGAAAAGAAAAAGAAAAAAAAAAGTTCCCTGCCCTCAATGAGTTCGCAGTTTAGTAGGAAAGTCAGAGGTAAACAGGTAAATAACAGTACAGTTTAATAAATGTTATGACTGAGAAAAACATGGGGTGCTACGGCAACATGGGTGTGGCTGAGTCTTTAAGAACAAATGGAGTTAATCAAGCAAAGAAAGTAAGGATATTCAGGCAGAGGCAATAGTCTGTTCCTTGAAAACACCAGGAGCATTCAGGGAACTAACGTTAATTAGTCATGTGTGGCTGGGATGCAAGCGGCAAAGGGAGAGCCAGGGTAAGTGAAACTGGTCAAGTAGGTTGTGCCAGAACATGAAGAGTTTAGAAAATTGTGCTAAAGAGTGTGGACTCAGTGCGTATGTGCATACCTGCGTGCGCACACACGCACACACACATAAAGTGAATATGGCAAAATGATAACAACTGTTGAGTCTAGATGGTGGGTCTGTAGGTACTCACTGTACTATTTTTTCAACTCGTCTCTGTATTTTAAGCATTTTGCAATGATGAGTTTTAAATTGTGAATTTATATGGAAGTCAGTGGAGCAAATAGATGATTATTGTCAGACCTAGGCTTAAATGGAGCATCTGGGTTGTACGAGGACAAGATGGGAGGCAGAGCGACTAGTGAGGAAGCTAACTTCCACAGCACTATTTGGGAGGTCTAGCCCAGTTGTGGAGATGGAGGTGTCGGACAATCATAGCTTCAAGACATGAACCGTTAAAATCATCCTGTGAACTCCCCTTGCTATGAGTCTGTTCTCACCAAGCAACCTTATTATCCCTTTAGTGCCTCATGTAAATATGCCTACAGGGAGATAATGCACTGATCAGCAAACACTAGTATCTGGTCCACTTGGAAGTTATACTTCTCATTATAAATTAATCAGTTGGCATTCTGGCATATATATTGGTCTCTTGGGACTTTGGTGAAGTGTGAGTCAGGCCCCAGGAGCCCGGTCTCTGGTTATACTACCAATCAAATTTCAAAGCCTACAAAGCTAGGAACCAGACTGCGCATCATGACTGCATCAAAGTCCTTCCCCTCTGTGGGGACTTGTCTGGATAACTCCATGGCTTTCTCCAATCCTGTGCCTCTGTCTCGCTGTGATTTCTTTTCAAACTGCAACAGAGCCCTGCTGCTAACAATGCAGTCTGTGGATCAGGGACATCAGCATCAGCAGGGAGCTTGTGAGACATGAAGAACCTCGGGTCCCACCCCAGACCTGCTGAGTCAGAACCCACGTTTTAACAAGATCCCCAGGTGATTTGTACACGTACGTATGTTCGAGAAGCCCTGGGGTAGACCAGAGTATTCCTGATGGGTAGGCAGCACCTAGCCTCTACCTGAACACTCCCAGTGTCAGAGTTTACCACCTGCCAGAGCATTGCATCCTGAGTAGTGCTACACTTTTCTTGCTGGAAAGTTCGTGTAAGTGCAGTTTGATTTTGTTTCAGTCCCAGGACCTCACCTTATTCATATATATACATTTCCTTATGCCCTCAAACCAAATGTCCTAGCCCTAGATGTGTTCCCTCGGGGTCCTACCATCTCCAAGGCTAATTAATAACAGCTACTGTTCATTGAGCGTTTACTATGTACTTTACATGTGTTATCTCATTTAATTCTCACAATCATCCATTATTATCCCCATTTGCAGGAGAGGAAACTGGCTCAGAGAGAACTAGCAACCTGCCTAAGGTCATATAACTAGTCACAGAACCAGGATTCCAGTGCAGTTCTGCATTAACAGCTGATAACAACTCAGTATCTTCCCGCTGGTGGGTGGCATTCACATTCTAACATTGCCTTATACCAAAGGAAGTTCAAGTGAAATGTTTCTTGTACGCATTTCAGGCACTGTAACCGTGAGGGAGACACACTTGGGCCAGGAGCCTTTTTGAATTCCTCAAATCCTACCACAAAGGCTCACCCTGCCAAATATTTGTATCAGCAATACTGGAATGAAAGCTGCCCTGAGCGGTGCACTATCTAATAATGAACTAATAAGCAGAGCAGCATCCTGCAAAAGCAACAGCAGGGCTCCACTGTGGCCGACTAAGTTTCCAGGCACACTGAGTCTGCAGAGGCACAGAGATGGACGATAGCGTTCAGCCTTTAATATGTCTGCAAGAAATGAGACATCACATCTGGCTTCTTACCATTAGATAAATGGCAAGGCACCATCTGGGACAAATAGTGTCCTGGCATCTAAGCAATGTTGTGGCTAGGCAACTCCACAACATAGGTGTAGAGAATGCACAGAGAAGGGATGGTAACACATTTCTGCTCTAGGCAGCTGTTCTGTGGATAGCAAGAAGAAATTGATGGGGGATGTGGAGAGAGCGAGCAGCTGCACCAAACCAAAAGCCCCAAATGGGATGGTGCAGGATACTTTAAAATGACATCACTTCTGAGTGCAGGTACATCTCAGTCAGCTCAAGTGGGTGTACTGCTATTAGAAAACAGGGGATCTTTTTTAAACCAAGCTTTCATGCACTCAAAGAAAAGACAGAATTTCAGAGAGGGGTTTTACAACAGTGCGGCTGCTATGTCTGAAGTAGTCTTCTCATATCCATAACGTTAATAGCTACCATCGAGAACATACCATAGGCCAGGTACTTTCTACCTGTAAGTATTATATGCTGCCTGTTACAGAAGAAGAAACTGAGGCTCAGGTTAAGTAACTTGCTGAAGTCACCCATGGTAACCAAATGACAGAATTGGAATTTGACCCCATGTCTTAGTACAAAGCTACACTCTTCCCATTACACTCACTTGCCACTCTATCCAACAGCGCCTTCAAAAATAGAGGTAGAAAGGCAATGTATTTATTGAGAACCTACTACGCACCAGACACTTTACGTGCCTTAATTCTATCTGTTGGTTCTTACAACAGGTGATAAAATCCCATTATAATAATTAGAATTTTCATTTTTCTTCAGATGAGGAAGATGAAGCTCAGAAAGGTACAGTATCTTGCCAAAGGTCACACAGCCAGTCTGTGGCAGAGTTGGAACTCACATTGGGAGTATGACTTCAAATTCTATGCCATTTTCGCTCTGCCGTACTACCTCTCCACATACGTGGTAAGGATATCATTAGAGGGTGGAAGGAATGGGTATTTTTTTCCTTTTTTTAAATTATGTTCAGTTAGCCACTGTGTAGTACATCATTAGTTTTTGATGTAGTGTTCAATGATTCTTTAGTTGCATATTACACCCAGTGCTCATCATAACACAATAAGGAACGGGCATTTTTACAGCCACATCCAGTGACATACTTTAGTATTCTAAGAATCCCCTCACCAGAGTGCCCTGATTTCCTGCTGTGCAGCCCCCAAATTCCTAAACCGAGATTATGAAAGTACGTTTAGTCAAGTGCTTCATTGTCATTTATAAATGCCTGCATCTTCCGTTGAGCACACTCACACTCATGAGTGTGTGGAGAGGAGTGCCTGAAAATGTGTCACATGCAGAAAGGGCATTTCGTGTCCACTGATGAAAACTGGTACAGAAAGGAATTGTACCGATGGAGGACAGTGCAGAAAATTTGTGCTTAAACTGGGTCGACTTGGTTGCTACTGGGGGATCAGACTACCTATCTTGAGTTTGGAGAGATGATTGAGGGGATCCCGGATTGCTAAAGAGGAACAAGGGTGGGGAAGAGCCCAAGGTATGGGGAGAAGGAAGGGCTTCAAGGGAACATTGGGCAGGGCCGGTGTTGGGGGGGGGGGCGGGAAATGACAGGGGAATGGTTTTTACCCTCCACTGCCAGTATCAGGACAGCCTAGTTGGGAAACTCATCTGGTCTCAGGCAGTCTCCTCTCTTTCCTTTTCAGGTTTGTTAAGACAAAGATTTCAAAAGCATTAAATCTGTGACCATAAGAGATTTACATATATGCTATTGGAAGACAGGAAAATAATTACTTGGGAGAAAATGGGAGAGAAAAATGTGGTTTTTTAAAAAGATTTTATTTACTTATTTGTCAGGGAGAGAGAGAGAGCGCGCACAAGAAGGGGTAGCGGCAGGCTCCCCGCTGAGCAAGGAGCCCGATGTGGACTTTATCCCAGGACCCCGAGATCATGACCTGAGCAGAAAGCAGATGGTTAACCAACTGAACTACCCAGGCGTCCTGAGAAAAATGTTTTTAATGATATGAAGTCTACAGATATGAACACATATCTGAACTTTACTTCCAACCCATTCCTGCTACTTAGTAGACTAGATTCACAGAACTCGCCCATTCCAGCCTTTGTTGTTATTTTTAACTTTGCTGTTGACTGGTTATGTGACACTGAGGAAGTTTCTCTTTCTTCTTGCTCAACTACAAAACAGGGATAATAATAATGCAAAATTACATAGCTATACTTTGAACCACGTAATGTTCCCTCAGATTAAAGCCTAACAAATCAGATCGTATATCTGAAGAAGTATTTCTGATCTTGCCACTGCCTAGGACAAATGACAGAAGGGAGTGGGCCTGGCAGGTGAGGATAGGATCCGTTTGCTAAGTTAGGAAGGGGGGAGTTCTTAAAAATGTACACGGGCTGTGAGGCTTTTGTTTAACCTACAGACAGAATGGGATTCATTTTTTTAAATAGGAACATAATTTGCTAATTCCCAGTAGGCCTGGGATTTCTGAAAAGCAATTTAAGAATAGGGGCGCCTGGGTGGCACAGCGGTTAAGCGTCTGCCTTCGGCTCAGGGCGTGATCCCGGCGTTATGGGATCGAGCCCCACATCAGG
>NW_024423319.1:41307075-41309191 GCF_017311325.1 Ursus maritimus
AGTATTATATGCTGCCTGTTACAGAAGAAGAAACTGAGGCTCAGGTTAAGTAACTTGCTGAAGTCACCCATGGTAACCAAATGACAGAATTGGAATTTGACCCCATGTCTTAGTACAAAGCTACACTCTTCCCATTACACTCACTTGCCACTCTATCCAACAGCGCCTTCAAAAATAGAGGTAGAAAGGCAATGTATTTATTGAGAACCTACTACGCACCAGACACTTTACGTGCCTTAATTCTATCTGTTGGTTCTTACAACAGGTGATAAAATCCCATTATAATAATTAGAATTTTCATTTTTCTTCAGATGAGGAAGATGAAGCTCAGAAAGGTACAGTATCTTGCCAAAGGTCACACAGCCAGTCTGTGGCAGAGTTGGAACTCACATTGGGAGTATGACTTCAAATTCTATGCCATTTTCGCTCTGCCGTACTACCTCTCCACATACGTGGTAAGGATATCATTAGAGGGTGGAAGGAATGGGTATTTTTTTCCTTTTTTTAAATTATGTTCAGTTAGCCACTGTGTAGTACATCATTAGTTTTTGATGTAGTGTTCAATGATTCTTTAGTTGCATATTACACCCAGTGCTCATCATAACACAATAAGGAACGGGCATTTTTACAGCCACATCCAGTGACATACTTTAGTATTCTAAGAATCCCCTCACCAGAGTGCCCTGATTTCCTGCTGTGCAGCCCCCAAATTCCTAAACCGAGATTATGAAAGTACGTTTAGTCAAGTGCTTCATTGTCATTTATAAATGCCTGCATCTTCCGTTGAGCACACTCACACTCATGAGTGTGTGGAGAGGAGTGCCTGAAAATGTGTCACATGCAGAAAGGGCATTTCGTGTCCACTGATGAAAACTGGTACAGAAAGGAATTGTACCGATGGAGGACAGTGCAGAAAATTTGTGCTTAAACTGGGTCGACTTGGTTGCTACTGGGGGATCAGACTACCTATCTTGAGTTTGGAGAGATGATTGAGGGGATCCCGGATTGCTAAAGAGGAACAAGGGTGGGGAAGAGCCCAAGGTATGGGGAGAAGGAAGGGCTTCAAGGGAACATTGGGCAGGGCCGGTGTTGGGGGGGGGGGCGGGAAATGACAGGGGAATGGTTTTTACCCTCCACTGCCAGTATCAGGACAGCCTAGTTGGGAAACTCATCTGGTCTCAGGCAGTCTCCTCTCTTTCCTTTTCAGGTTTGTTAAGACAAAGATTTCAAAAGCATTAAATCTGTGACCATAAGAGATTTACATATATGCTATTGGAAGACAGGAAAATAATTACTTGGGAGAAAATGGGAGAGAAAAATGTGGTTTTTTAAAAAGATTTTATTTACTTATTTGTCAGGGAGAGAGAGAGAGCGCGCACAAGAAGGGGTAGCGGCAGGCTCCCCGCTGAGCAAGGAGCCCGATGTGGACTTTATCCCAGGACCCCGAGATCATGACCTGAGCAGAAAGCAGATGGTTAACCAACTGAACTACCCAGGCGTCCTGAGAAAAATGTTTTTAATGATATGAAGTCTACAGATATGAACACATATCTGAACTTTACTTCCAACCCATTCCTGCTACTTAGTAGACTAGATTCACAGAACTCGCCCATTCCAGCCTTTGTTGTTATTTTTAACTTTGCTGTTGACTGGTTATGTGACACTGAGGAAGTTTCTCTTTCTTCTTGCTCAACTACAAAACAGGGATAATAATAATGCAAAATTACATAGCTATACTTTGAACCACGTAATGTTCCCTCAGATTAAAGCCTAACAAATCAGATCGTATATCTGAAGAAGTATTTCTGATCTTGCCACTGCCTAGGACAAATGACAGAAGGGAGTGGGCCTGGCAGGTGAGGATAGGATCCGTTTGCTAAGTTAGGAAGGGGGGAGTTCTTAAAAATGTACACGGGCTGTGAGGCTTTTGTTTAACCTACAGACAGAATGGGATTCATTTTTTTAAATAGGAACATAATTTGCTAATTCCCAGTAGGCCTGGGATTTCTGAAAAGCAATTTAAGAATAGGGGCGCCTGGGTGGCACAGCGGTTAAGCGTCTGCCTTCGGCTCAGGGCGTGATCCCGGCGTTATGGGATCGAGCCCCACATCAGGCT
>NW_024423319.1:41309201-41323571 GCF_017311325.1 Ursus maritimus
TTTAAATTATGTTCAGTTAGCCACTGTGTAGTACATCATTAGTTTTTGATGTAGTGTTCAATGATTCTTTAGTTGCATATTACACCCAGTGCTCATCATAACACAATAAGGAACGGGCATTTTTACAGCCACATCCAGTGACATACTTTAGTATTCTAAGAATCCCCTCACCAGAGTGCCCTGATTTCCTGCTGTGCAGCCCCCAAATTCCTAAACCGAGATTATGAAAGTACGTTTAGTCAAGTGCTTCATTGTCATTTATAAATGCCTGCATCTTCCGTTGAGCACACTCACACTCATGAGTGTGTGGAGAGGAGTGCCTGAAAATGTGTCACATGCAGAAAGGGCATTTCGTGTCCACTGATGAAAACTGGTACAGAAAGGAATTGTACCGATGGAGGACAGTGCAGAAAATTTGTGCTTAAACTGGGTCGACTTGGTTGCTACTGGGGGATCAGACTACCTATCTTGAGTTTGGAGAGATGATTGAGGGGATCCCGGATTGCTAAAGAGGAACAAGGGTGGGGAAGAGCCCAAGGTATGGGGAGAAGGAAGGGCTTCAAGGGAACATTGGGCAGGGCCGGTGTTGGGGGGGGGGGCGGGAAATGACAGGGGAATGGTTTTTACCCTCCACTGCCAGTATCAGGACAGCCTAGTTGGGAAACTCATCTGGTCTCAGGCAGTCTCCTCTCTTTCCTTTTCAGGTTTGTTAAGACAAAGATTTCAAAAGCATTAAATCTGTGACCATAAGAGATTTACATATATGCTATTGGAAGACAGGAAAATAATTACTTGGGAGAAAATGGGAGAGAAAAATGTGGTTTTTTAAAAAGATTTTATTTACTTATTTGTCAGGGAGAGAGAGAGAGCGCGCACAAGAAGGGGTAGCGGCAGGCTCCCCGCTGAGCAAGGAGCCCGATGTGGACTTTATCCCAGGACCCCGAGATCATGACCTGAGCAGAAAGCAGATGGTTAACCAACTGAACTACCCAGGCGTCCTGAGAAAAATGTTTTTAATGATATGAAGTCTACAGATATGAACACATATCTGAACTTTACTTCCAACCCATTCCTGCTACTTAGTAGACTAGATTCACAGAACTCGCCCATTCCAGCCTTTGTTGTTATTTTTAACTTTGCTGTTGACTGGTTATGTGACACTGAGGAAGTTTCTCTTTCTTCTTGCTCAACTACAAAACAGGGATAATAATAATGCAAAATTACATAGCTATACTTTGAACCACGTAATGTTCCCTCAGATTAAAGCCTAACAAATCAGATCGTATATCTGAAGAAGTATTTCTGATCTTGCCACTGCCTAGGACAAATGACAGAAGGGAGTGGGCCTGGCAGGTGAGGATAGGATCCGTTTGCTAAGTTAGGAAGGGGGGAGTTCTTAAAAATGTACACGGGCTGTGAGGCTTTTGTTTAACCTACAGACAGAATGGGATTCATTTTTTTAAATAGGAACATAATTTGCTAATTCCCAGTAGGCCTGGGATTTCTGAAAAGCAATTTAAGAATAGGGGCGCCTGGGTGGCACAGCGGTTAAGCGTCTGCCTTCGGCTCAGGGCGTGATCCCGGCGTTATGGGATCGAGCCCCACATCAGGCTCCTCCACTATGAGCCTGCTTCTTCCTCTCCCACTCCCTCTGCTTGTGTTCCCTCTCTCGCTGGCTGTCTCTATCTCTGTCAAATAAATAAATAAAATCTTAAAAAAAAAAGAATAAACATACTGATATTGTATCACAATCACCTACTGAGGCCAAGGCTTGCTTTTTTAGAAGCTCAAGTCTGCCTGAGTGTGGGCAAAGGCAGCCTTTGTATTCCAAGGGGCAAAGTCACAAATTCACAGCTGCCAACTATATGCATTAGGATTAGCCACAGCTGGCCAGGGCTCAAAACTGATCAATAACATGTAGTCAACAAGTAGTCGGCAATAAATGACCGGGCGCTATCACACAGTTGAGACAACTGAAATCGGCTGGCTTACCACTCATAACTCACGCAGTAATTAAGTTCTGTCACACCAGAATTAGGTAAGTGCTATGGTTATATTGGTTGCAGCAACTAGACAAGGGACAAGCAGGCCTTCAACAAAAGGGTATTTTGTGGCTACAAAACTTACTTTGGTTTGACTTCATCACAAATCAGTGTAAAGCCTAGAAACTTTAATGAGGAAAAATGCTACTGGGAACATCCGAAGGAAAAAAAAAATGTCCAGATCCACTGGAATCTACAAAATCACTTCTCCCTTAGCTGACAATCTTCCAATTAGCAGGGGGCAGGTTCACTTTTTTTCTAAGTTGTCTCTGCGTAACTTTGGGGGCAGACAGCATCAGTATACTTCATGTTCTTCATAGCGAACTAGTTCAGACGCGGAAGTCAGTGACTGCTTAATATTCTGGATGTTGTCAACTCTGGAGCCACAGAAAGCCTTTCACCAGAGGCAATGAAGTGGCTCAGTAATGTTTGCTCTTCGCGAGGGAAAAAAAAAAAAAGAGCAGAAATTGAAAGCCTGAAGCTCTTGTTTGTTTGAAGAAGAGGCTCATCAAGTTTACCTTCAATAATCCCACCAGTTCATTAAATGTCTTCGTTTTTCTGAGGTGGGGATGGCCGAGGTGTTTAGAGACCTGACGGGAGCAGATGTTTGCGCCCTACACCCGGGGTTTACAGCACAGCACCCTGCTGATTTCAGGACCTGCTATTTGGTTGGATTCAAGATGGGATGAAAACTTCACACACATTTCAAGAAGGTGGCTATCTTCAATCAGTGCTTTCAGTTATGCCCCTCATAGGCATTTTCAGCAGAGATTTCTAAGTTCCAAAACAGAGGTAATAGTAAAAAAAAAAAAAAGTGTATTTATGCCTGCTTTCTTTTTTTCACAGAATCTTACTCCTGTCACTGCAATTTGTATTAGGTAGCAGTGAACAAGCAAAGAAGAAGCAGACTTTCTTGGGGGGGAAAGTGCCAGATTAATTCCACCCGATCACTGCAGTCAGTATATAAATTTAGGAATGAAACATTTTTACTAACATTGACCCTTTGGGCTGACATACAAAATTGTAAGCAGTGAGTATCATTGGGCATGCAGGAATTATAATTTTCTCATTTGGAGTTTCAGTAATTAAAAAGAAAATTAATCTGTTCTCTAACTTATTCAGTAGAATAATAAATTTTGGGGGGCACCTGGGTGGTTCAGTCAGTTAAGCATCTGCCTTCAGCTCAGGTCATGATCCCCAGGGTCCTGGGATGGAGCCCCATGCCCGTTAGGCTCCCTGCTCAGCAGGGGAGCCTGCTTCTCACTCTCCCTCTCCCTCTGCCCCTCCCCCTGCTTGTGCTCTCTCCCGTGCTCACTCACCGTCTCAAACAAATAATCTTAAAAAAAAAACAAATAATAAACTTTTTTAGAGCTTTTCATGTCTACAAAGTCTTATGACAGTTGCCGGGGAAGATAAAAAGATCAATGCAACATGGTCCCTCCATTAAGTATCTCAGGCTACTGGGGGTAAATTGTATCAAGAAAAATGTGGGTCCTCTCTTTGTTTTTGCCTGCATGCATCTAGATTATCAGCAATACAAGCTTTAATTGAAAGCTTTGTCCAATCTCAAATGTCTACTAATGGAGAAGTGATATTAATTTTCTCTTAGACTATTGTAAATAGCCTTCTAATTGACCTCCCTGCTTTTTTGTCTCTTGCCCACTCCACATCATCTTTCATCATACTGCTGTATTATGCTTTCTGAAACATAGCTATGATTCTGTCACTTCTCATTGTATATTGAATAAAATATAAATTTTTTTTAAAGATTTTATTTATTTATTTGACAGAGATAGAGACAGCCAGCGAAAGAGGGAACACAAGCAGGGGGAGTGGGAGAGGAAGAAGCAGGCTTATAACGGAGGAGCCTGATGTGGGGCTCGATCCCAAAACGCCGGGATCACGCCCTGAGCCAAAGGCAGACGCTTAACCGCTGTGCCACCCAGGCGCCCCTAAAATATAAATTTCTAAACTTGAAAGGCTAGCCCTTCCACAATCGAGGTCCATCTGACTACTGCTTCCTTTATGACTCCACTGTACCTGACCTGACCTGTATTATATAGATAGCATCTTCCAGAGTCTGCCACATTTATTTTCCTACATATCTATCACTTCCATCAGAGACTGAGTTCCTTGAGAGGAGAGGCCGCAGATTTTTCTTCTTTGTAACCCCAGCTCTTACCCTGACACATTAGAGTAAGTTTGAAGAACAAGTAAATGGCTGGCCAGAACTGAAGGGCAGACTGTCTATCTGGTATGAATTTCTCCCATTGTTTTTCTTAAGGTATAATTTACATACTGTAAAACTCACCCTTTCTAATGTATAGTTCTGCAAGCTCTGACAAACATACGTTGTGTAGCCACGACCACAATCAAGACACAAAACACTCTCATCACTCCCCAACTTCCCTTGTGTTATGCCTTTATAGTCAAAACCCTGCCCCCTACCCTTACCCTGGCAACCCCTAGTCTGTTTTCTGTCCCTATGGTTTCGCTTTTTCCAGAATGTCAGATAAATGGAGTCATTCAGTATGTAGCTTTTTGTGTCTAACTTCTTTCACTTAGCAAAATGCATTTGAGATTCATCCATGTTATTGCGTTGGCATGACATTTAAACAAAAGAGTTGTCAAAGAGATGGGTGCTGTGAGGGGTTACAAAGTCCTGTGTGAGTATAGAGGCAGGAATGTTTGCTTCTGACTCAAGGAATTAGAGGAGATTTCATGAAGAAAGTAACATCTGAGCAGGGCCTTAAGGGACAGGTGGGGTTTTCATAGGTATGAATGGCGAGGGAAGATGTAGCAGTAAAGGATATAGCAGGAACAAAAGCTCGGAGTCCAGAAAGAGCAGAGTGGATTTAGAAAACATTGTTTTACTTTGGTTAGCGCTCAAGAGGAAGAGTAGTGGGAGACAGGCCAGAAAAGGTAGGTTAGGGCTTTTTTGACCTTGAATACATATTTAGGCATTTGGTCTTGATTTTATGAGGCAGTAGTCGGCCATTGCAGGTTTTTGATTCAGACTCTGCTTTGAGGAGGGTGGTACTTCTGCCTGCAGGTGATTACGCCGCCCCGCCAGAGCTGAAGTAGATTGCTGTTCTCTGTCAGGGTGAGAATACATCTGTGACTCTTAAAACGGGGCAACAAATGACATCGAAATATATCAAAAGCACACCAAAGATATAAAATATCTGCACTAATGGTACTTGCTAGAATATGTATTCATGACATGACTGAATCCAACACCTACAAAAAGCTCCCTTATCTCTCCATTCATTTGTATTCTCTCGATTCTCTCTATAGTCGAGGTATCAAAAAGCCAAGTATTGTTCCTGGATCCTCTTTTCCTAATTCTCCACAGAAACATCTTCACAGAGGTAAGAATTTACATTAGGGCTTCTATCTTAGCAGATAGCCAATAAACAAGTCCCAACTTAACAGCATTAGTTTCTTTTGTAAAACCATATTACCCACCAGTATTACCCGAATTTCTGCGTAAAAAGAACCTCTTCCTATTTTGGATGATTTTTCTCTGAGACAAGAACAGACATTTGACCAAAGGGGATATGCAGATGGCAAATAAGCACAGGAGATGTTCAACATCCGTAGCCATTAGGGAAATGCAAATTAAAACCACAATGTGATATCACTGCAAGCGTCCCAGAATGGCTTAAAAAAAATGGTAACACTAAATGATGACGAGGATGTGGAGAAACTGGATCACATATACACATACATTGTTGATGGGAACGTAAAACGGCACAGCCAATCTGGAAAGCAGTCTGGTCATTTCCTTTTTTTTTTTTTTTTAAGATTTTATTTATTTATTTGAGAGAGCACGAAAGCCAGAGAAAGCATGAGAGGGGGAAAGGGACAGAAGGAGAGGGAGAAGCAGACAGGGAACCTGATGTGTAGCTGGATCCCAGGACTCTGGGATCATGACCTGAGCTGAAGGCAGATGCTTAACTAACTGAGCCACCCAGGCACCCCTCTTGAACAAGTCTGGCAGTTTCTTATAAAACTAAGCATGCAACTACCACATGACTCAGCAATTTCAGTCATGAGCCTTTATCTCAGATAAATGAAAAATTATGGTCACTAAAACCTGAATACGAATGTTCATAGCAGCTTCATTCATAATTGCCCAAACTGGAAACAATCCAGATGTTCTTCAATAGATGAATGATTAAACTGTGGTACAGCCATACCCTGGAATACTACTCAGTAATAAAAAGGAATGAGCTATGAATATATGGAACAATCTGGATGAAGCTCTAGAGAATTATGCTGAGTTAAAAAAAAAAAGTCAATCCCCAAAGGCTACATATAGTATGATTCCGTTTATATAACGTTTTTGAGATGAAAATATTATAGTAATGGAGAACAGATTAGTGGTTTCCCAGAGTTAAAGACAGCGTGTGGGGCGGAGGTGTGGGTGGGTATAAAAGGGCAACACGAAGGAGCCTATAGTGATGCAGTTGCTCCGAATCTTGACTGTGGTGATGGTCACACAAACCTACAGACGTGATAAAATTACATAGCACATGCAAATAAGTGCCTTAAAACTAGTAAAATCCAAAGAAGATGGGTGGATAGTATCAATGTCAATTTCCTGGTTGTGCTCTTGTACTCTAGTTACTTAAGGTAATACCACTGGGGATATCTGGATGAATGGTATAGGATATCTCTCTTTCTTTTTTTTTCCTTTTTTTATTATGTTATCTCTATTTCTTACAACTGCACGTGAATCTACAATTTTCTCAAAATAAAAAGTTTTTTAATGAGAGGAATAGGTGTTTGTTGTAGAAATGTATACTGCATTGCTTGAATTAGCTTCAGGAAATTATTTTTGTTTTTTTGCCAAGGAATTCGAATGTTTTCTTACAGCATTAAAAAAAAACCCAACAGTAAAATTCACCATGTTTCTAGTTTCAGCTATGTTGCCAGGAAACAAGGAGCTCAAAGAGGGCAACTACTTCTGCTTCTGCTAGAGTAGTTCTAAACCTTTTTTAAGAGTCAGAGCTACTTCTGAAAATTTGATGAAACTCATGTACAGAATAAATGAGCACACACAGTTTTGTGCCCAATTTCAAGGGGTTTTATGGGCCTCATGAAGTTTATCCAATGACCCCATGTTAATGTTGGTCTACTGCTCTACTGTTCTATATGGTAGCCAATAGCCCCATGTGACTAAAATGAAATAAAATAAAAAATTCAGTTCTTCAGTCACATTAGCCATATTTCAAGTGCTCAAAGGCCACAGGTAGCTAGTTGTGGCAGAGACAGAACTGAACGTTCTAGTGAACTGAGTTGCTGTAGAACATTTAGAATAAGATTTACTTTATTTTTTTAAAAAGCAATTCCATGTACTTATAACTTCAAGGATACTTCAGCCGCATGAAGACCCTGTGTGATCCACCTGTGCACCTCCAAGGACCCCTCCCCCCAGCCTAAGAACCTCCTCTTTAGACGGATTCTATTTTATCCATAAATGTTTTCTTTTCTTTTGGGTTTAACCAAGGGACTAATTTAAATCCCCTTTGAATTAAGTAGGCTATAGACCAAAATTATTATCATTTCAATTATTATATACAATGGCAGAAGAAGACAGGGTTGGCATTTGCAAGTAGGAAGCATTGTTTCAAGTGCATGAAGTACTTTTGGAGGAGAATATAGGTACAGATGAATAGATATTAGATAGTCAAGAGTCAGATTCATCTACATAATAGCAAAACAATCCATTAAAAGTGGAACATTCAGTTGCTTTGTTCAACTAGGATCTTTTATTTATTTTAGTGTCGTGCACACATATCACACTAACTGTGGCAAAGGTTATTAAAATAGAAAGAGGGGGGAGAACAAGAGTTTAAATCCTGTGATGGGAAAAGAAATAACTGAGTTGAGCAATATTTCATTTTTAAATTTTTTTAGATTTAAATTCAAAGTAGCTAACGTATAGTGTGTTAGTAGTTTCAGGGGTAGAATTTAGCAGTTCATCAGTTGCATAGAACACCTAGGCTCATCACATCACAAGTGCCCTCCATAATGCCCATCACCCACTTATCCCATCCGCCCACCCACCTCCCCTCCAGCAACCCTCAGTTTGTTCCCTAGAGTTTTAAGAGTCTCTTATGGCTTGCCTCCCTCTCTGTTTTTATCTTACTTTATTTTCCCTCCCCTTCCCCTCCTCAAACAAAACACCTGTTTTGTTTCTTTAATTCCACATATGAGTGAAATCACATGGTATTTGTTTTTCTCTGACTGACTTATTTCACTTAGCATAATACCCTCTAGTTCTATCCGTGTCATTTAAAATGGCAAGATTTCATTCTTTTTGATGGCTGAGTAATATTTCATTGTCTATGTACCACATCTTCTTCACCCATTCATCAGTCAATGGGCATCTGGGCCCTTTCCGCATTTTGGCTATTGTGGACATTACTGCTATAAACACTGGGCTGCATGTGCCCCTTCGAATTACTATTTTTGTGTCCTTTGGATGAATACATACTAGTGTAATTGCTGGATGGTAGGGTAGTTCTATTTTTAACTTTTGGTGGAACCTCCACACTGTTTTCCAGAGTGGCTGCCCCAGTTTGCATTCCCACCGACAGTGCAAGAGGGTTTCCCTTTCTCCACCTCCTCACCAACATCTGTTGTTTCCTGACTTGTTAATTGTAGCCATTCTGACAGGTATGACGTGGTATCTCACTGTGGTTCTGATTTGTATTTCCCTGATGCTGAGTGATGTTGAGCATCTTTTCATGTGTCTATTAGCCATTTGTATGTCTTCTTTGGAGAAATGTCTGTTCATATCTTCTGCCCATTTCTTGACTGGATTATTTGGGTTTTGGGTGTTGAGTTTGATAAGTTCTTTATAGATTTTGGACACTAGCCCTTTATCTGATAGGTGATTTGCAAATATCTTCTCCCATTCCTTAGGTTGCCTTTTAGTTTTGTTGATTGTTTCTGTCCCTGTGCAGAAGGTTTTTATCTTGGTGAAGTCCCAATAGTTCACTTTTGCTTTTGTTTCCTTTGCTTCTGGAGACATATCTAGTAAGAGTTGCTGTGGCCGAGGTCAAAGAGGTTGCTCCCTGTGTTCTCCTCTAGCATTTTGATGGATTCCTGTCTCACATTTTGAGATGTGTAGGCAGAAAAAAAGGTAGAGAAAATGTAATAAGTAGCTTTCTGTCTTGCAATAAGTAGCTTTCTGGTTCATTGTAATTTGTCAAGTGTTTAGGAATAGAAGGCCTTCATGCTTTAAGTGGTAGTCATTTACAAAAGCTCTGATGATCTTTCCCTTATTAGAAGAATTACATTCTTTTTTGCAGGGGAGGGGAGAGGGAGAGAGAGAGCCTCTTAAGCAGGTTCCATGCCTAGCACAGAGCCCAACATGGGGCTCGATCTCACATGATCTGAGCCGAAATCCAGAGTCAGGTGCTTAACCGACTGAGCCACCCAGGCGCCCCTAGAAGAATTATATTCTTTTTTTTTTCTAAAGATTTTATTTATTTATTCGACAGAGATAGAGACAGCCAGCGAGAGAGGGAACACAAGCAGGGGGAGTGGGAGAGGAAGAAGCAGGCTCATAGCAGAGGAGCCTGACGTGGGGCTCGATCCCATAACGTCGGGATCACGCCCTGAGCCGAAGGCAGACGCCTAACCGCTGTGCCACCCAGGTGCCCCAGAAGAATTATATTCTTAAAACGTAAACAATATCCTTACCTTCCTGGTTTTCTCCTTCAAATATTGAAATCATTTTTTTTCTTTTCTGAATTGAAATTCATTTTCCACCTAAAGCTAGGTACACACCAGAATTATTATTTTGAATGTATAGTTTTCTCAGGGTCATTGTTTCTCAGTCTCCTACAAAAGAATTGAGTTTGATCTCAATTATAGATACTAGTAGATGGGAAGCAGTGATGTAGATAACACAAAACAACAGACGATCAAAAGACACTTGGGGTTGGCTTTGAAATCCTTTCTTCAGCGCGTTTTCATTTTATGTTTTACTCAGGCATTCCCTTCAGACCCATAAGAGGTGACTCTGAAGTAGCATGAGTGATCAAAGACAGTTAGCCTCAGATCTCAACGGTGCCAGCGGACTAGCTGCATCCAGATAATTAAATTAATGGCATAACTTAGCATATTTATATTCTGTGTATCACCTTACCCCCGTGAGCATGTAACCACTAAAGAAAATCAATAGACTCATGGGTCTTATTCATTCCGGGAATTTATTTACATCTTCAAGGTGCTTGGTTTTAAAGTAATCAATTAGATTGATTTTTGTTTTGTTCAAATCTATTTGGCTGACCTTGCCTAACCGAGTATCTTGGTGTTTTCTTAATTGAAAGAGTTGCCATGTGGTGTCAAAAGACATTGGAAACTTTGATTCAGATGCCAATATAGCATGTTACTATTTAAATATGCTTAAGTACCAAGGTGTTTGGATTAGGCATAAAAATGCTCAACGTGCCCTCTGCTGGGCCTTTCTAATGTTGGAGCAGAAAAATGCTGTGTCATCTGGTTGTACAGTGGGTTGAGGAAAGGAATTCCCCTGTAACTACTACATGCAATGAATAAACCATAAATATCAATTCACAGGTCTTTCTGGAATGGATAAGTGTGGCTCACTTAGTTTCAAAAGGAAGATTTAAAATGCCATCTAGATGCAAAGAAACCAAAACTTTGTTATGTGCTTAGGAAATCCTCTGTGTTTTATGAAATGAAATAATTTTATTGTCAGGTAATCTCTCCATAAATATGCAAACCAACTAAATAATTCTACCATCATTACATTATTGTATAATTATTACATTATTATACAACTATATTAGACAACTCAGTCATTCTGCCACAAGAGGACAGCTGTATAATACAATATATTATACAACTCAGTCATTCTGCCACAAGAGGACAGCTGTGAGGAGGTGAATTTGAATTCAAGATTTTTTGCAGGATTTGCAAAGATGCATTTCCATCTACTACCCTCAGCCCCGTGGTTTTATCTGAGGCCCGATCTTATAAATCAGTAAGTATTCCCATAAATTAAGTGGGTGGTTTGCTTATGAAGAAGACTGGGGAATTAGACTCAGTGTTTTCTTTGGCAGAAGTTATTTATATATTTTTCTTGGATCAAAATATTTTTTAACATTTCCTGTGGTAAAGTAACAAGTACCCAGCAACTGTCTTCCAGACAACAACCTTTACAGTCAGTGGGGTTGTACACAACTCAGTTGTGTAAATTATACACATAGCCACATTTTAGTTGACCACATTTTCCTGCTTATAGGTTCAAAAGAAGCAAATCCTGAAACTACACGGAATCTAGAGAGACTATTGTTTCTACTCTCCCCAGCGCCAACTGGCACTCAAAAAATAGAACTGGCCAGAATATAGCTGGCTAGTTTCTTTATGAATTTCTCCCTAAGGCACAAAGATCAGCTTCTCACACCCCTGGGAATCTAAAAGGTTTTCATTTTATCACACTGAAAATTCTTCTGGACTATTTCAGTCAGTGCTTTCAATTAAATCATTGTTCTCTGAGTTTTCTAAAACATTGTCCTCAGTTGCTTACACCATTATTAAATAATAACAGGTGCAAAACTAATGCTTGGAGCACTAGAAATTTGCCTTTTGCTGTGTTAGTTCTCACTGCTTTCCTTCTGGTATGGATGTTAGTGCCATGTCAAAGACGGGTGAAACTGACGTAAGGCCAGGAAAACAAGTATATTTAAAGGAATTGGGATTATACATTTTTTCATATTTCAGTAGAACATGGTGCTTTACTGTTTAGCTTCTCAGAAATCAGAATACCATCTATGCAGTAATTAAGGGTAAGAGTTTTTGTCTGTTTTTGCCATCTTGTTTGGCAGAAGGCAAAAAAATCTTGAATCACCCTTCTACTCTGAGTAATGTTTTCTTTGTTTAAAGTGCAAAAGGGTATTGTGACTTCAGAAGACATTCTTAGAGAATATACTCTCTCCGAGATCTTAGGTCTTACTGTAAAGAAATGGAAGTATCCCCATAAGAAGTTATACCATAAAATGTCCCAGATGAATGTAAAAAAAAAACCCATAAAACACTGCAACTTCATGTTTTTAAAATGTAATTACAGGCTAAGGGCACAGACCATTAAACGGAAGCCTAAAGTCCCAGATTTGTAATGTATTACTGCTTGAAGGAGACACATTTTGTCAGTATTTACCACTTCACTAACATTTTAAGTATTCATAGAGTGAGGATTAACGGGCTGTGGACAAGTATTTCTTCAGAGAACTATTAATAGTATGTCCAATAGTTTAAACAGTTTTCGGAAACAATGTGGATATTCTTTTAGATTTAACTTTGTTTTCATTGCTAGAAGTACAGTCCAAGCATACAGAATAAAGAAAATAGAACTCTACTTTCATTATGACATTATTTTGCAAATAGAGTAGAACTTTACTAAATCAGACTTGCTCGAAGTTGGCAAGTTCTATAATTGGAATTACAGAACATAGAAAGATTTCGTTATTTTGGAGAAAGGCTAGCAGTCATTCTATGATGAAAGGGAATTCATGGTGTCTCTAAATTCTGCACTGGGAACAGTTACCTTGAATGAGAAAACCAATTTTTCTAGTGCCTTAGGAAATATTCATTTACATAAAAGCAATTGGACTATTAATTAAAACCATTTCCATTGTTCTTTTAAACAGAGTCCTATATTTCATCAGCTTTGATTACATTACTATAGATGTCTAAAACGCTATTTAAAACAATACCCTTCCATAGTTCATTGATTTCCTGTCAGATAGGCCTTCCTCTGAAAGTTTTAACAAAATACAAAATGCAGCTTTATTATTTTCGAGTAATACAATAACACAAATGAATTGCTACTAAAATCATGCCAAAGAGAAGCACTGCTGGATGTCCTTTAATGAAGGCAAAGACTGTTTGCCCGAAAATGGTTGCTTTTATGTACTGCTTTAACAAGAGTTTCTATTCTCTGAAGGCACTTAATCATTTCCCCACTCCTTTAAGTGCCAATGCCAGATTTTTAACTTAGATCAAACACTGGTGAGAATTGATGTGGGTTTTAGTACACTCTTCCCAAATCCACAGAGTACGACGCAGATCGCTACATCTGCAATAGCTCATACAACTAAGTGAAAGAGTGATGTCAATTTCACAGAACTGTGCAGCGACACGAGGCCTGTGCTGGAATCTGGTTGCTTCACTCCATGACCCTGTGTGGGTGTAAGCTCTCTGTGTAGGTGTGTGAATCACTGGTGGTAATCTAGGCAGTTCCTATTGCCAGAGCTTTATATAGAAACAGCCCAACAAAGAAGTCATGTCCCCAGCTGCCAGCTGAAGGTGAGACACCAGATAGCTTCAGGGAGAGCTGATAGAAAAAGAACACCGTTAATAGCCAGCAAGGCTGTCAGCAAGCTGAGGAACCCCAAAATTTCTGGTGTGACCACACTCCATTGGCTAGAGAGAGAATCGGGAAGTCGGTAATATTTATTGGGAAGGGCATATACTCCCCTTTGCAGCCTTGTTCATTCATTCATTCATCACCGAAGGCCCAGTGTTCGTCGCTGTGCTCAGTGCTGTGTACCTGGAGATGAATGAGACGAGGTCCCTGGACCTCCAGCAGTCTGCTACTGCGTCCAGGTCACGTCTTATCCTATCCGATACTTTGCTCTCAAGTCATTGTCAACGATTTAGTCCCTACTGTGGGTATCAGTTGTGAAGGTGAAGATGTTACCTTTCCCAGGAGCACGTTCCTTTTAAACAGGGCCTCAAAAACCCTAGAGCTTTTTAACACCCAAAGGAATGCCGCTTTCATGATGGATGGAATTTCAGATATCACAGGGAGGAGGGTCTTTTTGGGCAGGGGAAATCCTGGGACACAACAAATCACATCACACAGGTGACTGGCTCTCAAATCCTCTCCAAGACTCAAAAAGTGAAGTCGTTCTCAAAACTCAAAGGCAATGCCCCCCCCCATTGACAGAAAAAAAAAGATTATAGCTGTAAGAAACATTGACATTCAACTTTGCCATTAGTAAAAAAGCCAAAGAGTCAATACCACTGACTGAGAATTAAATGGATGATATAAAGCAAATAGAAGGCAACTTCATGTAGCGAACAGTTTAATCCTATATTGATCCTAAATTAGACCTATATTTAGTCCTATGTTGTTCAAGAGGGCACAACCAGGAACAACGTGTGAAAAGATAGAGGGAGGTACATTTTGGTGTAGTTTGAAAACTAACCTCCTGAAAACTTAAGCTGTCCAGAAATGAACTGAGTTGCCTGCCTGGTGAGATGATGAGATCTCTGTCAC